>NC_135185.1:22545813-22862242 GCF_041146795.1 Maylandia zebra
TCAAACAGGCCAGCAGTAAGTCAACAGGTGATATCATTGTCACATTATTTTACGTGGTCTATGGGCAGCCTTAATGTGGCTTTGTCAGAGTAATAACAACCCTGGTAAATGAATGGATTCAATTACTGTGGCACAGATTTGAGGGACTACAATGGTCGTACCACTGAGCTTTATGAATACAGCCCACTGTGTGCTTCCATTTGGTCAATGCTTTAATGCTCTTGGACATCAGAGGTGTATAACAGTGCAAAAGAAAAACCCATAATACACTTTTACATGGCTCCTCCAGCTCTGTGAACTACTGTCGTCCCTTCCTCGAGCAAAGATTTAGAAACAGCCTCTGAACTGCCAGTCTCACCCACACTACCTAGGATCAGGAATTTTGCATGGAGCAAAGAAAAATGGAAATTCACAATGACATTCGGGCTAATCTACACCCACCTTACCTCATTCTACTCGGGCTGTCTAAGAAAAGCCTGGTACACTAAATTTGCTGAAGTGAGAGGAAGCAGGATAATTTAAAAAAAAATGTAACACCTCGCTTTCTGTCCTTATTGGTGCGCTGTGTATAGCAACCAGTCACATAAAGCTGCAGTCAAATGTGCGAGGTAAGCTCTCACAAAAAGCTGGATTTACCACATAACAGCAGTTTATACAGTCTATTTACTGAAAGGTATTTTAATTACAAGCATTCACAAAAACTTGAGAGGTTCAGCTTTCTCCAGTTTAGCTCCTGATTTATTAAGACCACTTATGCAAATCAAGTCAATTGCAATTTTCCAATTAGAATACCTGAGGCGCAACCATAGTCCCACAAGCCACAGCAGAGCCTGCAAAACAACAGACGCTACAGATGACAGAGAAAACTGCAGCTGTGCCAGAGGCCAGGAGACCAGGGGCTGCCAGAAGTTTTTAAACGTGGCCATGGCTTGATCCAAGATTTCAGGTTGTTTTGTTTATTTCATCAAGCTGTGATAATATAATGTGTCTTGGCAATCTATTAGTTCTTTTAATCTCATCGGCTGACATTTGAAATAAATACGCTCTGTATAATTATGCACATTTTTGTGTAGCAAATCAACAGGGGTGATCCAATTCAATAATCTCTATTTTTCCACCCGGCAACTGTCAGTCAGCAAAATACATGTTATTTGGCCTAAATTAGCTGAAAGCCTCATGCCAGGTATCTGACTCATTTGCATACACAGAGGTTAGCAGACCAGAATTGTGTTCTCAAGCATCCACCTGCATCCACACCGCCACAGCCATTCAGTAAATACAGTTAGTAATGTAGTAATTTACACTAACCTGTACCAGTCCGGTGAGGTGTTCAAGCACGCCCTCCATCGGAAGCTGTAGCAGGTGATTGTTTCGAAGGTTTAGGCGGGCTAGATTGACTCTGGAGAATACACCAAGAGGGAGACTCCGCAGCAGGTTGGCATTAAGGAACAATAACTGGAGGGATGGCATGGAGTCGAAAGTGCCGGGATCGACTTCACGGATCTCATTGTACTCAAAATAAAGGTACCTATAGACAGGAGAGAAGATGGCAGTGTCACAGACTTTACAAGCAAAGAGACTATCGGTATGTTGTATCTAAGCTGTATCTCGTCATTTCGTGATGCACTAAGGTCATTTTCCTTTCTGCATAAATTAGTCATTCCTTTTGATGCCTTTTCATACATTTAACTTCCAAGTATGTCCCGCTTCCGTGCATGGCAAACACATCAATGAATATTCATGTCACAAAGTCACACCAGAAATTGGATTTCATCTTCTCATCCCCTGTTCGCAGCCATAAACTGATCACTATCAAATAAAATTGTGTAATTTTGCACTGATGACTACTAACACTGGCCTTTGCGTATCAGATTATCTTGTTAGATCAAATTAAAAGGACTCTTTTTTTTTTAAATAACAGAAATATGTGCAGAGTACAGCTGGAGAATTCTCTGTGCATGCTAGTCATCCAGTAGTGCAATTGCTAGAATAAGTGATGGATCTGGTTTAAATGACTTGTACAGCTCCCTCACCATTAAGTCACTAACAAAGGCTAACAAGAGGTTAAGAGGTAGACATTTTGAAAAGTCCAGAGAGGATTTTTATTATTGATTAATAGTCAAATAAATGGCTATGGAGATTTTTTTTCCTGAACCCTGTCTTTAAATATAAAATAGTGGAGCTGAAAGCCAAAAGGCTAAAAGAGGTCTTTGCAGTCTGCTCTGCTGTCTTCCTCACTGTTTAATGACTGACTTTGGATATAGGTTATTAACCAAGGAACTGTCTTATTCTGATGATGACATAAATATGCATCACTCTGACAGTGTGCTTTTATTTTAAGCTTTTCTTATTCTTCAAAAAAGAATCCTGGCAAAAAATCCAAATGTCTCACCGCCTTATCGACACCTGTGTATGCAAATACAACAAAAACCCATTAATTTTCACGTTGTCACTCACACCCAAACTGAAGCATGGCATCAGGCAGCGCCACTAACAAATGACACTTCTGGAAGAGACTGGGCACCTTCCATTTCAATCAAACTCCGGCATAATGGTAATCAAAATGTTCTGCTCTGTGCCGTTCCAGTATTACAGTGAAATTAATTTCCACATACTTATAAACAAATCTCTAAATACCTAAGCTGATGAGGTTTTAATTAATATGTATGTCTGAAGTGAATAGAAGTAAATGGTGTGACTGATCCAAAAGGTTTTTACCTTAGATTCTGCAATCCTAGAAACATGTGGGGGCTCAGCCTCTCCAGATTGTTTCCGTTCAGGTAGAGGCTCCTCAGGCTCGTCAGGCTGGAAAAAGCACCCTCCTGAAGGTACGAGATGCGGTTGTTCCCCAGGTGAAGCATGTCGAGGCTGGAGAAGTTCCAGAAGTCTGTGCGGTAGATCCTCTGTATTAAATTTCCACTCAGGTAGAGCTTGCGGCCGTTGAGAGGCCGAGGTGTGAGCTGGGACACATTGAGGAAGCCATTCTCTTTGCAGTTGACGGTGAGACCCAGGTCAGTTATGTGCAGGTTGCAAGTGCAGCCCAGGGGACAGATGATGGGAATAGGGGGCCGTGTTTGGTAACCAGCCACCGGGGGATTCTGGTTGGGCATCAGACTGCGTGGCGTGGGGGATGTTCTGGAGGGTCGAGGCCTTTTAGTCGGCCTTGGGTGCCTCTCCCTGTCTTTACGCTCTGCAGAGGAAGAGGATGACGAAGTGGAGGAAGTATGTGTGTTCTGGCGGGAGCCGTGCACCATAGAGGAGGGCTTAGTTGGTCTGACTCGCCCAGGTTGGTGTTTAGAGTTAGGGGGCAAATGCTGGGGTTGTGATCCTGCTGATGGACCACTCCCCACTGCTTGCAGCTCTTTATCTGGCAGGTCGGCACACAGTTCTTTGCGGGGGATTTCCCTCAGGTCTTTACCGTGAAGGTGGAAGGGATACTCGCATGTAACATCCCCAACTACCGCCGTGTAGGGAATCTGACCCAGCCACTGCTGTAACTGCACTGCCTCGCAGCCGCAGTTCCAGGGATTCTCCTCCAGCTGTATCTCCATCAGGGAGCGGCCAACGTACTCCAGGGTCCCAGCATATGCCAGGCTCTTCAGACGGTTTCCCCGCAGGTCCAGATGAGTCAGAGACACGGATCTGGTACAGGAGGAGGAGGGATATAGTTTGCTAGTTCACATGAAAGGACACTGTTATAGTAAAATAAAATTCACACATTCCATCACAGAGGAGCCAGCATTTTATCTGATGATTAATCCATCTCTGATGATATGAAATAGTATGCCACAGGAACATTAATTCAGCAGTACAGCGTGACTAATTGTGTCAGACACTGATATTTCTACAGATCAGTCCTGGCATAATTTAAAAGCTCTGCAGTAAAATAATCAGAATCCAACCTGAACAGATGAGGAGGCAAGTTAGGGATGAGGTTGTCATTCAGGATGAGAACACGAAGCTTGTAGAGGAACCTCAGAGCACCGCTATCAATTCGTTTGATCACGTTGTAGTCGGCCTGCAGGTAAGAAAGAAAAGATGTGACGAATGAGTAATTGCTCGAATTGGAAAGTAAACTCAACTGAGAGCTCTCCGTTTGCAAAAATGCACAGAGATTTTGAGGAGATCCTTTCACACAGGCCACCTGCTAGCCATTGATTATTTCTGTCACAGCTATCTATAGTAATCCTGGACAAATTTGTCAATAATTAAGTCAATCGTGGATAATCAACACGGATTAACTCTTCGGGACTACCTGGAGGTATTCCAGAGCCTCTAAGCCGGCGAAGGTGTCATTTCTGAAAACCTCCAGCTTGTTCTCGTGGAGGTACAGACGTCTCAGTTTGGCGAGCCCGTGGAAGGCTCCCACTCGGATGTCCTGGAGAGCATTGTTGCCAAGGTTTATCGACACTGCGTTGCCAAGGTGCTGAAACCCGTTGCTATAGAGACGCCTTAGAGAGTTCCTCTGGAGGTTGAGTTTGAAAGGGCGGACCCATGACTGTGACACCTGAATGATTAATTAGAGGTCTGATTAGTTATCTTATTAATTACATAAATTTAGCAGTTAGAAACAGCCCTAAGCCACATTAGAGGCAGGATATTAGACTGGGAGATATATTAGATAATAAGATAAGTGACAGCGCAGTAAAGTGCAGCTCCACATGCGTGGCCAGACAAATGATGAAGAAAGCCATACCTGGCTGGCATTTGTGAAGCCCCGCCCATCGCAGTGCACGTGTAGCACACCTTCTTTGACCTCGCACGTGCACGGCTCGAAGCACGGCTCGTCCACTTCTTCCTCGGAGTTGTCCACGAGAGGGGTGTGTGTGGAGGTGGGGGTAGGGGTGGGGGTGTGCGACGCCTGGGAGAGACGCGCACACCCCAGGGCCACCGCCAGAGTGACCCACTGCATCCTCCTGCTTCTCCCTCTCAGCTCAACAGCCTGCGGCTACAGCCCGGCATCAGGCCTTCACCGCACTGCACGGTGAGGCAAACGCACACACAATCGCACAAACGCATTGTTAACAGAGGGCAAACAGCCAGGGAGGCAGCAGCAAAAGTCAGTTCAGGATGAATCAGATGGATGATACATCAGAGGCATACTAAAGCAGTCAGAAAATAAATGTTAAATCACACAGAGTGTAGTGTCATGGGGACGGAACAGCATTATAGTGGAATGAAGCTGTACAGGAAGGCCACAGTATGATATGATAGCCGTCAACCATGTATGCATGTGCTTGTATTCATAACAGGAAAACAAGGCTTAGAGGGTTTACAAAACCAGGACAAACTGATTTCAACACAAAACAACAGGCTGAAGAATCTCTCAGCTGCTACAATGTCTCTTTTGAATTAAAAATTCAAATGTTGACATTGAAAATGCAAAACAAAGGCACGCACGTGGGCTAGTTCACCTGTGAATCACGTTTTATCCTTTTTCCGAGTGGCTTTCTGAGTGCTGGGGTAGGGGGTGGGCAAAGCTTGTGATGAATGTATTCATCTGTGTTTTCAAATGCCGGGTGAAGCCGAAATGTCACGCATGTGTTATTTTAATGTATGCAATATGAATATGGGTGAATGCAAATCAGACTCATAACGCTTCTGTCTAATGAACTGCTCCATTTAATAAGATGAATGGCAATCAAGAGAACAGAAGGATGAGGCACAAAATACCCCATATTATCAATCAGAAAAATACGTTGGGTTATCAACAGCCATCGAGTCCTGTCATAATCATTATTGTGATAATGACAGTGGAGTGAAAAGCTTTGCTGCAAAATCAAAACTCTTCAAAAAAAATTTCAAAAGGTGGGGGTGGTGTGAATCAGTGCGACGACAGGCAGGGACGTGAACTGACGGCGATAGCGATGATGGTCGTGACGATGATGAGAGCGGCGCGGTAATAACAAGAGAATGAGTTGCAGAACTCCTGGCACAACAACAAAGACAAGAAAAGCGAAAAACAGCTGAGATTGTGAGTGCTGCACGGGGATATTTCCTCTCGAGTCTTAATGAGATCTAAATTGGATAAAGCATCTCGATCTGCTCATACAGTGTTGAACACTGCCATGCGAAATGCAATAATGATCATGATGGTATGGTAGCTGTAATCATACAGCAATAATCTAGCATCAGCGAGTTAGACAAGGAGGCAGGAGTGAAAACATCACCGCCCGGGAGAGGAAGAGCAATCACGGAGATGATTATGACGGGGAAAAGATGAAGGGAGAGGTAGAAATGAGAAGAGGAGGAGGAGGAGGAGGAGGAAAAATGGGAACAAGGGGAAGGGAAGGAGTAAAGGAGAGGCAGACATATAAAGGAGGGGTAATGTGCAGAGAGTAGGTACAAAAGAAGAGGAAATGGGTGAGGTGGGAGAGAAGAGTGGGATTGCATAAGCAGCAAGAAGTCAGTCAAGGCTGCCACTCAGGATGAGAGCTCACAGTGAAACAGCTGAAATCTGATATTGATTACATCAAAGCCCTCCTCTTGCCCTGTACACAATGTACGCCCGCCTCACAGAGAAACTGTGCTGGAGCCAAGTTTCATGCGTGTGTGTTGCACACAATGTGAGAAAGGTCAAACCATATCCAAAAAGTAGGCTTTTATAGCCTGCCAAGTACAGAAACAGGTAGCTAGACACGTGTAGATGAGTGTGAGCTTTCATAACAAACCAGTGTAATGCTGCAATACTTGTTGGAAAACCTCACGATTTTAAAGGAAGAAAGCATAAGGAGAAGTGAAAAACAGTCATCAGTGTATGAAAGTGTTCAGAGCATCTGTGCTTCACAGGAGAAAACAGGCTTACATGCTCAACAGTTTTGGACAAATTGGAAAACAATACAAAATACTGCCCATTCAGAGTCCCACTGGGTCTTCAGTCTAGATATGTATTGTTTATTATTGGACCGTGGCCCCCCTGTATAGAGGAGATCAATACAGAGTCCAGATAGACCACTGGGATCCATCCTGTTAAGAGTCTGCTTTAGTGGATGGGCATCTCTACCTAATGAGAAGAAACACAGTCAAGCCTCTTTCTCCAATCAGCCGAGTGGACTAGTCAGCAGTCGGCATAGCTCTGCATCATTATGGTAACAAGAAACGAAAGGACTTAAGCACTGACTGGTGGCAGCCCAGAACTCTGCCTGTGCTTCTGCATGCGTCTGTCTCTGTCCTTCTGTCTTCATGTCCATCTGAAAACCGTTCTGACACAGGTGTGGCTTCCCTCCCTGTCTTTCTTTAGTCTCTCTGAGTTTTTTTTTTCTTCTCACTCTCCCCTCTCCTCCAGACCTGCACACTGACGCAAGCGAACCAGAGATGACAGTCACTGCTTATTCTTCACTATATTATTCATGTCACATAATTCCAGTCTCTATCTCTCTGTCCTCTCTGTCCGTCAGAATACACACTCACCAAGCTTCACACCGGCTTTTACATGGGCCCCTGCTCTCAGCACAGATCTGCACTATCAGGCAAGCAGCAGCATCACTGATCAAATGTATGGGGATATGAGCCTGGATAGCTCACAGCCTTTCAAGAAAATCAATTAGCCCCTAACATTACGCACACAAATTGTAATAGTTAGAATAATTAAGGCATGACCAATTAAACAGCCTAGTCATTAACAGAACCTATTAAGACATTTACCAGGCTATGTATGAAAATCCTTGGCAGAGCAACGCAATCCAATTGCATTCCTCATTGTCTGTCTCTCCTCACCAGCCTCTCTGATCCACACAGCGACGCTTAGCAGAGCAGGGATGCGGGTAATACTCACTCAGTCCGCCGCCAAAGAATTAGAGAACGACCGAGAAAACACTTTAGAGGCTGACTGTCGACATGTCGTTCACATTCAGCCGCACTCTTCTCCCTCTCTCTCTCGCTCCCTCTCTCCTCTCCTGTAGCGGCTGAGGCGGATGGGGAGGGAGGGGGGACCAGAGCGGGTGGGGGGGGGAGAGACGTGATAAGACTGCAATGAGGTGGAGGATAAAAACCGGGAGAGAGAGAGAGCTAGAGAGAGAGAGGAAAAGAGGGAAAAAAACGATTGGCTTTAGGATGCAGGTCCGCTTCTCCACAGTGCAGCCCGTGGGAGCTGCGGCACTGGTCTGCTGAACAGACGTGCAATGCGCGGAGTTGTAACCTGGGCGTAATAATGGAGAATCCTCTCCTCATCTCAAAGACAACTAGGTAATTCATAGAAGGGAGGGGAAAAGAGGGGGGCAGGCGCCGGAATTAATCATGCAATAAGGCGGCTGCCCTGCTAGTTTTTATATGAGGCACAAAGCGCGCAGGGTGGGTTCCTCCTCACCAGAGGAGCCAGTTCAGTTCCTCATCATAAACAGATTACAGGAGACACAACAGAGTCACAGACAATGGGCCCCATAAACTTTCTCCTCACGTTGCCCGGTTACGCATCCCGGTAAAAAAAAAATATATATATATATATATATACCCCGACTGTTCAGCTATACCGACAATAATTTATAATCTCATTAGTTTATTCATCTCTCCTCTCTTGCCCTTAAGCACCGACGGATTTCGTGAAACCGGTGTGTGTTACCATGGCGACTCGTGCCAGCTGGCTTTCGTCGTGCGCGCGCGCGCGCTCGAGGACGCACACACGCGCACACAAACACGGTACCGGTCGGGAAAACTGTGGTGACTTCTATGAGGGGGGCCGCAGCGGAGATTACAGCGAGACCCAGAAGTTTGTGCGCGGCCTACATCAAAACACCTGTCCTGCCAAACGGGGGTGGTGGGCGCAACAGATGCCGCCCAGATCGAGAGCAATGAAGCCCCCCTACCAACGCTGAATTGAGCTCCCCACATCAGCTAATCACAGCCTGCTAGGTGGCTGATGCTCCATCGATACTTTCTCTAAGTGGCGGCTATGGAGCCCCCGTGAAGCCCGGCGTCTCCAGCGGACCAAGGGGAGGGTCTCAATAAAACACCCCATGGTGCCATGGTTTTGAAAACACGCATTCAAAAGCGTTCAACTATCAGTCAGCCGGTTTCATGGCTATAGGAAAAGATTTAATAACAACATGTCTTCCACATTACTGAGCTGAAAGTTCAATTTTCAGTTCAATTTCACATTGATTTCAGCGTGCATTAAGGTGAATAACCTTGAGGAAATGGAGAGGTGCATTTCTCCCTTAGTGCTCTCTTTCCTCTCTCTCTCTCTTTCTCTCTCTCCTTACAGGAGTAAAGATTGGGGGGGGGGGGGGGGGGGGGGGGTCTCTGGAGATTCCTATCAGAAACAGTAAGACGGTTCCAGTAATATCAGGGAGATGTAGATGATGGTTATAGATTTCAGGGCTCTCAGGTGCATTAGTCTGTATTACAGCTTCCCCACAAGGCTACTTAACGCTCACTCGCAATGGAAACAGGCTGGCTGATGCGGGGCATGTATGCACAGCCACATGAACACATGCATTCGTGGGGATTGCTTACTGAGGCATGCACACATTTAATTCGCCTACACCATGCAGGGATGCTTGTGTTTATAAATAAGCTTCAATCACGCATGGGGTTTTTGTCCTGAGATATTACTGTAATCTCTGTGACAGGGGTAATGTGATGCCAGACCTGGGGTTATTACTGTCCACCTCAGGGCAGAATGCTGCCCGTGATGGAGAATTTGGGAGAAAAACACTCTTTTCTCACAGAGGTGTTGTTGTTGAACCGTGGAGGCTCCCTAAATTAAGAAAACAAACGGAGAGGAACTGAGTGAAGATGGTTATCAGGCACCATCAGATACCTGTGTGTCTGTTCTCTGGGGGCAGGAGCCGCTCTGAGCACATAAAGTACTTTTTTAGAGTGTTGACGGGGCCTCTAAAGTAGGGGATCTATTTATACTGGCCTAGTGCTGTCTATGGAGCTGTCCAGTGTTGAAATGGATGGGGAGTCATGCTGTTTCATTTGAGCCACTTCTCCTTTCTTCCTCCTCCGCTTGCTCCTTCTCCAAAGGCTTTCCCTTCCTCTCATGTGAATTATTTTCTGTCAGAGCATACTTTTCCTTATTCCTTATTTAATACACATCTTTTCTTCCTTCCTTTCCTTCTCTCTCCCCTTCTTTCCTCGTTACTCTCTTACTTTGATTCTCCTGTGGGCTCTTGTCAATTCAGTCTGGTTTACTTGCTTTGATTTCTTCCTCCTTTGTTTTCCTCTCCCTGCTCACTCCATCTTTCTTTCCACCGAGGACACATCACACAAAGTGGTCATCCCAGTTTTTGCAGCTCTTTCCAATTATGCCTTTGCTCATGCGATCTCCGGCGGGACTGGCTTCCGTGCGTGAGGGCACACAAACTCAAGACTTAAGAACGAGCACCAACAAGAATAAGGGCGCAGATTATTCCTTGGTCGAAAGAGCTCCTTAAAGCTACATCTTGCTCACATAGCGTTGAGTCGTCCCCAAACACGTGTTTGAGTTTCACTGGGGCCTGCACTGCCCCCTAGTCTCTGCTTACTCAATGCGATGAGGCAATCAGAGATGCAGGCAGAAGTATCATGCACTCTGTGGCAGGATGTGGAAAGCAAGTGAAAGAGAAGAGGGACAGAAGGAGCGAAAAAGGGAATAAAACAAGCTGAGTGTGGGAGGGAGACAGTGAGCATTTTGGGTAAGGTTGTGAGGGTTGGCTGAACATGTAAAGGGGGGAGTGCAAGAGGGAGCCAACAGATAGACGGAATAGGTATTTGGAAGGAGGGGGAGGATGGCCAGGAGGGCAGGTGGTTCTGTCATTAGCTCCAGATTAAAGCAGAGGGCAACTCCAAAGGCCTCACCTCTGATTCACACAGTAGTACTGCAGGCAAGGACAAGCCTCCCGGGAGACATAGCACACACACACACACACACACACACACACACACGCATGCTGGAGACACGGCAGTGATTCAAAGGATTACTCACAGGCTCACGAACACACACATAAACACACACATAAACACACACGTATAGGCATATATAAAACCACCACCCCTCCCCATCCTCATTTACACACGAGATACACCGTGACTCACGAGAACATGCAGACTCCCACACACATGCAAACAGTCATGCCACACACACATTCTCACACACACATTCTCACACACACACACACACACACATCATTGAACTAATTAATCAAATCTCCTGTTTTAATTAGGATTCAAATCAGTTGCTATGGGAACCTTGCCCTCTCAGAGTCTTAAGGTAAAGGCTGCTGCTGCTGCTTCCCGTGACTCAAGGAAGGTGTCCGAGGGGGACACATTCATATTACCTATGTTGATTCAGCTGGCTGCATTCTACATTCCATTTTCACGCAGACACATTTTGCGGGGGAGGCCTGAGGTGCCCGATGTGAACTTCAATTTGGGCTCAGTCATACAGAGGGACCAAAAAAAGGCGGAAAATTATGATGGCTCACGTTGCAGCCAAACGAATACAATATATTTTACCAGGAAAAGGCCATGTGTGTTAGCGTTAAAGGTGAGGTTCACAGTCTGTGGACGCCCGTCCAATCGATCACCAGCTCAAGCCTGCCATTTTTGCTCTGAAAGTTTTCGCATGGAGACACACATAAAGGCACTTTCACAGAGTTTCTAATACGGTGCTTATCCTTGCTATTACCACGGCCTTGCAATTTTGGGTGAGCAATCGCTTTGTGCTCACATGCCTTGTCCCAGTGACAGTGTTTTCACAGAGGCTCCATTAGTGATCAGTAGGATTTGTTTGTGAAAATCGCTGTCAGAAGAATCAATATTCCTGCATTTGCGTTAATACTATCCAGACAGAGGAAATATTTATTCAGTGACTAATTCCTGAGGTCTAATTAAAGCAGTGTGCATGCTTTAGTGTTAACACTGTTTCATCTCACAAGCTGATAGACTCTTATCTTAAAAGACTGGATGAGAGAGCTCAAAGTGTAGCGGAATCACGGCGCCTTCATCTGTCCAGAGAGCCTTAATATCAACTCAGGTGAAGGCCGGACCTGATGAATTAAAAGAGGAGAGGATGCCAAGTGAAGCCATTAGGATCCAGGAACTCAGGCGTGTGTCTGGCTCGCCGGTTGTCATGGTTGCGGTGTTTATCACCTCTTTCTGCCGACAGAAGCCCAGGGGCAAATCAGATTGGCTTCAGACAGGGAGGAAAAGAGAGAGTTGGTGAGTGAGGGGGAGGACATATTGGCACAGCGGAGGGGGGGAAATGCCAACACGCTGCTGAGTGAAGGCCGAGGAGGAGCGCTGGACAAATGTCAACGTGGCTTATTCATAGGATGATGCTTTTAACTCTTTGACTGTGACATAACGTTTGAAGTAAAGGTATATTAGACCAATTCAGTAAACCCTCGCTTTAGGTCTTTTTGTTAACATACCCAAATGCTGTAATGTGGGGAAATAAAACTTTCTTTTTTTCCCCTCTTGTTATCTTCTCATCTGTTGTGGTAAGTATCTCCCTGCAAATGTGCTGAATGCATTAATGCACATCTTAAAAGCTCTTGGCATTTGATGAAAACAACACTAAAGGATAGTCCTCTAATGGAAGTCTTAAAGCTAGATAAACCTCAAGGATCTGGAGTAAATCCCCCCCCCTGCCCCCCTATCCCCCGTGGCCTGTGCCTGCCACCTAGTGGTCCCTAACCCAATGATCCATATGTGAAGACTTCACAAGTGCAACCTGTGTGGTGAGGCAGTTTTTCTGAAGTACAGATACTATTATTATTATGTCACTAGCTGACAAGACAGCATTCACTTCAAAGAGCTCTGAGAGTTCATGTTGCATGAGGAGATGAGAAACTAAGACATTTACCTGTTATGACAAGCGGCCGGTAAGATATATTATCAATCTATTGGTCATAATCATAAACAGATGTCTGTTTGCATCCAGGTGGCTGCCTGTCGTTGCCCGTCCAGGGCCTGAAGCTTGTTACAACGTAACCGCTCCTGACTGCTCAGCGCACACGTGTTGACACCCAAACCACGCCTCCTTGTCTCTAGAGCCAATCATCGGCCGTCATAGTTCAGCGCGTCTTCCTCTCAACAAATCACAGCACTCGTTGTTGCTGTGGGGGACATTCGCAGGCACCGAGGCCCTTCTGCTGTCGGCAGAGAGAGGTATGGCTTCATTGTTTTTGACCGGCTTCGTGAAGTATTTCTAAAAAGGAAAAAAAAGAAGTAGAAGTAGATTAAAAAATAAACACTCCGGCTCTATTTCGTTTGTGTCAAATACCATCTAACAGAACCAGACACGGCTTGTTAACATTAAATCCTTCCTCTCTCACTCGTGTTTCCTCTCAAATGTCCACTTGCTCTTGGTGGTCTGTGAGATGATAGGTTCAGGTTTCGCTGCGGGCTGGTGAGACAGGGTCGGATTTTAGCTGACATCCAGCTGAATAGAGCGAAACCACCAGACAGTTGTATGAATAGCTGTATTGTGGGCGCTGGCTAGCCGGTGTTGTGTGTGTCCATATGTGTGTGACAGGTCAGTTTCACATCTATAGGCCCACGCCACAGCGAGAGTCTTGGTTAATCTGTGTTGTTTTAGACGCAGAGCGCTGAACTTTAGCTTTGTTTTTTCTCCCCCACACTCGTATGTCAGGTCTTCATCATTGCTCTGTCCAGGCTTACACGGTGTGCTGCCGCGCTAAGGAGTAAATTGCCGTTGACAGCGACTTGTCCTGTTGTTTGTGGTCGCCCCTGGCTGTCAGCCTGCAGTGCCAGAGTCTCGTCATCTCTGTCGAGGATGCCGCAAACAAACAAGTCAAGAAACGCCCCGGCGGTTGACTCTCCGGGCTCGGTCCAAGTGGGAGCTTCAGCAGAAGCTACAGAGCCGGCGTCCCGGGAGGAAATTCAGGCTGCCGGGGACTCGGGAAGAGGGGGGGAAGCTGAGGATAATGTCGGTGACAGAGAGATCATCAAATCACCCAGTGATCCCAAACAGTACAGGTAAAAAAAAAAAAAAAAAACTCTTCTACCGCACAGTCAAGCATTCCTACCAGATTCCCATGAGGATTTAAATAATTCATTATGCTGTTTAAAGAAAGGAAAAGTTGCACGATTTATCTGTTCTATTATGTATGTTATTCTCACTCGAAGGTATTAATAGGATTTCATGTGTAATGAAATACATCTTGCTAAAGTTCTGCATTCATGACTGTGAAAGTGCTGACAAAACGACCCAGATCCACTAACCCAGATCCAAAAATGATATTGAGCCTCCCATCCAGCTGGATCAGTGCAATATTATTGTAGTCTGATGGGATGATTTCATGCTTTAAGCACAGACCAGTGCCTCAGGCCTCTGTGGGGCATGGATGGAATATTTGCTGTGAAAAAGCACAGCACACGATGGGCTGAAAGGGTATAAGATACAATCTGCAAAGGGATAACTGTTAAGCTGTTAAGAAAAAGCAGTGAAGGCTCTAAAACTCAATTGATACCACAGTGCTTCTCCTTGTGTTATCTCACCTTTGACTTTACTCTCCTCAGGTACATTGTGTTAGAAAACGGGCTGCGAGCTCTGCTCATCTCAGATTACAGTGGACCGACAGAAGATGGAGAGTCAGATGAAGGTGAAGAAGAAGAGGAGGAGGAGGACGATGATGAATCTGAAGATGGATCAGAGGATGGGTCTGAGGAAGATGACGAAGATGAGGGCATCGATGATGAAGATGATTACAATGAGGGGAAAAAGAAGAAAGGAAATGCAGAGAAACAGGTACAGGAAACAAGAGAGCATTTCATATAGACTTTATTTATGTTTTGCAAAACTACACTGTTTGAAATAATGTAAAAAACAAATTGACACCATTACTCCACACACTATTTAAGGTGCATCTTTTATACTCTTCTATAATTTCTGCAACATGTACAGTGGCTAATACTCTGATGAAATACAGCCAGAGTTTCAAACATTTAGAGTTCAGGGTATGTGCTCAGGCTTGAGACTGCACTAAATGCTTTGTTTCAGACAGCTGTTTTTATATATGATCAGTGGCAGATCTAGAAAATGTTCCATGGTGGGGTAACGCAAAAGAGGTGCAAGAGATCTAGCAGTGTGGCACATACCTCTTCAGTGAAGCTTGTGAAAATCCCCTATAGGTAAATAGAGTCAACAAAATACTTTAAAAAACACACTTTAGTTCTATCATTATCTCTTCTAAGAAAATAAAGACAAGTTTGATTTTTTACAAGCTTTAAAGTAGAAAGACTTTGCTCACGCCCTGCAGTACTCACTGTCAAAACAATGGCAATATTGCACATTTAAAAAGTATTTTAATAACATAAAAGTTGGAGTGGATATCTCAACGCTCAGAAGCTCCACCCACCTTTCCTCAAACCTCCTTTTGCAGATACGAACCAATGACGAGAAAGTTGGCTTAAAGCTACAATGTTTAAAATCTCACCACTAGATGTCAGTAGATTGCAATCTACAGAATTTTGTTTTCTTTCCACTCCCGATTCAAGTGTATACTCTTAGCTACAGTGGCCGCTGTAAGACAGACAACCCTTGCTGGGGTTCATCTGCAGTGAGTATAGGGTGTCGGTCCTCTGTTTACCTCAGCTGTCAATATGCCAGGTGTCTACATCTATTTACTCTGGAGGAGGCTGTAAAACTTCGTGAAAGGAATCCGATACAAATCGATGAGTCAGTGAAGCTCCTGTTGGTCTCTGTTAGCTGCTATTAGCTGCTGTTAACTTTCTTTGAAGTGGCTCTAACTTTGTTGGATTGGGGCAGTTGACAAATAAACTGAGAATGTAATCAAAGTCTTTATCAAAGTGTGAGCTTTAGAAAACAAGACTAACGCTAGCTGGATGTTGTTGTTGACAGCATCTCTGTAGATGTGAGGTTCGCATGTCTAATCTGCTGATAATAAGTAATTGCGACAATATCGGAATGAATAAGCATGTTAATGCACTGTGTTAGGTTGGGTGTGTTAAATCCTTGACTTAATTTCAGGAGATGATCGAGGTGTTTCTTTGCTTTGTATTTTCACTTCTTGGTGAAGGCACGCCTTCTCAAATGATAAAAAATAGTTGTGATAGTTTAAATTTTGAGTCTGTAGGTGGAGAGATGAATGAATATTTGCCTTTATGACATGCAAATCCCTATGATTTCTCAATTCCTCTGCCTTTAGTAAACTACGTATGTGGCTGGTCTCTGAGCCATATACATATATGCGCTTATGCACCTCTATGCATTTAATCATTAGTTATTATTATTATTATTAATCTCTGGCTCTCGTCTACAGCTTGTCGTTGTCTTGTCTTCCTCCCCTCATGCCAACCAGTCATGGCAGATGGCTGCTCTACCCTGAGCATGATTATGCTGGATGTTTCTTCCTGTTAAAATTGAGTTTTTCCTTCCCACTGTCGCTAAAGCGCTTGCTCATAGGGGGTCATGTGATTGTTGGGGTTTTCTGTTTTCTCTGCATTGTTGTTGCGTCTTTACCTTACCTTATGCATCAGAGGTGTTATATGGGCTTGTTTCAGATGGTGGATGATTGGAGGGTCTCCACTAATGCCTAGTATTAGATCAATCAGAACTACACCAGTGCAGTAAGCATCAGGAGCTAACACTACTTTAAACATGTCTGTACCTGAAAGTTCTTTTCATATATTGCTTTTGGCATTTAAAAGATAAGATTAGTTTTTGATATTGTCAGCTAAGGCCATAAAACTATCAAACTCAACAATTTTGTTGCCTGCGTCTCAATACTTTATTACATTGGTTTCTGTCTTTATGGCCTTTTTTGGCAGCAAGATAAACAGAGTATCATTCAAGTTTTCCCTGAAGTGCAATGCCAGACTCAGATATGCCTCGATATCCTGTGTTTCAGTCTGCGGCAGCGTTGTGTGTTGGTGTGGGCAGCTTCAGTGACCCCAGCGATCTCCCCGGCCTAGCTCACTTTCTGGAACACAGTGAGTAATTAATCCAGTAGACAAGTATTGTCATCTTTTTTTTAAAAAAGTTTTCATTGTTCTTTAATTCAGTGGTTTCTCCGTCCCCAGATACATCCTCAGATATGTTTTCAATGTTTCCTATCACACATCCTAATTTTAAATGCATCCTTGTGTAGTTTGTTTTAATTATTTAGTGTGCCTCTTAGCCTTTTTTGTCTCGTTCAGTATCAGTTAACAATATGTGACATTTCCCAGAATATCCATCTCCAGAGGGACCAGATCTACCCACTGTGGGGCCACAGGGCAAAAAATTAGTTTTCAGGCTCTATTTGACCCACTTTTCTGCCTGCTCTCTGTGCATTATGCATCTAACTCATCACTTACAAATGCCCATTTACTACATAGAATGCATAATAATGTATCCCAAGATACAGTAAACAGCAAACAATCCAGCAAAGATTGTTGTATACCAGTTGCTTTTGAACATTTGCAGCTTTCTCCTACTGAATGTCCCTTTTTTTTAACTCCTATACATAATATAAGCAAAAATTAATGTATTCCTGCATAAGGAAAGTCTTAGAATGTGAGGTGCAAATAATTAATTTACTACCAACCAAGTGACGCTACACTGTTCGTGGGGTTTTGGGGCTCCTGGAAATCTGGGGCCTGTGGGTTAATGTCTGCCTTGCCTTGCTGGCAGATTAACTATGAGGAAGCAAGCAAGATATTTTTCAGTTGGGGGAAAAAAAAAAAGCTAGGCTTGCACAAAATGCCACATAACTTCAGAATTGCAATCCAATCTATTGATGCTACTGTCAGCAGAGAAATTGCTATCTGTCTCCTCTACCAATTGTGATTGTTGAACATTGTTTCCAAATGATCAAAGGAAACCTTTTCTCATGCTGTCACCAAATATTCCCGGCACTATTTAGAGTTATGTACGCGGCTTCATCTGAGACAGAGTTATCAAAATTCTATTAAAGCTGAGCCAGAAATGTGATGTGTTATTGTCTGCATTTGTCTCATTGTCCACATAAATAAGAAAACGACAAAAGACACATCGTGCAAGTAGCTTTAATAGATTATTTTCTTTGGATTCCTTTTTTTTTTTTGATGATTTGTAATCCCTTCTCTCTTTTCACCCTTACTGTGATTTCGTTGTCGCCTAGTGGTGTTCATGGGCAGTGAGAAGTATCCATCAGAAAACGGCTTTGATGCTTTCCTCAAGAAGCACGGTGGGAGCGACAATGCCTCCACGGACTGTGAGAGGACCATCTTCCAGTTTGACATTCAGAGGAAAAACTTCAAAGAGGCTCTTGACAGGTTAGGAGTCAGTTGGGCTTTTTCGTTTTTGGTTGTTATCTTATTTTTCGAGCAGTCATCCTTACGAGGTGGTGAGGATTTACAGGTAAACACAAGACAGAAACAAGAAAAAGGAGAATATAAACTCATATGAAGCAACGGAGACAAGTTAGAACAATTAACAATTAGTAACTAGACTGAAACCAAAGACTCATAGAGGCTATAAGGGAAAATCTATGGTCTAATCCAAACAGTAAGGCACTTAACATGCTAGAGCATAATTTACCAAAGGAAAGTTCTAGCAGACCTGATGATTATATTGTGAAAATGTGTGGCACGTTACAGGCATATTCCTTGTTAGCGCTCGCTTTTACTCTTCAGTCCTAATATTTTTGCTTTGTGGAAATAGCCACCGAGACATCATCCATGGGTTTGTGGACTCTACATTTTGAAACCTCACTATTGCAGTTTTGACTGCCGTTAAACCATTGTGTCCAAATATTGCCAGAAATGACCTTATTTTGATCAGAGGGTGGTTTGGCAAGTTATCAGCTAACCATATCAAATTTAGTTAGCAAGCTGAATTCATAAACTGAACGGGTGAATCAAAGAGACGCATTTACCTGGTAATTATAGTGGGAAGTAGGAGACGAAGGAAATGCTTTTGGACACTGCCAGTTTGAATTTAAATTATGTCTAAATCCTCTTTTAGTAATAACTTCAAACTTTAAAGTTACATTTAAACCACTGGTATGTCTGATGTCGCTCCATGTTTTAGTTAAATTATGGGTTTAGTTCAATCTAAACAGTGTGGATGTATAAAGTAAGTGATATGAAGTAAGAATAGTGAAACTTGGATGTCATATATTCAGATCTCAGAGGCCGATAGATGTAGTGTGGATCATGGTGTGCACTTGGATATATATTGGATGTTGTTTGTCATGTGCGTCCATCTACATCTAAATGTTTATGTCTGATCTGTGCTCTGTCTGCTTCTGAACATTACCACTTTGTCCTGTTGTTCTCAGGTGGGCACAGTTCTTCATCTGCCCCCTAATGATTCGGGATGCCATTGACAGGGAAGTGGAGGCTGTTGACAGTGGTGGGTCTTGGTGCCTATGTGCATCACTCCTGCATTCTGAGAAATTAATCCTGGTTCATATAAAGTGTTTTAGTGCATTTTCTGCATTTTTTTTGTCCCATCTTACCTTTTCCTGTGTCCCTCCGTCTGTCTATCAGAGTACCAGCTGGCTAAGCCATCTGACTCCCACAGGAAGGAGATGCTATTTGGCAGTCTGGCCAAACCTGGACACCCTATGGGCAAGTTCTGCTGGGGTGAGTTAGTAAAAACAACTGCTGGGACAAATAATACACGCAGGGCCTCCTTGGGGTATGTTCAGCAATAACAAACAGGAGAGCTGAAACCTGCACCAGTTTACCTGCCTTCTCATATCCCTGCATGTGTTAGGGCTCCTCTCTGTCATGTATTATGTTTGTCACTTGATTGTTAACTTGTCACAATACCAGGGAATGCGGAGACACTGAAGCAGGAGCCCAAAAGAATGAAGATCAATGTGTATAAGCGGCTGCGTGCCTTCTGGAAGAAATACTACTCTGCCCACTACATGACTCTGGCTGTGCAGTCAAAAGGTCAGGAAAAGCATTCCCATTTATTATGCATCAAGAACTAGCCGATTAGTAGATTGACAGAAATGTAATTTGTTTCAATAATTTCATACACCAAATGAACAGATTCATTGAAAAAGCAATCTGTGGATTAATCAAAAATTCAGACGATCATTATCTCAAATGAGGATCCACTTCATCCATATTCAGCCAACTGTAGATAATCATTCCCGAATCAGCTCGAATTGCTGTATTACTCAAAACAAAGTCACATGCAAAGTATCTAATGTATTTTCTTGGTTTCACAGAAAATATCACTCAGCTAATTAACTACAGCATACAAGTAAAATGATGAAGTGTTGACATTTGGTGCTGAGAAATGCCATCCTCATGAAACACTTACTCGCCCTCAGTAAAATTCACTCTTGTTGCACCTCTTTTGTTGTCTAAGATTCTGCCAGTGTAGAGGGATGCAAAGGTGTTATAGTAGATCGCTAATTGGAGTAAAACAACCGGAAATATTTATAACCATCATTTCTGTTGGAAAATGATGAAGCATCAAACTGCTGATGATTGCAAACACCTTTCCTTGCAAGGTTTTATAATATAGGTTTTATAATATTCATAAAATTGCACCTTTTTTTCTCTTTGCTCGCTTCAATTTTTTGTTCACCTCTAGCGCTTTGACTTGCTTGGTGCAGTAATATATGTCTGCACCTGTGTGCATTAGGTCATTATGATGTCACTACATTGCACTAATCATTCTGGTTGTGTTCAGAGGTGAAATTAACCTCAGGCATCTGACCGGAGAGTGCGGTTAAACTTTTTCAACCTATAGGCCAAAGGATTTTTGCTTATAATATCGATCAGTGTTGCCTGAAAAAGCTGTTTTTAGGAGCTTCCATATCAGCAAGGGGAAACATCTGTTTTGAAGCCCAGCTGAACAATCCTACCTGGTTTTTACATCATGTTTCATTAAAGAGTCCATCCATGCATCTATTTTCTCGACTGCTTGTCTGGTTCAGAGTCACGGGGGAGTTGGTGCTCATCCTAGCTGTCATAGGGCGAGGTTGTCAGCCTGTTGCAGGGCCAACACAGAGAAACAGACGACCATCCATGCTCAAATTCAAACCTACAACCAATTTAGAATCACCAGTTAACAAGCATGTCTTTGGACTGTGTGAGGAAGCCAGAGTACCCGGAGAGAACTCATAGAAGCGTAGAGAGCACAGAAAGGCCCCAGCTGGCTGGCAAATTCGAACCAGTAACCATATTGCTGTGAGGCAACAGTGTGGACTGACTGTTGACTTGGCACAAAAGAAGGGATAAAGAATAAAGAAGAACATTGTAAACAATTGCTCCTTTGTTATTGAATTAAAATTATGTACTCTAGTCTTGAAAAACAACTTTGACTTCCATTTAGTAATTTGAAACATGCATAGGAAAAAGCTGTCACAATTAAATTAACCATGCTATACATTAAAATGTTTGTAAAAAAAGGCTGCAATGCAAAATACAAAAGCTGCATCTCATTATACAATAATGTAAAAGCTCTAAATGTAGGCTTTTAGTTTGTTTGCATTAGCAATAATTAAAAAGGAAGAAGGCTCTACCTTATTTAGTTGGAAACACAGAAATTCGTGAATTTTCATTTACATTTTAGCATTAAATTAAAGCATGTAAAGCCACACTGTAACATAGTTTCTTTTAAAGCAAGCATTTTAGTATGTATCGTTACTGCACTGACTTCTCCCCAAATCTAAGTGGTTGTTTTCAGCCAGAATAATTGAAACGCACTCAAACTCTAATTTATCCTCCTTCACTCACTGCGTCCTTTAGAGAAGCTGGACACTCTGGAGGAGTGGGTCAGAGAGATCTTCAGCAAGGTGCCTAACAAGTGAGTATTCAAGAAGAGGCTCTCAGTTGCTGTGTTGAGAAGCTGGCGCTATATAGATTGAGTCTCAATATCCTTTGCTCAAATGTAAATGTCAAGCCTTTTTACCATCTCTTTCTCCGCTTTCTTCATCTCAGATGCTTTTTTTCTTCTTCAAAATGATGCACCTGGAAGGGATCTCTTCTCCCTAAAGCAGAGCTGAGCTGAATTAGTGTTTTTTTTTATTTTATGTTTGTGTTTTTTTGCTGCACCGCTTCCGTATGCTTTATGAGTCATTGCAGAACCTTTTTTTAGTGAATCAGAGTCACTGTTACACACATAAAAAGCACATAACCTCCAGTTTTTAAGGCTTTCATTTCAATTAAAGGATTACATTTCCACATACTCACATCTATCCTTGTAAAATTGCCTGAAGTGACTTTAACTTCTTTAGATGAACTAAATTAATTTTCATCAAGCTTTAAATGAATGAAAGGATTTTATAGCTCTGCCTGACAGAAATAATGTGCTATTACTTCCCCGATTGTGTAAACAGTAATTGGAGACATCCATCCTCAATCTTATACTTGAAACCTTTTCCAGTAACTGTTTTCTATGTTACTTAAAACATAAGGGTGGGTTGAAGTCGCTTTAATTACGTCTTGGAACTGTTTAAGTGATGGTATTGTTTTTGTGTTTGTAGTGGTTTGCCCAAGCCAGATTTCTCTGATATGGTGGATCCTTTTGACACAACGGCTTTCAGCAAGCTCTACAGAGGTACTGATACACCTTACCGGATATCTCTAAGCACATCTGGTGTACTGCAGGTTCCCACATATAAATAAGCCCTAACAGGTTATGTAAGTAGTGGTTCTCAAAGTTGGACCTTTGGGTCCTCCATAGATCAATGACTTGTAGCCCGGGGTCTCCAGAGTAGTTTGTCATCATTAATAAAAACATACTGTCTCATTTAAAATCTCATATCCAGTTTCAGACCATTTATTTAGAACAAGCACATTGGATCCATTACTGCCTTCTACATTTGGGCCAGTAGAAGCCCTGACATGATCGGGACACATCCTGTGAAATCCTTTGCTTCTCTGCTTATTAGCCAACTGGCTAGTTATTGAGCACAAAGAAATAATTCACTTCACATCTTGAAGTGACACTAATCCCAAAACAGCTTTCACTCAGTCCCTGTGATGATGCATTTATAATGAGTCCGGATGTATTCAAAAGAGCCACTGAGGACCAGAATGTGTAATATGTCAGCTGAGACGAGTTACTCGAGGCTGTCAAGCTGATTCAAATTGCAGTTTTAAAGGGGACTTGTTGTTCTCATTTCCAGCTCCATATTTTTATTCATGGACTCTGCTAAAGTAGTTTTTCACATAGTTAAAACTGAAAAAGAGTAGAATGTACAAATATTTTTTATTGTGTACAGGGACTTGTTGCTGATGCTCAGTTTATCCACTTTCTTAGACAAGCAATTTTGATGACATTAATGGGGTTATCATTTATCACTGACATACAGACCCAAGAATAGTGGAAACGGAGTGTTCTAGATGGCTGAACAGTTGGGAGTAATTGGCAGAGTTTAATGTTAGCATACGAAAATAAGAGCATGCAAAATAGGCTGCCTTTATGCAGTTTTATTTAAAATATATGTAACAGAAAGAGGAAAGAGCTCTGAATCAAAAAATCAGTGGTTCCATTTGCTTTTTCTGTTGATGTCAGGTTTACTTCTCCAGGCCAAGTGTCCGTTTGATTCAGGTGCTTGATGGTGTTTCTCCACCTGTTTGCATTCACAGTTGTCCCCGTCGGGAAAGTTCATGCACTGAATATCACCTGGGCTCTTCCTCCTCAGGAGAAATACTACAGGTGAGCGCCATGCAGAACATATACAACAAATATAGAGTCACACAATGCTCTCCATCTCTTGAGAGAAATTTCATCAAATTCTTTTGTTTTGTTTTTTCCCCACGCATGCATTTGATTTGCATTGATGTCTCTTTATATAAATATAGAATTGGGTCAGTCAAAAGATACCATGCTTTTCCCCTGATTGTAGATGGATTGCATCAATGTTTTTTTGTTTCTACTTTTCATTTTCGTCAGAGTGAAGCCTCTCCACTACATCTCTTGGCTGATTGGCCATGAAGGCACAGGAAGCATCCTCTCAGTGCTTAGGAAGAAGTGAGTGTTATTGCTTCTGTCTGTTTGTTTTTCTGATTTGAGGGCACTCCAAAACCCAATTAAAAGCTCTTCAATTTGCTGGGTATACATGAGCTTTTTTCCCCGCTCTGCGCCAGCCCTGTGTGTTTGAGCCCAATCTTCATACTATACACTTTGCCATCCCACTTGACAATGTGATTCATACGTTCTCATCTCTGGATATGGCTGTACAAGTGCATTTCAGCCTCTTGTTGCTAAGTGGTGAAGTGATTTACCAAACCTTGTGTCATCCCACGTTACCAAGAGCCCATCCAATGCTCCCTTTACCATCAGCACCACTTGGATAGTGTAAAAGAATGCTCCTATTTAGTGTTTATAATCCTTTCAATTGTTGATAAATGACAACAGTGAAATTTGAGTGTACTTTGACTTAATTCCCAAACTGCAAAGGCAGTGGAGTGGTTGTTTTTATTGAATTCAGACAATCCTAGCAAAAAGGGCCAAGAGACGGGTTTGAAAATGGGAACATGTTGTCCTGCTCTGTCAGATTTGGAAATGATCTCTATGTCCGTCTGTAGAACATTACTGATCAGAGGCCTCAAATTATCATACCATGTTCTTGCTGATTATTTACCGTTGATAAATCCATTAGAAATACGCCAGTAGAAAGTGAAGTGTTTGCAGCCAGGAGTCATCAAGTGACATGTCTTGAATGCCCTCTATTTATTGTTCATTCATTTTACCGCATACAACAGTGAGTAATTCTTTAGTCGAAGGCCTATTTGTGGTCATTTATTGTTATGTTTCTATGTTGCATTTTCAAAGGTGCTGGGCTGTGGCTTTGTTTGGAGGAAACAGTGAAACTGGCTTTGACCAAAACACCACCTACTCCATCTTTTCAATCTCCATCACCCTAACTGATGAGGGTTTCCAAAACTTCTACAAGGTAAAGAAAACTCTTAACATTTGTTATTTCCTCTGCATTTCTTTCAAAATAAAAAGGAAAAAAACCTTGGAACTGGGCAAATTAAATTAATCAGCGGTTTAAGCATCAATCTCCCACGCAAGGTTTATTATTAATTGTCATATCATAAAGAGTCAGGTTTTCTTCATTATTAAGATACTGGAAGTAGCTGGCATACAACAGTTAAGGTCAAGGAAGCACTGTGCGTCAGTTGCTATGGCAACTCTTGTATTTAACACAAAGGCAGTGCCTGATAATTTGACAAGAGGACCATTTCGTACTCTTAAGTATGCAATGGAAAAATATCCTGTTCACTGTTACTGAGGTAATTTCCGTATAAATACTTAAACAACCTCAAGAATATTGTTTATTTGGATCAATAGCAGAATAACCTCTCAATTCACTGACAAACTCACAAGAGTTTTATGGATAATAATATGAAATGAAGTGAAGTGTAAGAGTTAGTGATATATTTCTGGTGGTACACCTGAACAAGTCGATCAACTACACAATCCAGTCAGTTACTGAGGTTCAACAGAAGGTAGTAATGGAAGTACTACACACGACTTTTGTTTTTCCTTGCTGTCAGATTAGGTTTAGACATTTTTCAGTCTTCTGTTTTTTTTGTGGGAAGACTAACAATGGAATTAGGAATATGTAATACCAGTGTACTAAAGTATGTATATCGTTTTGTTAAGGGCCAGTAACTAAGTGCATAATCATGATGATCTGGATCTGGGAACACCTTCAGTTAGTTTGCCCTATGGCGACAAAAGCTTACTTTTGAGGGATATCCAGACAAGACTTTCCTGTTGACTTGTTGCTTATTATAAATGGTGAAAAGGCCAATATAAAGCTTTTGTGAAACAATAGTTAATGGTTTCAAGATTTCCTTTTCAGCAGATAAAGTCCTTTTGAACTTCATATGAACTGCTTATCTACAAAGGCTGCTTAAACATTGTTGGTCAATGGAATTTTAACTACAAAGGGAAACCTTACAACCTTCAAAAGTCTTATCACTCACTTGGTTATATACCTATGCGGACTTTGGCTTATATAGATTAGCTTTTTTTTCTCGTCTTTAAAAAATTGTTCTTTAAATAAAATGACTTGATTAGAGGGATCAGCAGACTCGAGGTGGATGACACTAAAGTGTGTCAAGCTTGACATCAAAATTACAGTGTGCCATTGGATTACCAGTGACATGTCTCCCACTTCTGAGTGTGGACGCTTCATCTCTTTGCTCTCTAAATGCTTTGCTTCTTTTATTGATTTTTACCGATTTTTATGCTGATTTTTTCCCTTTTTCCATATGAGCTTACCTGCGATAGCTTCTGGACACTTATAGATCATTAGGACTAAAGTGTTCTTAACAGAAACAGCAACATTTTTATAGTTACCTTATCCTCAGCGCTCCGTGTGTCTGTGGCCTAGACACAGCTGAAGCCTGATTACAGCGTCTGGGCACCGAGCAGCCTCGATAGCCTAGAAAGGTGCTAACCGCTAGGCTAACTAGCAACAAGATGCCTTCCCTCTCCACAGATGACTACCACAGCCTCCTGCAGAAGATTGCAGCACTGGAGACAAAAATTCATCGCTTAGAAGTAAACGTGGAGGTAAATGGACTGTGTGGAAATGAAACAACCTTGCCTTTGACTCAAAACAATAGCGATGAGCAAGCTAGCACACAGCTAAGGAGCACAGATAACATGACCAAGAAAGTAGACTTTGTGCACTATTATAAATCCTCAAGCGATAATCCCCCCTTGGACTGTCTTGGTGCAAAACCAAGACATAAATCATGTCTCCTGGAAGGGGGAGGACGTACCACAGGCAGGGCACAGTGAGCTGAAATCTCTGAAACCGACTGGCCTTCACTTCCTACGAGACAGAGAAGCTCTTCTACCCCTGTATACGAGAGGAAACAGGACTGGACAACCGTGAATAGGAAGGTTAACAACAAACCCAACTGAATGTGAAACTGCAGAACAGATTTGCTCCACTATCAAAGGACCCTGGATCTATATCGGACAACCATCCATCTAAAAGTAGCGAAGTAAGGCCTGAAAATCCACGGGGAAAGCTAAAGGCTAGGCCTGAAACGCTGATTGTGGGTGACTCTGCTGTAAAGGATGTACAAAGCATGTGCGGTAAGAACACTAAAGTCCTCTGCTTTCCTAACGATATGGTCAACATCCTGAAGGAGAGAATTCTTCAAATTGCAGATGAATATCCAACTGTGACAAACATTGTCCTGCATACAGGGTCAAACGATGTGTCCAAACAACAATCGGAGGTTCTGAAACTGGACTTTATTGGATTATTAAACACTGTAAACTCTCTGAATGCAGCTGTATTCATCAGTGGACCTGTACCGCCGGTCAGAGGAGGAGACGAGAGATTCAGCAGGCTGTTTACACTGAATAAATGGCTTATATCAGCATGTGCTGACCACTCAGTGCATTTTATCAACAACTTTAATATTTTTTGGGAACGCAGGCATCTGTTTAAAGCAAATGGATTTAATTTTAACAAGTCAGGGGTGAAACTGTTCACCTTCAACTTGTTTTATTCCATACGTCATCCATCTGTGCTTGGAGCCAAGGCTGAGATAAACGAGGAGTTATCTCATAAAGAAGAACAAACAGTACTCCAAGAACAGACAAAGCCCAGCAGAAACCTTGAGGAGGAGCTCCATCTGCCCCCACCCGGGAAGAGCCTCAGAAAGGAGAGACATCTGAGGCAAGAAGAGGCAAGAAGAGGGGTCCCTATTTGCCTCCAACTCTCTCAACAACACCAACGACCAGGACCAGGATCTTCCCCAGTCCCCCAAACCCCTGACAGGCCATCACCCCCATCACCCTCCTCCCCCTCCCTTTCTCCCTCCTCCCCACACCTGAAATTCACTGAAGAGATGATGGAGCGGGTCAATGCTGGGCTCAGATCTACCCCCCGGCCCAATCCCTCTTTGTCCCCCATAAACCCCCCACCAAAGCAGCCAAAGGTTCGCCACCGAGCCCCACCCTCAACAGAGCAATCGAAGTCACATTGCCCAGCCTCGCCCCCCTTAGTTCCTCCTTACCACCTTCATGCTTTGTCTCCGCAGTCTGATGTGTGATGTGTGGAGGGTCCGGGCTGCGAGGATTATGGCAGTGGTGACTTTTCCCAGGAGAAGCTGGGACCCTGTTTACTAGAAGGTTTTAAAATTTCTGTACTTTTAGGTGACAGAAGGAGACATGTGGCCTGGTCAAAACACAGAGAGCTGCACTCTAAAAGATCTTTAAACATAGTAAACATACCTTGTGTGCCACAGACTGCTCCCAAACACGAGGGGACAAGTAATGCCTCTAAAACACTTAAGTTGGCTTTATTAAACGTTAGATCTCTAGCTGGGAAAACATTTTTAATTAATGATTTAATCACTGAGCACAGCCTTGATTTTATGTTTTTAACTGAAACTTGGTTGGACCAAAGTAACAGTGGAGCTGTTCTCATCGAGACGACCCCTCCTAACTACAGTTTTATCAGTGAGGCCAGGGTGAGCAGGAGAGGAGGAGGGGTTGCTGTCTTATTTAATGAATCATTTCAATGTAAGCAGCTATCTCCTGGAAGTTTTCAGTCTTTTGAATATGTGGCTTTACAGCTGAAGGCCCCATCCAAAGTTGTGTTTCTTAATGTTTACAGGCCTCCCAAATACTGCACAGACTTAATGACCTCAGTGAACTGCTGTCTGTGATCTGTGTTGATTTCGACTGTGTAATTATTGTTGGGGATTTTAACATCCATGTGGACAACCCTCAGGACAAAGGGACTAAAGACCTGAGTAACACTCTGGGCAACTTTGGGCTGACTCAGCATGTAACAGAGGCCACACATAATAGAGGACACACTCTCGACCTACTGATCTCCAAGAGCCTGAGCATTTCAAACATTACTGTGTCTGATGTGGGCTTATCTGATCATTACTGTGTTTTCTTTGAAAGTAAAATCTCAGCCCACACAAATATATCAACAGCAGTGATCACAAAACGGTGTATAACTGAAGACAGTAGTGAGATCTTTAACCAGGTCTTCCCATTAACACCTGACCTGTCCAAAGGTTCAGTCAATGAGCT
This sequence comes from Maylandia zebra, assembly GCF_041146795.1. Classification (NCBI taxonomy): domain Eukaryota; kingdom Metazoa; phylum Chordata; class Actinopteri; order Cichliformes; family Cichlidae; genus Maylandia; species Maylandia zebra. Next base: position 22,574,750 of record NC_135185.1, read on the forward strand.
CGTCAATAGCTTTAATGCAAAAATGTTAAATGTAATGGACACTATTGCCCCCATTAAGGTGAAGGTTATCTCTGGAAGGAAAAAGTCTCCATGGAGAAACTCCACACTAGTGAAAAATGAAAAAAGAGAGTGTAGGAAAGCTGAGCGCAGATGGAGAAAAACAAACCTCCAGGTTCATTATGACATCTATAAAGAGAAACTTCACAATTATAATTTACAACTGAGGAGTGCAAGAAGGTCCTACTTCTCTGACATCATCACTAAAAACAGCCATAATGCTCGGGTCTTATTTTCTACAGTTGACAGGCTAACAAACCCTCCTGTGCCAGTGGCAGCTGAACTTCATTCAACCATGGCCTGCAATGACTTTGCCAAATTCTTCACAGACAAAATCCAAAAGATTAGACAAGCAGTTGGAACATCAACAGCAGATCCAGGATATGTACTGTGTCCACCGAAAAGCTGTTTAAACACCATCAAACAGTTTCACCCTATTAACAGCAAAGACCTGGAGGACATCTTAGGTCAACTGAACTCCTCCTCCTGCTGTTTAGATGTCCTGCCAACAAGTTTTTTCAAAAAGGTCTCAAAGACTTTAGAGTCGGACCTGTTACAGATCGTCAACTTTTCCTTAATGTCAGGTGTGTTTCCAGAACCACTAAAAACTGCTGTAATCAAACCTATACTGAAAAAGGACAATCTTGACAAGACACAAATGAACAACTACAGGCCGATCTCAAATCTCCCATTTTTAAGTAAGATCATTGAAAAAGCAGTTTCTCAACAGCTCAATTACTTCTTAACACAGAATAACTGCTACGATGCCTTCCAGTCAGGTTTTAGACAGAACCACAGCACTGAAACCGCTCTGACAAAAGTGTTTAATGACATATGTCTGAATACAGACAGTGGAAAAATGTCAGTCCTAGTTTTACTGGATCTCAGTGCAGCATTTGATACAGTTGACCACAACATATTACTCAAACGACTGGAGAACTGGGCAGGTCTTTCAGGAACTGTACTAAACTGGTTCAAAACATACTTAGAAAACAGGAAATACTTTGTATCAATAGGTAACTTCACATCTGAGCAGACAAGTATCACATGTGGAGTTCCCCAAGGTTCCATCTTGGGACCCCCTCTGTTTAACATTTACATGCTCCCACTGGCACAGATTATAAAGAACAACAAAATAAACTACCACAGCTATGCAGATGACACACAAATATATATCACAATGTCACCAGGAGACCGAGGCCCTGTACAGGCTCTTGGTAAATGCATTGAGGAAATCAATGACTGGTTGTGCCACAATTTTCTCCAACTAAACAAAAACAAAACTGAAGTAATAGTCTTTGGCGCCAAAGAAAAACGATTACAGGTCACCAGAGAACTTCAATCTATACATCTAAAAACCACAAACCAGGCGAGAAATCTGGGTGTAGTGATGGATGCAGACCTAAACTTAGAAAAACACATTAAGACAATAACAAAGTCAGCTTACTATCACCTCAAGAATATTTCAAGGATAAAAGATCTGATGTCTCAACAGGACCTGGAAAAACTAGTCCATGCATTCATTTTTAGTAGGCTTGATTACTGTAACAGCATCTTTACAGGTCTACCTAAAAAATCAGTCAGACAACTACAGCTCATTCAGAACTCTGCTGCTCGAGTCCTCACTAAGACCAAAAAAGTGGACCACATCAGTCCAGCTCTGAGGTCTTTACACTGGCTACCTGTCCGTCAGAGGATAGACTTTAAAGTTCTGATGCTGGCCTATAAAGCTCTGAATGGTTTAGGACCAAAATACATCAGTGACCTGCTGACCCAGTATGAACCTTCCAGATCCCTCAGGTCATCTGGATCCGGTCTTTTATCAGTTCCCAGAGTCAGAACCAGACACGGAGAAGCTGCATTCAGCTTTTATGCTCCTTATATCTGGAACAAACTCCCAGAAAGCCTCAGATCAGCTGAAACACTCAGTTTATTTAAATCCAGGTTGAAGACTCACCTGTTCTCAGCTGCATTTGAATAAAGCACCAAATCCACACTTTTAAGCTTAAATTTCAAAACTTACACTAACTACTGATCTTATCTATTTCTAATTTTATCTGTTTTGGTTTTATATACTGTTTTGTTTGTTTGTTAAGCTTAAATTTCAAAACTTACATTAACTACTGATTTTATCTACTGTTCTGATTTTATCTGTTTTGATTTTATATACTGTTTTGTTTGTTTGTTTGTTTGTTAAGTGGGTTTAGAGCTCTGGGTAGCTCCCCAGTTGGGTCTAGACTGGGTCTAGAGAGTATTTTAAATTCAGGGAATTTAAAATAGAAAGTAGCTCGTCCACAGAAGGACTGGTAGCTCCCCTTACGATAAGGGTTCAGATCGCGCGAACAGGTGTGGGATTAGAGCTCTGGGTAGCTCCCCAACTGGGTCTAGACTGGGTCTAGAGAGTATTTTAAATTCAGGGAATTTAAAATAGAAAGTAGCTCGTCCACAGAAGGACTGGTAGCTCCCCTTCCGATAAGGGTTCAGATCGCGCGAACAGGTGTGAAATGTGTGTGTTTAGTTAGTTAGTTTGTTTGCTTGTTTTAATTAATTTTAAATCATGCTTTTTATTTGTTTTTGTTTCTAATGTCTCTGTAAAGCACTTTGAATCACCTTGTTGTTGAATTGTGCTATACAAATAAATTTGCCTTGCCTTGCCTTGCCTTGCCTTGCCCTGCCTTCTCCTCCTGTTAGACACACAGCAAGCCAACTTAATATGAAACTGGTGCCGGCAATAAAAACCTCCTGCAGTTCAGAAAAGTGTTCCCTCACAGGTTTAAGGCTGTATTTGTATAAGGGGTTAACTTTGCTTGGAGCTTGCCTTAGGTAGCCCATAGAGTATTACAGAAAGCATACAGCTCTCATTTAAGTAAGTACAATTTATTTATATAGCACTTTTCACATATAAAAATCAAAAAGTAAAACATAATAGCAGGCAAAGAGCACCATAAATACAAAAAGGACAATTTCTTTTTGTATTTATTATGAGGCTACTGCTGGCTAACTTGACTAGCATAAAAATGGACACTGACAAACAGCTATTCTAGTGCTATTCAAAGATAACAGAATGCACCCCACCTGCATCTCATATGCTCATGAATAAGCATGCTGCTTCTTACTTGTACAGTCTTCACAAGGATTGGGGATTGTGCCACAAACTGTGTACAGACACTAGTGGAAAAAAGATCAGATTTTGCAACAAGACTGAGACCATAAAAATCTGCCTGCATTTTTAAAGTGTCTGCTTCGTAGCTGGTCTTGGCAAGAAACAGTCTGGTGCATAATTCCACTGTAATGAAGATATTATGTATTAATTAGCGAGACTATGAAACCAGTGGACTTTCCAGTCTTTGTGCTAGCTAAGCAAATCAGTTACTGGCAGTAGCTTCATACCTGGTGTACTGCTATGAGAGAGGCATCAATCTTTTTTATAACTCTGGGCAAGGAAGCAAATGCATATTTCAAAATATCAAAAGGCCCCTTTAAAATTGATGTCTGGAGTTAGAAAATACTAATTTTAAGTTATTGTAAGTGATTTTTTACTTTGTCACAACTGATGAACAATGGTTTTGTTCAATGGTAATAATTATTTTTTTACTCTTACTATTACTTTAACAGAGATTTGATATTTTCATTTACATGTCTGATTCTCTAAAAGTGGGATCAAGACATGTATTACTGAGCTGTTTAGTATTCTGAATGAAACCACTTTTTCCAACTCAGTTTTCAGAGCTGTTCTAATGACTATAATCAGGTAACCATAGTTAACATGATTGGCAACTTCTTTTTGGCATCACTGTAATTGTTATGGATCATAAAACTTAACAATACCTCCATATCGATTGATTGCAGAAAGGAAGGAATCATTTTTTGCTGGAATTCTACTAACAATAAATGTGGTTATACACTAATAATTTGCTTGTCTGTGGCTTTTAACAGGTGACTCGCCTCGTGTTCCAGTACCTGAAGATGTTGCAGACACTTGGACCACTGCAAAGGCACTTTCTTTCACTCACTTTCTCTCTCACTCACACACACACACCTTCAAATCAATCTTAACTCTTAAACAGTGCTTTAAATGGGGTCTATAAAAGTGAACACAGGTCCACCGGTCCTCATTTTTCCAAAAATATCCTCACTAAGATAGGTAGATATAAGATAGGTATATTTCTCAGTTTGAAATCAAATATACAACATGGATTTTCTGTCTGTTTGATTGTCTGACTCATTGTGTAGTTGTAGTAAATGCTGCTTTATTTGAGATAGTGACAACATAATATGTGTGGTTGGCTGTTATTTGTATATTTATGGTCTTATTATTTTTGTTATTATTATGTTCCTTATTCTGTCTTAGAGAGTGCTGGTGTTGTGGCGTCTAAGCAATTTTATGAGGTGAATAAAAGTTGTAATTCTTTGTTTCTGTCTGTCTGTGCACTCAGGATATATGAAGAGATTCAGAGGATTGAAGCAAATGAGTTTCACTATCAGGAGCAAGTAAGGCTAACAGCCTTCATTAGTCGCTGAGTTGCCGTGTTTTGGACATGTAGCAATGTATCATTGTTATTATCAATGAGATTGTGTGAGTAAAGCCTCTCGATTTTGATTTTCTCTTTGCCAGATTGATCCTATAGAGTACGTGGAGGACATTTGTGAAAACATGCAACTGTTCCCTAAAGAAGACTTCCTGACAGGAGATCAGTTGATGTTTGAGTTCAATCCAGAAGTAAGTAGTTCAGTAGTTCTGGGAGTGAACCACTTTCAGGGCTTTTATTCTAAAATGCAAAATGTCCTTTTTTTAGATAAAGATGTTAATGAAACAGGTCACTCAAAGGTAGAAAAATATAGATGTGTTTCTCATCGCTCCTTTAATGATTTTGTTTCTAATATGTTTCTTAGAGCTGAGATCCTCTTTTCTGCTGGTGGATGTTATTTTGCATCAAAAGTTACAGTCTAATTGTGGCTTTGCATATTTTTTGTGTTAACGCCTGTTCTCTTTTTTTGTCTCATTGTTTTTGGCTGCTAAAACTGTCTCCCATTAATGTTGATGTTCTTTAGAAAGGGAGGAAATATGATCTCTCTCTGTGCTGCAAACATCTTTTGATTTGATTTTGTGTGTGTGTGTGTGTGTGTGTGTGTGTGTGTGTGTGTGTGTGTGTGTGTGTGTGTGTGTGTGTGTGTGTGTGTGTGTGTGTGTGTGTGTGTAGGTGATCAGTGCAGCTCTGTCTCTCCTCACCCCTGAGAAAGCCAACCTGATGCTGTTGTCACCAGAACATGAGGGCCAGTGTCCCCTCAGGGAGAAGTGGTTTGGCACACAATACAACGTGGAGGGTGTGTGTGTGTGTGTTTACTGTGACTGTAGCAGTTGCTTCGTACATTGTAAGCGTTCAGTGAATACATTGTCTTTTTTTCCCTTGTGTGGTGGTATTCAGCCACATATAAAGCAGAGCCAGCAGTAGAAATGCCAGCATTTATCTCTGTCTTTTATATGGCAAACAATGGCGTTGGAAAAGCATTTAAATTAAAATATAAAAGTAGAGAGTTCACTTTATTCAGCAGTTGAATCAAATTGGCAAGTATTTCTTATGTGTTAATAGATGTTTAACCTTCATACAGATATCCAGCAAGAGTGGATGGAGCAGTGGACAAGAAACCTGGAGCTTACTGCTGACCTCCACCTTCCTGCAGAGAATAAGTTCATTGGTAGGTGAAGAAACTTCTTTTTTGCATTATGGGCAAAAAAGTAGGTCTTTCTGGCCTAATCTGCTGCATGCTGTATCTGAAAAGTGTCCAATACGATGATCTGGACAAGATGTGCTCCAGCAGTTTGGACTTTAGCTCTCCATTAATCCATCCACGAAATACCGGTAATCAGATATATTGACCAAACCTGGAGGAACTGAGTGTTTTTGTCAGTGTATTTTGTCATTTCTAATGCTCCCTTGTTAGTCACTGATCTAGCTGAGGTGTATTAATTCAAGCTAAAATTTGTGAAGTCAGGATGGTATTTTTCACTCTGGGGGAGGTTGAGTGATTTGAAACCCCATTCGGAGCATTTGCAGTAAGTTTTCTCCCCCTTACCTCGGCAGTTATTAAAGCAGCAGTTAAATGTTGTTGCACAGCATGTTTATCCTCCTCCTATAATTTAAGTCCAGGGGAGAGAAACTTTGCTTTTTAGAAGTGGAGTGTTAAATTAGCTCAACCCATATTTTGACAACAGCGCAAGATGGAGAAAAATGTTTGAGAGATCACAATAGCTGTGTCGGAGGAAAGATGGTCCTGTTTTTGTTGGCTTACCCTTGTATAGCTTAACTGATTTCATGTGTGGTAAATTATGTATTTAATACTATTTTATTCCAGGCTTTTCTTGTTGTAGTCTAGCAGAAATTCTTTGTTTTTCTGTACAAATCAAGCCACAGCTTCTGTTGGAAAATGAAAAACTTAAAGTGCCACAAACTGTAGTTCCTCGAATGGCCACTTGAGGCTGGCTTCAAAAGCAAGTTAGTCCCCATAAACCAGGGTTAGAGAACTCCAGGCCTCGAGAGCCGGTGTCTTGCAGGTTTTAGATCTTACCTTGGGTCAACACACCTGAATCAAATGATTAGCTCATTACTAGGCCTCCGGAGAACTTCAAGACATGTTTAGGAGGTAATTTAGCCATTTAAATCAGCTGTGTTGGACCAAGGACGCATCTAAAACCTGCAGGACATTGGCTCTCGAGGCCTGGAGTTCCATACCCCTGCCATAAACAGTGTTACCAGCTTTAGAGCACAAATACACTTGCTTTCAGCCTGGTACAGAACACCACATTGGTCTTTATCACTAATTTCCCTGTTCATGGCGGGAGTACAGGGAGTACATTTAGTTGAACTTCGATTTTAAGTTGTATTAAGGCTCAAAATATAAGAGGATGCTGTGTCATCCTGTGATTGGTTTTTATTAGAGGACACACTCTGAGAAGTCTCCTGCTTGTTTTGTTTTATAACCTTTTTTTCCCAGACATATTTAAATTCCATTTAATATCACATTGAATTATTGATGCATCTTGATAACCAGACTAGTTAAATATTGCTATCCATATCTGATCAAAAATCAGTCAAATCAGTCTGTAGACGCCTACGTTATCCATGATGCAACTCAACGCCTTGCAGCTTGGTCAGACATGTAAGGCTAATTTGACCATAAGCCTGTGGCTTGTGGTTATGGGGCAAGCATGGGAATTTTTTTTTTCGACCTGCAACAGCAAAATGCCCCCCAAAAAATACAGTTGTGGAAAAAAATAAGTATTCAAGATTGAGATTCAGTTTGGGGGATGTTATTAGTTTTACAAATAATTGAAGTTATTTCATTACAGATTACAAGGTAAACTGTATTTTAGAATCCACTAATAAATAAAGGTTATAATAATACAACACCTAACACCTTAAATATTGTAGCAGAACAAAATTATGGAAAAGTTACAAATCAGTTTTGAACAACTTGTCGTTATAGTTATAAAATTTCACTGTGAAATAGATTAAATCCATCACTGTCTGCATTTTCAAACGTACCACATATTTGGCTACAACAAAATGAACGAATTTTATTAAGTGAATTAATTTAAAAGTAGAACGAAAACACACAGGGCCAGCTCCTGTAATGTACCAATGGATAAAGTTTGGATTGTAAATTCAGACCGATCGGCACAAAAATGGTTACACAGCACCAGTTATATTTGCTGATTGCATGGATTGAACGGTGTATGTTAATTAAAGGTCAATATTTTAATTTAAACACAGAAAAACAAAACACCTCTGGCTCACTTCTGGCCAAATGCAAAGGTTGATTCATTCTGTCGTTGCAGTTTGCTTACAAACTTTGTAAAGTGACAGACCTACGCGGCCAGCTTTACTAAAAGCTGGCAGCTTCACTTTCTGGCCCAAGGGTTTCTGAATCATTTATTGTGGGGGTAACATCTTTCTCTGTGTTGACAAGCGACTACATGTTTATCCCTAAACTGTATATAATGAATTGTCGAAAGTCACGCATTATTTATGAGGCTGCACCGAGTGGAATGGTGATTTATTGTGTGTGTGCACTTGTTCAGCCACTGACTTCACCCTGAAGCCCTCTGACTGCCCAGACACCGAGTTCCCAGTCCGGATAGCCGACAGCGACAGGGGCTGCCTGTGGTACAAGAAAGATAACAAATTCAAAATCCCAAGAGGTAGACTGTGTGTTAGTGTGTGTGTACTTGTACTGTGTGCATCAATTAGCATGCAAGATGTTACTTTAAAGGTATTTAATGTCATTAGGGAATGGTTGACACCTGCTTGCTCTCTCTTCTTCTTTAGCCTACGTCAGATTCCACTTAATCTCTCCAGTAATCCAGCAATCCGCTAAGAAGTGAGTTTAAGCTCAGATAAGAGTTTGTGAAAATAAGTGTTTGTTTTTTGCTATGACCTTTGTTAATGTCTGCTTTTTAATCGTCTCTCTCTCTCCCACTGCCTCCACTTATGTCTTTTTGTCACTTTTACCCTCCCTCCCCCACGTTTCTCCTTCCTCTGTCCTTCCTCCTTCTTTTTCTATTTTGCCTGTTTTTTTTCCCTCTCTATCCTCCATCTCATCCTTCTTACCTCCTTCTGTACTATTCCCTGCCCTCTCTCTATTTCACTTTTCTCTTATTCTCTTTATTTGTCGCCTTCCTCTTGCGCTCCAGTGTGGTCTTGTTTGACCTTCTGGTAAACATTCTGGGCCACAACCTGGCAGAGCCAGCCTATGAGGCTGAAGTGGCCCAGTTGGAGTATAAACTGGTTGCTGGTGAGCACGGACTGGTCATCAAAGTTAAAGGATTTAACCACAAGCTTCCTGTGAGTAAGCATACATACACACATAGATAAACAGTTTGGATAGTGGCAGTTGCATTTTAGGCTCTGTACACCACCACAGGGGATTTTAAATCAAACATTCAATATACAGCTTTAATTCAAGGGGCTTTACAAAAATTTTGCTTAACTGTTTAGGAATTATATCAATTTTTATACATAGTCAACATTTTTAAAGGCTCGAAGTTAATTGGACAAGCCGATATAATTTTAAATTCATGCTTGGATAAAAATCCTTTGCAGTCAGTGAGTGCCTGAAATCTACTTGAGATGGTCTGCCAGGCTTTTACTGTACCCGCCTTTAGTTGGGACTCGCTGCCTTCTGTTTCGTCTTCAGTAACTGAAAACCATGCTGTGTTGGGTTGAGATCAGGTGACTTACTTGGCCATTGAAGTACATGCCTATGTCTTTGTCTTGAGAATCTCTTGGGTTGCTTTTGCAGTATGCTTTGGATCATTTTCCCATTTTAACTGTGAAACAGTATCCAATCACGTTTGAAGCTGTTGGCTAAATGTGAGCAGAGAGCATAGCCCTGTACACTTCAGTATCCTCCCTGCTACTTCTATCAGCAGTCACATCATCACTAAACACTACTGACCCAGTTTTACTGGCAGCCATACACGCCAAAACATTGCCGCCACCATGTTTGACAGATAGCGTGGTATGCTTCAGATTATGAGCCGTTCCTTTCATTCTCCATACTTTTGGCTCCCCACGATTCTGGTACAAGTCAAACTTGGGTTTATATGTCCAAGAAATTTGGCATATTTTCTGGATAAGTCGAATCTGGCTTTCCAGTTCTTATGTCTTTGTCACCTTGTCATAAACCCGCTATAATCACATTCACGAAGGTGTTTCTTGATTGTAGATTTTGTCAATGACATGTCTACATCCTTGTGACTGTGAAAAGGTTTTTCTCAAACAAGGATTGACTTATTCGATGTAGTTGTTCCTGTGGTCTCATCAGTGCATTCCTTTTAAAGAATGTACCAGAGTGTTGATTTGGAAGCTCTGATAGGTTTATTGCAGTTTTTCAGTGTAATTATGGACTCCTTCACTTGAATCATCTCTTTGGAGCTCATGTTGACGATTCCAGAGAAAAGACACCAAATGCAAGTCCAACACTTGGAATAAGCTTCAGCTTTTGATCTGCTTAATTGTTATAAAATAACAGGAAATGGGCCTCAGCTGGCCATAAAAATGTCTGTCTGTGATACGTTTATTTTAAAATCCACTCTGTTGGTGTTTAAAGGCTAAATTTATTTTAATCTCAAAACAGTTACAAACACAACTGTACGTGTAATTGTTTTGCATACATTAAACCACAAACTGAATAAGAAAGAATCTTATGTAATGTATGTGTGACTTGTTGACCATGTTTTTGTCTGTAGTTGCTGTTTCACCTGATCATTGACCACCTGGCAGATTTCTCGGCCTCCTCTGACGTCTTCAGCATGTTCGCAGAGCAGCTGAAAAAAACCTACTTCAACATCCTCATTAAACCTGAGAAACTCAGCAAGTACGTTGCTTCCCCATTGCTATGTGAGATTATCGAGTGTATGTTGCCTTCTAGTGGTGAAATGTGTGACAGCCCTAAATAGAAGAGCCTCCGGTCGTCACCGTCCTCTTTTATCTTCTCGCTCTCATCCTTTTTTTTTCTCCTCCAGGGACGTGCGCTTGTTAATCTTGGAGCACTCTCGCTGGTCCATGGTGGACAAATATCAGGCTCTAACAGCTGGTTTGACCACTGAAGAGCTGACTGAGTTCAGCCGGAGCTTCAGAGCTGAGCTCTTTGCAGAGGGACTGGTGCAAGGGAACTTTAGCAGTGCAGTGAGTGGACAGCAGACAGCACACAGACAAGCATACTGATTGACAATAATATTAGCTGATTAGAGTGAATCAGTCAACGTTCACGTCTACTCTTGCCTCAGTTGCTACTGGGTGTACTTGACATTGCCCTCGTGCTTGGCTGATTGCCTCTCCTCACTCTCTTTCTCTCTTATCTCTCACTATTCATTACTCTTTATTGTATTTCCTCCACAGGAGTCTGTGCAGTTTCTGCAATATGTCACAGAGTAAGTCAGTTATTACACTGAATGCACTCCCTAATGAGAACACCAATACTATACAATCAAATAGATTTGTTTGCTATAATACGCCGTGATTCACATCAGCTTCAGTTGTTTAGTCCATGATTCGCCTTTGCTTTTTTTTTCCTCTCTCCTCTTTACCTTCTCACTTATTTTACTCCCTCTCTCCTCGTGTCTTGCCTGGCAGTAAGTTGCAGTTCTCCAAGCTGACAGCGGAGGTACCGGTGATGTTCAGAGTGGTCGAGCTTCCACAGAAGCACCACATCTGTAAGGTCAAATCACTCAATAAAGGAGACGCCAACTCGGAAGTCACTGTTTACTACCAGGTATACACACACAATGTACATGCACGTCTACAGGTCATCAAGTCGTTTTATCTCTGAAGGTTCATTTTTTTACGCACACAAATTCATTCCCATTTTCTTTCTGTTTGCGTTTTATTCAGTCTGGCCCCAAGGCTTTAAGGGAGCACACGCTGATGGAGCTGTTGGTGGTGAGCATTACAATATGTTGCTTCTCTGTTTCCACACACTCCCTCTTTGATGCCGTCATCCCTCCATTGTTGACTGAGTTGTTTTGGGGGGGGTTTCAGATGCACATGGAGGAGCCCTGCTTTGATTTCCTCAGGACCAAAGAGACTCTGGGGTGAGTTTCTGCTGCGTTCGATAATATTTTTCTGTTCATTTAAAACCAAATTTCTGAAACTAAGCGAAACAGTGAGTTTTTCCATTCAAATTAGCATTACACGCTAATATTTTTCTAAAACTAGAAAGCTGCAGTTAATTTGATTTATTTGCATTTGTCCTAAATGTGCTCCATATGGAAATACACAACTTTTCAAAGTAACTTTCTTAATATATCCAGTTCTCTTCCTCTTTTTTTTTTTTTTTTTTGCCATTTTGAGGGTATTGAAGTTATTTTATGTGAAAATCAAAGGTATGCAGAGAAACTAACCTTCTGTTTCCACCTACACGTCTCTGTCTGTATTGTATTTCATTACTTTGCCTTCTAGAAGGAACAAGTCTGTGCCGACCTTGTTAAGAGACTGTCGGGTTTCTGTTTGGTGTGTCTGAAATGTGGGAGATAGTAATATTTAAACCTTTGCCAAGCTGCTCTACTTCTACTGGGACAAATGCTTTTCACATTGAAATTCAGTTTTCATACTTGCCAGACTGGTTTTATTACAGAGTGCAAATCAGATGTAATGCAGTTTTTCATCAGCTTATTTCACCCGTATTTTCTCTAATCCTAAAGCGTTCTTTTTGTCTCCGTCTGCAGATACCATGTCTACCCCACCTGCAGAAACACCTCAGGCGTTCTAGGTTTCTCTGTCACAGTGGAGACACAGGCCACGAAGTTCAAGTGAGTCTGCAACACACAATGGAAACCTTTAATTTGCCCAAAGCAAGATACGATTTATCTTAACACTTTTCCCAAAACCAAGGTAAATCTATCTTGCTATTCATCCAAACCCAAGCTGCAATTTATCCATGTGGCCATGGAAAGTGAAGCAAGTGGAAGTGATAAATGACTAAAGGAATCCAATGCGTTCTATACCCTACAATATATCTCTTACCTCTCATCTCTCTCAGCACCGAGCTGGTGGAGTTAAAGATTGAAGAGTTCTTGACTTCATTCGGAGAGAAGCTCAATGCACTGACTGAGGAGGCCTTTAATACTCAGGTCTGCGTAAATGTGTTTTGTTTTTTCTTATTGTATTCATGAGTTTCCCATTCTTATGGAAAAAGATACAGAAAATGCTGCCTATCCAGAAATTTTCTAAATGTCAAAAGTTGTATCTCATTCCATTAATAACACATTTCTGAGTCATGTAAAACCCGGCTGAATGCCTAAATGTGAAGCTGCACTGTGGAAGAAGTGACTAGAAAGCCTGTGTGCTCGTGTTTTCTGCAGGTGACTGCTTTAGTGAAGCTCAAAGAGTGCGAGGACACACATCTTGGTGAGGAGGTGGACAGGAACTGGGCAGAGGTGGTTACGCAGCAGTATGTGTTCGATAGGCTCAATAGAGAGGTGAGGACAACACGGTGTTTAAAATAACGGCTCTGATGTTGTTTAAGACGTGCTCGTGCTGCTAAAGTAGTTCTGAACCGTGACCTTGATGACCGTGGGACAAATCCTTTGGTTTTGAGGGTTGTGGGTTAGTGCCTTTTTGTTCTGGTGCATTACAGGGTTGCAAAACATTGTTAATATAATTAACAGAATGACGAATGCTATTCACTTCCTCTATGAATGTATTGCTGCTGAATGGGAGTATATTCTCACATAATTGCAGTTGCCTTACTCTTAACAGTTTGCCCCAACTTTGTCATCTAGACTCCACTATGGGCACATGTATGGTCCTACCACGGGTCCTCCAATTTAGTGGAAGTCTGGACTTTGTTTGGGACATTGCAACAGCGCATTCTTTTCTTTTTCAGCCATTCTGTTGAAGATTTGCTGCTGTTCTTGGGATCATTGTCCTGTGGCGTGAGCCCAGCTTTTGCTGTTAGCTGACAGATGGGCTCACGTTCGACTGTAGAATATTTTGGTATACAGTGGAGTTCATGGTTGACTCATTGCGGTCCTGTGGCTGCAAAACAATCCCAAATCATCACCTCACCACCAACGTACTTGACAGTTGCTACGAAGTGTTTGTGCTGATGTGCTGATTGGTTTTCACCGAGTGTGGTGCTGTGGATTATGACCAGATATCTCCACTTGGGCCGTGTCTGGACATTGTTCCAGAAGTTTTGTGGTTTGTTAAGATGCCGTTTTGCAAAGCTAAGGCTTGCAGCCATGTTTTTATTATTATCATTATTATTATTATTATTATATACAGAAAAGGCTTTCTCCTGGCAATCCTTCTAAACAATCCACACCTTTTCAGTCATTTTTAAATGGGACAGTCATACGTGTTAACATTTAATATTATAGCTGAGGCCAGTAGAGTCTGAGATGTAGCTCTTGGGGTTTTTTGCTGCTTTTTTTTTTCTCTGAGCATTGTGGGATCCACTCTGGGGAAGATTGGCAGCTGTCTTGAGTCCACTGAATAATCTTTCTCACTGTAGAATTAATGGACTGCAAATTGTTTAGAAGTTGTTTTCTTAACATCATTGTCAATGTCTTCTTTCTTGGCACTCTGTTGCACACACCTGAATGCACCAGACCTACAACCTGCCAAAACATCTGCTTTTATAGAGGCGGTCACTCTTTCTGATGATCAGTTTTATCAAGTGCATTTTATCAACAGCACCTGGCTGCTACTTACACTCTTAGTTCCTCTGGAAACATTAAGGATATTTTTAGTTTTTAACACGCTGATTTTACATTTATGCTTTTTTTGTTTTTGATAAGAAAATGACGGTGAAATGTTTGGGTTTTTTTCTATCCCAGGTTATTTGAATCCACTTTTAAGATCTGCTAAAGACCATCTTTAATTATGGCCTCATACATAAAACCTTAAGTATAAATAGAGGGTGCGCTTCCTTTCTATGATGGCTATATATGTCTATATGTATATATTCTCAGCGCTCTACAAAATATGAACATAGTTAATGCAAAGTATACAGCAAGCAAGAGAGAAATAACAAGTATTAATGAGAATGTTCACACCACTTGCATTTTCAAAGTTCAGTAGCTGAAGTTTGTGTTTTTAGGTCCTCAGATAGACGTTGCCAAAGGAACAGATCACAGAAAACGTATTACAGAACCTGTTTTATTTGTGCTCTATGAAAGCACAACACTATCTCAAAACTAATTGACCCACTGGGGACAGATAAACTGGCTGTTTGGTACTGTCAACATTGTTACCTCTCTAATTCATAGGAAAAAAAATGTGGTTTATCCTTTTAAAACATGCTTGGTTCTGACACTGAGAATTAAGCTGTTACATTTCCAGTGAATGGTTCTGTCTTACCATTGGTCTGTGCCACTGTGTGTTCAGATCGAGGCTCTGAAACAGATGACGAGAGATGAACTCGTCTCTTGGTTCAAAGAACATCGTGGACAGAGCAGCAGGAAGCTCAGTGTGCATGTAAGCAATGCCTTTGTGTTTATGTTACACAGTTCTTCACTTTTCTTTGTGTTTTGGACATGATATACTTTATATCTGTAATAATTTCGTCTCTCTGTGTCCTTAAGGTGGTGGGATTTGGTGCTGAAGAGAATGATGAGGAGGGCAGTGGTGAAAAGCAGGAAGAAAAAGGCAAAGATGAGGATTTAAGGAGCTCAGCCTACGGTGAAGTGTCTAAGCTTAGTTTCCTTCCCGCCTCTCCCAAAGTGGAAGGTGCCATAGCCATCGTGGACATTCCTGCTTTCACTGAAGGCCTGCCCCTCTTTCCCTACCACAAGATACTTAAATAAACTTGTGCTCAGACTGTGAGACGGACTTACTCAGCCACATTCAGGGACTCTGCCTCATTAGAGATGCAGGCACTTAATATGAGGTGAAGGAAGGTTGAAGCAGCTTTGGCTCCTTTCTGGACCTGGATTTCGACTCTGGAGCCCAGCTGTAGGTTTTCCCCACGCTCTGCGCATAAGCAAAAAGACTGAGAGTGATGATAGAGTTTTCTTTTAGCTAACTGATAGTCTGTTCTGCTTTCTCACATTCAATTATTTTATATCCTCAGCAGCTGCGAGAAACTGAAATTCTTTGAATCAGATTCTCATTTATTTGGTTCTCCGAGCTGTAGTGCTGCTACAGAAGTTAAAATCTGTATTTTCCGCTGTCTGCGTCGCAGTCCAGACTGAGTATAATTCAATTTAAAAACACAAATCGACTGTGAAAACAGCAGAAATGCTTTGAACTCCATGCGTGTGAATTTGTGTGCTGGATTTCAGGCTCTGGTGTGTGCTGCGGTTATTGGGTGACCTGGATCGTGCTGTGCTGTGAAACTGCAAAGAAATAAATCATCATCAGTCGATGTTGAGTGAATGAATGAAGCCGTTTAAGCTGTCTTCACAGCAAAAATACACTGAAACTTCAAATCATTGTGACTCTTATGTGACTCATGTTAAATTTGAAAGGAGTTTTGATGTTCTGGGTGCAGTTTTCTTGGCATGCAGTCACATTAAATAACACAGATGGCACAGAGAGACGAGTAGTTGCTAGAATCAACTGCGTCACACACTCAGGTTATTTTAAAGTCAGAAATGTTTGCATGCCGGTGACTCAACGTGATGTCATTTCTACAACTTTAAATTATGTGAAAATTATACATTACTCACAGACGCTCTGCCCGAACCATGAAGAAGAGGCTGCCGCAGGTGATTTTGTCTTGGTCTTGTGCTTGGAGATACTTTGCATTATTGAATGTATTTAAAAAAAAAAAAAAATTAAGCCCAGCTCAGTAGAGCATGTTAACAGAATTGACTAATATGCCTCATACTGTAGAAAAGCCTTCACCTGCTGCAGCTCCACACGTGATGATAATTGTTACAGCTTTGTGATGGAAGGCAAAACAGCTTGTTGGCATAAGATTCACATGGTTCCTGTACCACACCACACATGGCTCTTCTTCAGGCTATGCAGAGGCAAATCCACGGCTCATACTCTTACTGCATTGGGAGTGTGTTTGACAATGTAGCTTTGCTAATCAGATGCTTTCCAGATGGTATTACATGATGGATCAAATTTTGATGGTACTTCTCTGTGTTCATAATTGCATACATTTTGACAAAATCCCCAACACTACTGGCTGAAATATAGCCCCAAACCATGACACCAAACACTGTTGTACCTCTCCCCTGACCACCTCCTCACGTGTTGACAATAAACCTCAAATTTGGATTAGTCGTTCTAGAAGACCTGTTGACCTTTTTCATACCTCAGCCTTTTCTCTGAATTTCCCCTTGTAAAGATTTTCTCCTGGGCAGCCACACTTCCACTGAGACCATTTCTGATTAGTGAACAGTAGACGCATCAACTTAAAGGATCAGGATGCATCTCTTGGGTCCTGTTTCAGGTCTTTGCTGGATATCTTAAGGATATGACTATTAGATACTGTTCCTCTGCTCCACTTCTGTCCTCTACTTGTCCAATTTCCTAAGAATTTTTAAGAACACACTGCACTGCTGAGATATGCCAAGTTCACCTTGCTGGTACAAAAATACTCTTTTATTCCTGTCAAACTATGTTATCTTTGGCATTTTTCATAAAGTTAGATAAAAAGGCTAATTATGAAATAACTGATGTGTTTTTACAAGAGGTTGCTAGTAAAGTGCTTAAAGATAGTTTATAACTAGTTCTGTGCTAAGTTGTCTGTTATGTTTCGTCACGACACTGCTTCATCCATGAGTTAGGTGCCGTTATAAGTTTGATTGATTCGTAGGGCAAACAAAAGAAAAAGTTTTTATTTTAATAATGATGGAAGTACAGTCCCGATCAAAAGTTTAAGACCACTTGAAAAATGGCAAAAAAAAATTTTTTGAATGGTTAGATCTTAACAAGGTTCCAAGTAGAGCTTCAATGTGCAACAAGAAGAAATGGCAGAGCGACAAAACATTCTTTTGAGCATACAATTTATTGAAAACAACACTTAAACTGAAACATGCTGTTTTAGAGCTGATCAAAAGTTTGAGACCACATGCCTTTAAAAGGCCAAATCTGCAAAAATGTGGATTCGTTGTCATTTTCTGTCAGGTAGTCACACTGTCACAACGTTCTAATGAAAAAGGCAAAAAACTTTCCCTTTTTGAACGTGGTCGGGTTGTTGAACTGCATAAACCGGGGCTCTCGCAGCGCGCCATCGCAGCTGAGGTGGGATGCACTAAGACAGTCATTTGGAATTTCTTAAATGATCCTGAGAGTCATGGAACGAAAAAGTCAAGTGGAAGACCCAAAAAAATTTCACCAGCACTGAGCTGGAGGATCCAATTGGTTGTCCGTCAAGACACTGGACGATCCTCGACCCAAATCAAGGCTGTTACTGGTGCCGACTGCAGCCCCGTAACCATCAGACAGCAACTGAGACTGAAGTTGGGCATCAAAAACCAAAAATGTCTTCAAAGGCCTCGTCCCCTTGAACGCCACAGAACTGACCATTTGGACTTTGCAAGAGAGCACCAAACATGGGACATTGAAGGGTGGAAGAAAGTTTTATTCTCTGATAAGAACAATTTAACCTTGATGGTCCTGATGGTTTCCAAGGTTACTGGCATGACAAGCCACCTGAGATGTTTTCTACGTGCCACAGTGGTCTGGGGTGCTTTTTTCCTTCAGTTGAACAATGGAGCTTCAGGAGGTGCAGGGGTGTCAAACAGCCACTGGCTATGTCCAGAGTCAGCGGCCAGAAGTTGCAACCCAGAAGTTGCAGAGAGCATCCCTCATGGCCCCCAGATTTGACCCATTTAGTCAATTTTTTACAGATTTGGATTATAATGCATATTGATACAAAATATAATCAACAAATCATAGATTATAATAGGGTGAGATAATAAAAACAACTGCTTCTTGGTAATACCACAAAATAAGGGGGGGGGGGGATGAAGCCTGGTTAAAATTTAATCAATGCTACCTGTGGGAAGGATCATGTTTCTACACTCCTTTTAATGGTACAATGTGGAATTAATTTGATCGTTCTGGATGTATGGCAGCAAATATGTTCTACTCTACAGCACCGCAGAGCATTGCTGGTGGTGACAAACAGATCTAATTAGCTTTGACTATATTGGTCTAAGCATTGCCTCAGTGGTAGATCAGCTGCATAAATCTCCTCTGTGGAGAATACAGGATATTAAGAACTGGCTACTTGTCCTACATAACACTAAATTCAAGATACTGCAGCTTTGAAGAGGAAAGGGAGGGCATTTTGAATTTGAACTAATAAGAACAACCGCTAGCTTCAGGAAAGCTTCAGTCCTCTCTGTACTGCTGCTACAGGCCTGCCTCTCCCAAACTGTGTGTACTACACCCAAAAACATCTTTAAGGTTGAAGGAGTTGAAAATCTAGTTTCACACTCTACTTACTCACCCTCCAGGATTTCACATAAAGGTTTATTGATGCCTCAATCTGGTGAGCTCAGAGGCCACTGAAGGCACTTGAGTTTATTTAGGTGTTAAAAAAAAACCCCACTTGTGAAGGCTATTTGGCCTTTGGAAGAGTGGTGCATGTAAGCACTCATTTAAAGTGGGTGCAAGGGAACCAGACTTTCAGCTTAACGTATTCACTGAGGTTCTCTCAGAGTCTGGTCCCTTTCATGCAATGTTCCTGTTTTGTTATCCTGCTAGTAATGTACTGTATATAAGAGCAGGTCTATTAAAGGTTAATCAGCTTGTGCTTTTACTCGGATAATTTAAACTGTAGCTATATTCTCCTCTTTGACATAAATGGGTTGTGGGACATCAGGTTTTTTTTTTTCTTTACTTGGCAAGTTTTCAGGCTTTGTCTGAAGTTTGAAGTGGTGTGTTTTTGATATGTTTTTATTTTAGACAAGGTTCATTGCAATTTCTTGGTTATATATTGTGTTTTCTGTGTCTACAGATATGTTAGTGACTCTGGTTTGGATAGAGAGCACACTCCGGTTAGACAAATGACATTAAAGTCTCATGATTTCTTATTTGACTGTTCAGACTGAGGAGAGGAAAGAAAGTATCTCTTTTGGGACCACATATAGAAGTGGCCCACTTCAGGACTAAGAAAAGACCAGATTCCATGTGATGTGTTTTGTTCACAGTTGTCATGAAAAACAACTACAACAACAAAAAAACACATCTTACCCTGCAGTGTAGCCTCTGAGACAAACAGCGCTTTGACTTAATATAGACGCTACAAAGCCAGTCTGCTCACAGGAGCAGTGCTAACGTTCTGAGGATAATTTTTACCATGTGCACAGCTTAATTTGCTCTACCAGCATGCAAAAATGACCTAATTAGAAATCAAATCAAAATTCAATTGAGGCTTACAGGAAAGTGTTTTTGGGGGTCTGGAGAAGTTTCTCGGATGAGAGGTGAAACGTCTTCAAGCAACTTAAAGAAGGCCAGACACTTAAAGTGGGGTTTTTTTGGGTTTTTTTGTAAATATTAAACGGATTAGCCAAAATAATCTCATTTTGAACATTCTGTACTTTATAACAAACTAATAGTTCAATCAAATCAATCAATCAAACCTTTATTTGTCACATGCAAGTTTGCACCTGCAGTGAAACACATACATATGGTTGCTGTCATATAATCACTGGGCACTTCATTGAGTACACCTTGCTAGTACTGGGTTGGTCCCTCTTTTGCCTTTAGAGCTTTCTTAATTCTTTTATGGTGCTGGAAACATTCCTCACAGCTTTTGGTCCATATTGACATGGCAGCATCACATAGTCGCTGCAGATTTGTTAGCTGCACATCCAGCATGCGAATCTCCCGTTCCACTACTTCCCAAATGTGCTCTATTGTATTTTGTTGAGATCTGGTGACTCTGGAGGCTATTTGGTTACACGGTTTCATGTGTAGGAAATCAGATTTGAGCTCTGTGACATGGTGTGTTAAAGAGCTGGGAGCAGCCAACAGGAGATGGGTGTACTGCGGTCAGCCGCAATACTCAGGTACGCTGTGGGACTTAAACGATGTTCAGCTGGTACTAAGGGACCCAAAATATGCCAAAGAAATATCTCACACACCATTACACCACCGCTAGCATTGTTTACACCACCAGTGTTTACACACCTGCCATCTAAATGTGTCACAATGACGCAACCTTCAGACAGATCAGACAAGCCAATGTTTTCCAGGCTTCTAGAGTTCAGTTTTGTTAAAGCCATTGAAACTGTAGCCTCAGTTTCCTGTAGCAGCACCCAGAGTTGTCCTCCATTGCTATAGCTCATCTGCTCTAAGATTAGACTTGTTGTGCATTCATAGACACTCTTCTGCATACCTTGGTTGTTATAAATGATTATTTAAGCTACTGTTGCCTCCATTTCGGCTCAAAGCAGGCTGGCCATTCCTCTCTGACCCCTGACATAAACTGTTTTTTGTTTTTTTGTTTAAACCCTAGACAGGGTTGTTTGGAATTTTTCCAAACAACCATGACAGTTTCTGAAATATTCCGACCAGCCTGTCTTACACTAACAACCAAGTCCCTTAAATCCCCTTTCTTCCCCATTCTGGTGTCTTAATTTTACACTCAAAGGAGTCACCCTATGCTTCTGCACCGGCTTCACTTTTCAGGCCAGGAAAATGTATAAAGTACTGCAAATTTAGACCAAAGTCTAGAGTCTCAGTGATACAAAGTAGGCAAACAAATGACAGCCATTCAATACTGCTCGCCTGGGTAAAAATGTATTTGTCTTTATCTTTAAATGCTACACAAATAAAGGATGACATTTCTAACAACTTGTTTCTAGACCAACCATGAAGCTGGGGTAAAATTTGCAGCGGAAACAAGGCATATATGCAGCATCCAATCTGCTCATTCACTGCTAGTGTCTTTTGCTTTTGAGGAACTGGATAAGTAGCCTTTCCTTGGTGTCTAACCATGGAGACCAGCAGCTTCCCAGTGCTTCTTTGGTTAAGAAAGTTCTAAATCAGCCTTTGGGCTATGTAACTGTGTCACAAGTTGTACTACCAGCAAATAAACTCAGCCGGCACTGTCAACAGTAGCTGGTGGTCCTGCTGAGAAAGGCTTTGCGACTTTGTCCCAGAGAGTTGTGCTCATGCTGTGCTCTCCTGTCAGAAGCCATTCTGTCTCATCTGCTCTCTGTCTCCATCTCCTAGCCTGGGTACATACGCAAAGAGGAAGTGTATCACAAATGCATGCAGACAAGCTTGCCCATGAATCGGAGACGATTAGATTAGATTT
Organism: Maylandia zebra; assembly: GCF_041146795.1. Lineage (NCBI taxonomy): Eukaryota > Metazoa > Chordata > Actinopteri > Cichliformes > Cichlidae > Maylandia > Maylandia zebra. Next base: position 22,596,542 of record NC_135185.1, read on the forward strand.
GTTTAACGTGCGCACACGCACACACTCTCTTTCGATTTCACCCTGTGTAAACTTTCCACTGCTACACTCTGTGTCATTCCTGTTGTCATTCTAATTTCATAGGAGGACTCCTGCCAAGGCAGTAATGAACTCAAGTCATGAGGCAGAGGCCACGGCGAGCGGTTGTGAGCCGTGTGTGTGTAGCAGAGAGAAAATGAGAGAAGGTAAATGCAGGAAAAAATGGTGTTAAAGAGGGGGGCTGGCCAGGTTTATGCGCATGGCTTGTGGGCTTTGTGTTTATGTGTGTTTCTGTTTCCCGTGTATAACACTGGGCTTGTTTTGAGTTAATCAGTGCAGTGGGGTGTATCATCTAAGCTGCTGTAATGTGTCGACTCCTTTATTCAATTTGAGCAGTAATCTCAGCGCTCCCCACTGGCCTGCCTTCATCAGCCGCGTGCTACAAAGCTAGCTTAACTTAGCCAGGGAGACACAGAGAAGCAGAGAAATGCTGAAGAGCCATTTTCTGGATCAAGATTATACTTAGAAGAGTTTAGCCAGACTAAATCTCCTCATTATACTGCACACACAATTATTAGGCAAATTGTACTCCTCGGGATTAAATGTATTGTTGAATAAATGCAATGAGCTCGCTGTATCCAAAACTGAATATACACATGCGTAAGTATTAGGTGTTCAGTTATCAATATTAAAGCATCTGTGGAGTCGCTTTTTTCTCTCCATCTGTTTGTGATCAGATTTCACTGAAGCAGCAACCACAACCTTCCAAAGGCTGTTTATAAAACCTTTGACCAAAAATCTATCGTGAGGTATTCCTTGGTCAATAATGATGCCTCAACTTGTAAACATTCTCTCTCTTTTATGTACAATCCTGTTGAATATTTGCAGCGAGCATGCCTAAATAATTCAGCTATTTCAAGGGCATTGCATCTATATGAAAGACTTATTTTTATTTATTTATTTATTTTTTTTACATTTTCTGACTTTTCAGTGTGAATTAAATCTATTTTTCATATGGAAACATGCCAAAGCTATACAAACCTTAATAGGATTTCAAAAATAACATAAAGAAAATACAGATTTTAATAAAATTAGATTAGGGGCGACAAATTATGCAGTGCTGGTGGAACAAGGCTAACATCATGGTTGTAAAAAGGTCACTCAGAGAGCTTGACTCTCTATGAAACACTGATGAGAAGAGTGTTCACTGCTTTGTTAAACACCGTGTGAGCCAATAGTTTAGAATAACATATTTGTGGATCTAACCTCCTATCGTACGTCTTTTAAAAGATTTTTTAAATCTCTCTGCGCAGGTGGTAAGACTAGAATACTCAATGCAGAACACTTTCCAAATATTTATGCACACAGTGTATGCTATGTGGATATTACTGTCAAGATGGACCTTGTTTGCTCAAGTCATTTGAGAGAGTTGTCTGCAGCTGCTTGAGGGACTTAAAAGGATGACGATGAGATTTATGGAACAGTCCTTTAGCTGCGTATCACCCTGCCCTCTGTTTTGCTTATAGTCGACTTCAGCACCAAGGACAGCACAAATAGTGGCTCGAGTTTTTTTTAGTAGCTGTTTTGTGTAGCCTGTAACCTACTTGTTGCATTTTGTAGTCCTTAACCAGAGAGGAAAGTAAAAGTGGAGCACTGAAGCAAGGTCACCGCTCACCCTTGAGTATGACCTCTATATTTGCTATATAGTTGCTGCACATTAATCAGATCCAGGGGCAGCTTCAATTCAGAAGAGATTTTTTTACAGTCTTAATGTGTGTGTGTGTGTGTGTGTGTGTGTGTGTGTGTGTGTGTGTGTGTGTGTGTGTCACTCAGCCTTTTAACCTCTTCTTTCCCCACAACTTTTCTTTTTTTACTGGGGAGATTTTCCTGTCAAAATATCTCCAATCCTGTGTAGACATGATATGGCGGGTTGGTTTTCTGGATTCTTTCAAGCTTATGACTTACTGAGACAAGTGGCATGACATGTTTTGGATGTCCTTTGGATTCCGCAGAGTCCGTGTGTACCTCTCCCACTGCAGCCGAGTATATCATACACCCGTTTTACGCTTTCATGTCATACTGGTGACGACCCTCTGCCCCCCACCACTACCATCACCACCCCTTCCACCGTCCTGTAAAATGATATCACACGGTACAGCTGACACAGTCTCACTCTTCCCACTGTTCTTTCTACCCCGCCCCACCGGGCACGGCGGTAGCAGGTGCCGAAACGCCCCCAGAGAACCTCGCTGAAAACGCGGCCATGCCGAGCGGTGACACTCTGCAGCCGGACTGCCGCCTGGTCTCATCCGTCTTTAGCGCTTCACAGAGCGGTCGGATGCCATGAGATTTCCCACAGGCCCTCACTGGCTCCATGCTGTGAGTAAAACCGTGGTCAAGAGGGGATAACCAACGGCGGATAATGACGTGATGATTCCGGTTGTAGAGCCAGCACAGGGGGGCTCCGGGCACCTTTAATGACCGGTGCTGGAGAGGAAATCACTGGACTTTATTGTCTGTGGAGCCGCGTAACACCGGACCGACAGCGGTGCAAATAAGAAGAAGGGAAGAAAAGAAAAGAAACGTCTCTCTAACAGGTTGCTGAGACATTCAGTCCGAAAAGGTAGGGCATGATTGGATTTACAGTCATCCGCGCGCCACTTAACAGCTGTGCGCATTAAATTATCTGCTTAATTGAGTAAAATGAGGCTAATCAGTGATGTAACAGCTGTTAAATTGACCTCCAGCCGCCAATTCGGTTAAAGCATTAGATGTGTTTATATCGTAAAAGTAAGGATTTTCAATTTTATTTCGCCCCCCAAAAAAGAAAAAGAAAAATCGCCTCTACTGTAGTAGACGTAGTAGTAAACGTTACTTGAAATGATGTGGACAGTAAGGTGAGTAAAATCGATTTTTATTTTTAGAGGGTTTAACATCTATCTCACAGCTCTTTCTAGTAATTTTGCGCACAGTTGTCTGATTGCATTGGACTAGGATGAAAAAGATGTCAGAGGTTATTGTGGCGTGAATGACCAGAAAATGTGCTTTAATTTGCACGATTATGACAACTTCCATATGTCTTATGAGGTAATATGAGCACTGACAGGGGGCAAAATGTGTCAGTGATTGTGTGAGCGATTAATGATGTGAAAATTGATGGATGAGTGGATTTTTGATGGGAATGCAGACAGATCCATCCCCACTTTGAGACAAACTCGTTCATTTACTGTAGCCGCAGTGCTGACCACATCACTGCTGGGGCCCTGAGGCATCTCTTGAAATCATTGTTATAACTGATGTCAGGTCTTTTTTGGGGTTTTCCAGGGGGGATTTGCAGCACAGCAGAGAATGCTCTCCCCCAGATGCTGACTTCTAAAGGTAAGGGTGCTTTTGGTACAGCTATGTCTCTGGCACTGTTTGTTACAGGAAGCCAGCACTGTAAACCTTTGGCCACAAGTTCGTGCAGTGCCTCTGATCTCTATTCTGAACCTCTGGGCAAACTGTGCAAAGGAAAGTTGTGTTTCTGCTCTTGCTGTGGATCTTCAATTCTGATCTCAAGAGTGTACTTGGATTTCTGTATAACCCCCCTCCCTCCTTTTTTTGGCATACTCTGAAAGAAATTCATCCCCAGAACCCCTGAGATGCATTCAGTCATAAGTAATGCAAAAAATAATTGACAATGAGGTAATTAGGACATGCGGTAACCGCATCAAACGCAACAGGAGACCTGATTAAGTTCATGTGCCGTCAGTCATAAGGAAAAAAGTGTATTTCTGAGACTCATTTTCTGAGTATTTCATAATGAAATCTAGCACACACACACACACAGACACACACACCACCTTCCTCCCTCTGGCTGCCTTTGTTCCCTTCTGCACCCTTCTGATAGTGGGTGTTTCTGTCTTAGATGTGGATGTGTTCCTCTCCTCACACGCTGAGATGAGTGCTTTCAGAGGCAGACAAGGCAGAAAAGTCCCCGATTTTACTACCTGGCTAAATTGTCCTGTGATGGAAAAATATTGTTAAAGGAATGATACCTGAATAATTGAAGCCCCGGGGCTTTAAAATTGCAAGGACCTGCTGTGATTTGCGGCGCAAAGTTGAAGGCCACCTCAACGAAATATTCATATCATTATTTAAGAGTGGGTATATCATTCAGCCACTCAGGCACTGCCACCTTCTCCTGCTTCCCTACTCTCCCGTTTGATCCCTCCCTTTCCTTCTCTCTTTCTTCCTTTCTCCATTTGTAAACTCATCTCTTTATTTATAAAAAATTAACCACATGCTAACCCTTATCCATATCTTCTAGCTCTTATTAAATAAGAACTTAAAAGGCATATATTGAAAATCTTGCATACCGCCTTTCTGACATAGTAGTAGTAGTAGCTTTAGTAGTTTTTCAATGATATGTATATAAGTTTTGAGCAGTTAGACATCCATTCATCCATCTTCTGATGCTGGATGCATCTCTGGCTCATCTGGAAGGACATCAGGGCGTTCCCAATCCAGTCGAGAGATATAATCTCTACATCATGTCCTGGGTTTGCCCCTGGGCTTCTTTCCAGTAAGACATGCCCGAAGCACCTCACTTGGGAGGGACCAAAGAAATGTCCTGGACAGATGCCCAAACCACCACATCTGGCTCCTTTTGATATTGAATAGTTGCAGCTCTTTGCTTTCAGGCTCAGGTCTTTGTTCACCACAAGAGAGTGACATAGTATTCATTCTTTCATGAAAAAGACCCCCTGATACTTAAACTCATCTAATTTGGGCAGTGCTACCCATGAACTAGCCTAACATTCAAGTCTGTCCTTTCAATGATACATAATTTATATTAATCTTTCACTAATCCACTCAAACAAGCAACCATAAATGGATAGGAGAAATCGACAGAAGTGGACAGATCACGACAGTTGTGTAGTAACATTTCTAGGGAAGTGCACTTCAAGTTTTAGCATACGTTTTCAGAGGTGTGGTTATGACACTTATACAGTATAGATTTAACACAAAGTCCCTGTTAAGCAGTCCTGGTAATACTGGTATGCAGGTTTTGTTATCTTCAAAATAACTAAGCCACATGCTTTACTCTCTCTCCTGTAGGTTGCCTTTTGTGCTCACGCCCACTCTGCCCCTCCCTGCACCTCGTTCTTCCTCTTAAAAGGGAGTTTTTCCTTCCCACTGTGGCCTACTGCTTGGCTACAGGGGGTTGTGTGATTGTTGGGCTTTCTATCTAATATTGCAGGGTCTTTACCTTACCACATAAAGCAATTGAAATAATGTATACAGTAAGGTGCTGTTGTGATTTGGAACTATATAAATAGACTGAATTGAACTGAACGAATTAAATTTCCTCCCCATTTCCAGCCTTTGCTGCAAACCTAAGCTAATTTTCCTTTTAGCTTCAGATTGACTGAACAGATACGGGATCACTTTTCATCTAATGATCTGCCGTCATCCACTGCTTTACTGTATAGCAGAGAGTTTTCTAATTAAAGTTTCCTGTCATAGCTTCTCTAATTTCCACAGTTCACTCAGGCATCACATGGGAGAAGAACCTCCCAGCTTCACAACACTAATCATCACCACATCGTCCCACATGAAAGTTCTGAGGGAAGCGGTGTTTTTTACCTCTTCAGCATTCGATCAGGGGTGTTTTTGGTTGTGGGTGCGTGCGTGTTCATTTGCATGCAGCTGTATGCGAGGATCGTTTCATTTCCCGCAGAGAAAACGAATTAAAATATGACACCTCTCTCTTCTGCCTCTCATCTCGTGCTTTTCACTGTGTTAAGAGATGGCAAAACTGCTAAATATAGTTCTGCAAGTGGAGTGTGAAACCTCTTCACCTCTCTCAGCGTTTCTAACATTGCGGAGGTCGAAATGAGAGGATTTTGTGGTAGCTTGAACAAAGGTTTAATCATCTTTCTAATGAACTCTTCATGTGCATGTTGTATGTGAACGAAAAAGGGAGGGAGAGGAGAAAAAAGCAGAACAAGAAGAAGAAGAGTCACTTTTCTTATCTGTGATACAGCAAGGCTAATGTGATTTTTATGTAATACTAATTATAAAGTATATCCTAGAGACGAATATAACATCAGGGTAAATATGGTGTAATGCAGTATAACAGATTTAGTTTTTCTTAGCATGTGTATTTGTGTTAAAGTTGATGATTTATTGTCTTTGCATGCAAGAATTCCCGTTTTCTTGGTCTTTAATGGCTTTTCACAAGTAGAGAAGAAGAGGAGGCCAGTCAGAGACTATAGCAACTCAATGCCTTGTATTTTCTATGAGGAAGGTTCCCAACCTGCGATTGTTGACTTTATCTGCTGTATCATTAACCCAGACTCCAAAATTCAGACAGTTGAGTCAACTTGCTGGCTGTTTCCATACAGATGCGTTCGCTCGAAATATAAGAATAACTTCCCAAAGGATCAATAAAGTTGTGGTATTGTGGTTGAATTTTTCTTTCTGAGTCTTTTTCTTTCAAAGTCAACTATCTGGTAAAGATTTTTTTTTTTTTTATGCTCACAGATTTTGAGACTCGGATGTTCAATAAAGTCATCTCTCTATGTTCTTTCTGATTAATCAATTAATCAAATCGTCTACAAAAATGTCAGAGAATTCCCAGAAGATGGCAGAAATTTTAGAAAACCACCAAGGACAAATTCTTGATGCCTAAGATCATTCATAATAAATGAAATCTAACAGTGTGTCCAATATAAAGCAAAAAGCATGACCTGATTTAAATTTTGTCCCATCGAGGTTTCTCCTTGTGCACCTCTGAACCCTTCCAGCACTGCTGCTATGTTTAGATCATTAATTGGAAGTCCTGTTTTTACCTGTTGTATGTGCCTATTTGCGGCAGCACTATGAACCTCAAATCAAGCACAAACTTCTCTTTAAAACTCAGCCAACCTGTGAGCCAAGAATCATCACTGCTGATGAGAAGCAGGTGGTCGCCACAGTGAATTCTCTGCCTGTCCCTAGCATCCCCCACTGTCACACCAACCTACTCCGTGTCCTCCTTCACTTCTACACTTTGTGTCAGTCCCACCATCTCCAAACCATACCTCATAGCATGTCTCCGTACTGTTTTGTAAACCTTCCCTTTCACTCTTGCTGCTATCCCTCTGTCACAAATCATCCCTGACACTCATCTCCACACACTCCACCGTGCTTGCACTCTTTTCCCCTCTCCGTTACACTTTTCGCTGGATGGCGGACCCCCAGATATTTAAGCTCATCAACCTTCTCTACATCTACTGCTTGAAGATTCAGTCTTACACCTGTCTCCCTCTCAATCAGACATAATCTTTCATGCTTCTTCCGACTTTCAGTCCTCTTCTCTCCAGTGCATATCGTCACCTCCCCAGGTTTTCCTCCACCTGCTCTCTTCTCTCGGTACAAATTAATTGACAGTGAAAATAATAATGAGCTGAAGCCAAAATTGAATTTTTGCCCAACCCTGCTAGATGCTCAGTGTTTTGAGTCAAGAGTGACAATGTTGCTGACTGCTTAAGAGCCTCCCTGTCTCTCATTTGCACATATACTTTACATCATTTCTTGGCAACTCTCAAAATCCCTGCAAATCTCAGGGATTTACATTTCCTTCAGCGCTGCTTTTTGTACAGTAAGGAAGTGGATCCTTTCTTTCTGTGATTGAAGCTGACTTGACAGATACACTTTGTATAACTAGAGTGTGCAGGTCACCTGGGACTGGTACACATAATGACTTTATGTAGCTTCTGTGTTGTGGAAATCAGATGCCTGTTGGCTCCTCTGAGACAGCTTCATCCCCCTTCTTCAGTGTCACTTGTCCAAGTCAGCCACTGACAGGATTGTGGCAGATCCTTCTTTCAGACCACAGTTAAATCTAAGGGTTTTATGTGGTATTATGAGTGTGTGTGTGTGTGTGTGTGCTTCCCAGCTAAATCAGACAGCTCTGAACCCACTGGGAGTCGTACATGAATTGTGTTGGATAAGATGACAGCATTAAAGTTGAGTCTTCCAACCTCTGTCACTTGGCATGTTTGTCTCTCCAGTCTACTGGAAACTCTCTAATCTGAGGCTTTACCTTAGCGCTCCCTCTCTAGCATAATTTGGTCGCGTGTTAGTCAAAGTGACTTATTTTTCTTTCTAGAAAGATTCCATTGCTGCGCCTTTGTTGATATATTTCAGAGAAGGTTATAAATTTTGCATGCATGTGCCACAGTAGTTGCACACAGGTCTTAAATTTAAGTCGATAGCCTGAGCCCGGAATGATGTATGGCATGTTGGAAAAAGTAGGATATTCTTCAAAGAGTAAATGAGAGACAAAGAGAATGAAGAAAAGATAAGATGCACAAAGAGGAGTAAGGAGACATGAGATTGTGAGCTAGACGGGGAGGGGATGGAGAAATGGGGAGCAAAAGAGACTTCACATCGCTTTTAACGACATTATCGCGGTCCATGGTGTATATAATTTAGTACGATGACGCAATGGAAGATACTGCAGAAGGGCGCTCTCTGAGAGGGAGGCTCACATACTCATTTCAGGCCGCACATATAATGAAAGAGATCTAGTGCTTTATGTGATTGTACCATCTATTTAAAATAGAGATTCAAGTTTATTCATTGTTCAGGGTCATTAACCTCATTAATGATACATCGGACAAACAAAGGGACAGAGCAGCAAAACCGCTCGCTGGCAGCTGACCAAGCCACCCAATTATGAACTATTCTTTTTATTTAACCTTCCTGCTGAGATTTACCAGATGTCAAAATATCAAATCCCAGAACAGTTAAATCTATTAATTAGTCAATGAAATGTAAATTAACTGCAAATTACTGCTTTAGAAAGCTCACAGCTTTCACAAACGTGCATTAATATAAAGGGAAGTTGGGTTTTTTTGTTTGTTTGAATCCATTTAATTGGCATAATTAAATGCTGTTACTCCAGTGAGAAATATCTGGATGTTTTAGTTAATCAAGTTGAACGGTAGATAAATAGAGTCTTCTGGTGTTGTAATTACTATAATGGCAGTGCCTAAAATGAATATTTCTGCCCGAACGCAGCCATGCAAATTTGTCTAAATTAATGTCGAAATCATGAAATTTAAAAGCTGATATAAGAGGTCACTCTCTGAGCGGATTAATTTGGGTATTCTGCGCCGTGGTTGTTTGTTTATTTAGTATTTTGATGTCACTGCCAGTAAAATGAAATTAAGACATCAACACACACACACACACACACACACACACACACACACACGGGGTTCTTTATCGCTCGCACGCAGCTAATTTAGTGCTTTCTCTAGACAGGCTTGTTTAGAAGCAGATCTTTTTGAGGCGAGACAGTAAATTTGCTGTGCGCTTTGGAGATAAATATACGTGCATCTGCATTGATTTATTTCTTTTCTTTTATTTCTTTACACTGCTTTGGTTCTTTTGTGTCTCAGTGTCAATCAGATCGGTTTGCTTAAGGTTATTTACCTGCAAAGCAAAGAAAAGGGGAGAGGAATTGGGTTCATGTGACAGTATGCCCTGATAATATCCAGGAGATTTCATGGTGGCAGCTATCAGCGCAGCAGTGAGAGGTGATTTTGAAGCTGTCACAGTAAAAAAAGGACAAGCGACATATCGCTTGAATGTATTATTATTATTATTATCCTGAAACTGTGCTGCACATACTTGTATGAAATGCCACACATATTATTAGCATGCAGAGAATGTGCTGCTGCATTCAGCAGATTAATTCAACCACACGTTGAGTGTTATTTTTCAATTCAAAACAGCTCCCAGTTGTTTTAAGTATTCTGGAGTGAGCGTGATTCATTCCTTTGTATGCCTATTTATGGGTTATATAGAAAGAACAGATTCTTTGTCATGAAATAGCGGCTGTAATACAAACCCACCAGCCACTTCATTAGGTACATGTGGCTTTACTCCTTTTTGCATTCAGAGCTGACTTAATTCTTCATGGCATAGATTCAACTGGATGCTGGAAACATTCTTCAGAGGCTTTGGTTTGACGTGATAGCATTATGCATTTGCTGCAGAAATATTGCTTGCACATTCGTGATATCAATCTTCCATTCCACTCCATCCCAAAGTTGCTTTATTGAACTGAAATCAGGTGACTGTGGAGGCCATTTGAGAGCAGTGAACTTACTGTCATTTTCAAGAAAGTAGTTTGAGATGATTTGAGCTTTGTGACATGGCGTGCTATCCTGCTGGAAGCAACCATCAGAGGATGGGTACACTGTGGTCATACTAGGATGGACATAGTCAGGGACAACACTTGTGTATGGAGTGGTGTTTAAACAATGCTTGACTGGCACTAAGGGCCCCAAAGACTTCCAACCTTTTACATCACCAGCAGCAGCTGGAACTGTTGTGCTTTCATGTTGTTTATACCAAGTTCTCAACCTATTATTCTAATTACTTACAGAAATCAGCAGAGCAGGTAACATTTTCCAGTGTTTTATTGGCTAATTTTGGTGAATTGTAGCCTTAGTTTCCTGTTCTTTAGATGGCAGGAGTGGCAGTGGGTGTGGTCTACTGCTGCTACAACAGAAGACCACACACTCTGCTTCAAGGATTTGATGTATTATCCCTTCACAGATACTCATTTGCATACCTTTGTCGTTATAAATGTACTTTTCTAAGTTGCCTTCCTATCAATATGAAGCAGTCTGGCCATTCTCCTCTGAGCTCTGAAATCAACTAAGCACTTCTTCAGACTGCAATGCATTGGGCTGCTCCCACCTGAGTGGCTGATTTGTATTAACAAGCAGCTTAAAATGTGGCCTGGGGGTGTATTTTATAAACTACTTTTAGACATTTTAGGCAACCACGTGTGTTATTTAATTTTTAAAAGCCACACATTATATAACTACACTGTATTTATGGGCTAAACAGTTGCTTGGTTGAATATAAATTACATAATTACAGAATCATAGAAATTATCAGCGGCATAGCACAACAGCTGCTATGTAGCGTTTCTCATGCCAAACATTTCCTCCTGACAGAAGCCTCTTTTTCTACCTGCAGGAGTTCCAAAGAGAGGTGATTTTGAGAGTAACAGTCCTCAGGCCTGGTTTGGTTTCCTACCTCCTTACATTCTCCCGCTGTCTTCTTATGTGTGTGTTCGGTTGGTTTGTTGGAATTCAGACCTGACGGCGCCTTGAAAAGATTATTTTTGCTCTGAGCACTTAACCTCTGAAAATTAAAAAAACAAAAAAACATTAGCCTGGAGGCTATAGCCTGCAGATGGGTTACAAATGAAAGAAATAGTTCAGTATTGCAGCTCAGCATTCCTCTCATGTTAGTTCACTGAGTGTTGAGCAGAAGCTGGGAGGGGATGAGCTCAGCATTAAGACAGCATGCAGTGCTAAACAGCTACCCTTCATGTGCCAATGTTTAAAAATACAACTACTCTCTTGTTTTATCCCTAAAAAGCAAATGTCAAAATTAGAATTTGTGATATCCTATTTATGCACAGTACCCTGCAAAAATACAGGGAGTGCAGAATTATTAGGCAAATGAGTATTTTGTCCACATCATCCTCTTCATGCATGTTGTCTTACTCCAAGCTGTATAGGCTCGAAAGCCTACTACCAATTAAGCATATTAGGTGCTGTGCATCTCTGTAATGAGAAGGGGTGTGGTCTAATGACATCAACACCCTATATCAGGTGTGCATAATTATTAGGCAACGTCCTTTCCTTTGGCAAAATGGGTCAAAAGAAGGACTTGACAGGCTCAGAAAAGTCAAAAATAGTGAGATATCTTGCAGAGGGATGCAGCAGTCTCAAAATTGCAAAGCTTCTGAAGCGTGATCATCAAACAATCAAGCGTTTCATTCAAAATAGTCAACAGGGTCGCAAGAAGCGTGTGGAAAAACCAAGGTGCAAAATAACTGCCCATGAACTGAGAAAAGTCAAGCGTGCAGCTGCCAAGATGCCACTTGCCACCAGTTTGGCCATATTTCAGAGCTGCAACATCACTGGAGTGCCCAAAAGCACAAGGTGTGCAATACTCAGAGACATGGCCAAGGTAAGAAAGGCTGAAAGACGACCACCACTGAACAAGACACACAAGCTGAAACGTCAAGACTGGGCCAAGAAATATCTCAAGACTGGTTTTTCTAAGGTTTTATGGACTGATGAAATGAGAGTGAGTCTTGATGGGCCAGATGGATGGGCCCGTGGCTGGATTGGTAAAGGGCAGAGAGCTCCAGTCCGACTCAGACGCCAGCAAGATGGAGGTGGAGTACTGGTTTGGGCTGGTATCATCAAAGATGAGCTTGTGGGGCCTTTTCGGGTTGAGGATGGAGTCAAGCTCAACTCCCAGTCCTACTGCCAGTTTCTGGAAGACACCTTCTTCAAGCAGTGGTACAGGAAGAAGTCTGCATCCTTCAAGAAAAACATGATTTTCATGCAGGACAATGCTCCATCACACGCGTCCAAGTACTCCACAGCGTGGCTGGCAAGAAAGGGTATAAAAGAAGAAAAACTAATGACATGGCCACCTTGTTCACCTGATCTGAACCCCATTGAGAACCTGTGGTCCATCATCAAATGTGAGATTTACAAGGAGGGAAAACAGTACACCTCTCTGAACAGTGTCTGGGAGGCTGTGGTTGCTGCTGCACGCAATGTTGATGGTGAACAGATCAAAACACTGACAGAATCCATGGATGGCAGGCTTTTGAGTGTCCTTGCAAAGAAAGGTGGCTATATTGGTCACTGATTTGTTTTTGTTTTGTTTTTGAATGTGGAGATGTTATATTGGTTTCACTGGTAAAAATAAATAATTGAAATGGGTATATATTTGTTTTTTGTTAAGTTGCCTAATAATTATGCACAGTAATAGTCACCTGCACACACAGATATCCCCCTAAAATAGCTAAAACTAAAAACTACTTCCAAAAACATTCAGCTTTGATATTAATGAGTTTTTTGGGTTCATTGAGAACATGGTTGTTGTTCAATAATAAAATTATTCCTCAAAAATACAACTTGCCTAATAATTCTGCACTCCCTGTATGGTGATAATCAACTGCAGCTCAGCGAAAATATGACAAAAAAAATCTCACTATTTGAACCCAATAACGATGTAAGTAGACCTAGTTTGGGGTATGGACAGACTTCTGGCAAATACAGTTTGTAAAGAGTAAATAGTCTTATAAATGTTTCCTGTTCCAGAGTTTGTCATTTGATTCAATCAGAAACAGAATCGTTTGAATCATATTTGCTCGAAGCAAAGCAGCTTTGCTTTTTTACATCATGAAACCCCAGAAGGACTTTTATTTTGGAAGAATGGCATTTGTGCATTTTTATCAGTTGCAATTGTATAATAATGGCATATAAATACACTAATCCAGCCTATTTTGGTTATTTTTTCAGGCATTAGAAACCTTTGCTGGACGTAAGTATGCTAAATATTCTGCGGAAGTTATTCTAACATTACTGAAATCCAAATGTAATTCTTGACTCATTTTCGCCTCTTTTCTGTCTTTGTTGATTTTGTGTGAAGGGTTTGATGGAGAGCTGGTCGGATGTCAGCGGGAACTATTGTCATAACCGGAGGAATACTTGCCGGAGTGATACTGCTGTGCATTGTAGCAGTTCTCTGTTACTGTAGACTCCAGGTATTACTGTGCACGTTCATGTTTCTTGGTCTTTTAGGCAGTTTGCTCTTCACCCAAAAGCTCTTTTTACATTACTGATGTTTACTGGCTTAACAAACTCAACTAACTAATCTAGTTTGTGACCGTGTGCAATGAACTTGCAGTCTTATTGTCTTTGAAATACTTGCTTCAAAGATGGGCACCACTCGCACTCAGCTGGCATCTTAAAAGCCAGTGAAAAAATGGCAAATTGACACAGTCTGCTATTAGTCTGCAATTAAGTAGGGTCAAGTTGGCAGTTACTTGCTATCTGTTTGATATAATACTGTGATAAATTACTGCAAATCTGTTGCCATCTACATGCACAGTAATTCACACTAATTGGAAATTCGCATTAAATTGCAATCAGAGTCCAGACTGAACTTCTCAGGCTTGAAACAGAAAGGTTTCCACACATAGTGTTGTGTCCAGGATTTTAATTTACTAGCAAAATATCATAGACGCTAGCCACTTGCTTTTATTAATAAATATAACCACAAGGCAGAGCTGGTTGCCAAACAAACAAGTTGGTAACCAGCTGGATGAAGTCACCTTATCCAAAGAGACCCATTGCAGACTAGTTGCACTTGTTGCCACATATTGATTTAGCTGATTGCAATCTGTGTGCGTTTAAAAATTAAGATATAAAATTCATTTCAATGCAATTTTATTTACATAGTGCCAATTTAAAGCAACAGTCAGCCAGTAAGGTAAAGACAGACAATTATAGAGTAAAAAAACAAGAAATTTAAATCACCAGACCACCAACCAAGTTGGCAGACTTCAAAAAGTAGTAACAGGGATGAGTACTCAGCTGTCTGACCGTCCAGCTGTCATTGTCCATGTCCACAACAGAGTAAATTCTAGGCTTCAGTCATATTGCAATAGTTAAAATAGAAACAATCAAACAAACAAGCAAAAGTGGTTGCTGTGAGATTGAGGTTGTCGAGCGCTCAACCTGGAGGCGACCTACTTCCAATCGTTCCCTAAATTTGCCAAAAATTCACTTCAGTCACCGGGCAACTCGAGGATGTTGCAGTCCTATTTTTAATCTAGTGAGACTGAGCCATAACCCAGTCTAATTGTCTGCCACCTTAACATGGTTTTCCACATTCTGTCTCATTTATGTAACATAGCACTCTAGTACCAAGTCACAGCTGGATCTGGTTACAATAAAAGCAGATGTGGTGGCCAGAGCAGTCAGTGGTTCAACATTTGCACAAAGCACAGTGCAGACTGCCCTTCCAAAGCCTAGTGACAGCTGTCTGAGTATACTGTCAGTCTTTTCACCTGCCTCTGAAAAAAAACTACTTCTAAGTATTCCCACCATGTTAAACTGAATTTTGTTTGTCACTGTTCATATTTTGATTTTGATATCACAACTTTATTTTGCTGTGATAAAGCAATCAGAATCACAGAATGTTTAAGAAGACATCCAAACCCTTGTTCTTCTTGCTCACACCCTGGTGCCTTCTTTGTCATCCTCCTGCAGTATTACTGCTGTAAGAAAAATGATTCTGAGGTGGACGTGGCCTCCATGGCAGGACCGGATCCTCTCGCTCACTTTCCATGCAACGCCTGCAACGCCCTCGCCATGGACGGCACTGCCATCACCCCCGTCTCTCTGGATCAGCTGGATTCGGGTTCTCACCACTGCCCCAGCTGTTCACCGTACACCCTGCGCTCGGGACTCACAGACGACATGCGTAACGGAGGGGAGCGTCTCGGCTTCCATACTTACTACGAGAACCCGTCTGTATCTCTTCCCCTGTCGGTTCACCCTCAGAGCTCCTCCCCTCTGAGCTACTGCAGTCCCTCGGACACGTTTCCTCCCCCGCCGCGCTCCTACAGCACTGACGTCTGACCTTTGCTTCACTGTACAGGCACACACACACACACACACACCTACAGCGTCTAGCACATGCCCATATTACTGTACATGCCCACATAATTTGAAGGGAAGTGACCCATAAACTAAGCCTACTGATAGAGCCCCATGGTGGGTGACAAATCTGGGCATGATCTGCAGCAGGGAAATATTACATAAAATTGGCCACATTACTCTTTAAAAAAACTCATATTTTAATCTTAGTACGACTTTTACTTAAACAAAAGCTATAAAATGTATAAGTACCATTACAGTTAGCATCTCATTGAGCCCGGTCACACATGATAGTGTTTTTAGTAAATGGCTCAAAGGTTGGAGCTAGTCTACACACTCTATAAATGCATCTGGGGCAATGAAGTCATTCAGGTTACATATGATCAGGGACACATAACAAAGCTTTTAGTACAGAGTAAGCTCAGACAGTCCCCAGGTAGAAAAACAGGCGAGGTTTTGGGGCGTTAAAGTCATTTAGGCTACGTTCACACTGCAGGTCTTAATGCTCAATTCCGATTTTTTGATCAAATCCGATTTTTTTTGTCTGCTCGTTCACACTACAAATAAAATGCGACAGCAAACGCGCTCTAGTGTGAACGCTCAAAGCGGCCCGCATGCGCAAAAGAAGATGTCACACACAACGCGCTCTGTTTAGACCCAGAGCAACAGTATTGTTTGACTGATGGCCCTTAATATAAAGACTTCGGACTTCACGTTTCCCAATTTTTGCTTTAAGTTATTTTGTTATTTACATAATAATGTAAATAACCTAATAATGATCCTTATTGCTGTTTAAGAGAGGAGCGGTGCTTCAAAGATAGCTGCAGATTTCTGTCAGAATCTGCAGATTATACAGTACAAATAAAATGTTTACGTTGTCTTCCCAACAGTTTCACTGACATCTACACTGGATGGCCAGGAAGCGTTCGCAATGTCTTCTCGGGCGCTTCTCTGGCGCTGATAATTGGCTTCAGTCTTGTGTCGGTGACGTAAAAGGCGGATTTAATGCGACTTGACCGTTCAAACAGCAGTCGCTTTCTAAAACATCGGATATGTATCGGATTCGGTACCACATACGAAAGTGACCCAGATCGGATTTGAAAATATCGGATTTGCGCCGTTCACACTGTCATAGCATGATCGGATATGGGTCGCATAGGGTCAAAAAAATCAGATTTGATGCGCTTTCGCCTGCAGTGTGAACGTAGCCTAAGTCATTAAAAAATTGTGACATATAGAATTTGTTTTTTAATTTCTGTGAAGTTTTGTGAATGTAATTATGTAATTTATAGAGAAAAAATGCATTCAGTTAGACAAGAAAAGGCTTAGTACTAAATTACAAACATGTTTTATTAAACTCAGTGGAAAAGCAGGACATTATTTGCAAATTCTGCAACTATAAGTCATTCGGCAGTTATTTATGGCTCAGGACCTCAGTTGCATTAGATTAGATGAACACAGAGTTTATGATCTCATGTTCAGCTCATTCTCTGGCAAATGCATCCTGGATGCAGGGATCTAGTAAAAACCACCATTTTTCCGGCAGCAGACAAATGTCAGCCTAATCTGAAGAATGACAAAGTTACATAAACACACATAGATATAGTGCTGCATCTATCATTCACCCTCAATGTGATTAAGATTAACCACATAAATACCTTTCTGTTAGGTGTGAGCACTTTGAATATATTTTTAGCAGCATTTTCCACTCAATAAATCAAAAGTGACTGCTGATGACGAGGAGACAGAGCTGAGACACACGAAGAAGGCATGCGCAACCCCATATTTGAGCATCACTTCAGTTATTCTTATTCTTTTCTCCAGTTTCTCCCTTTTTCCCTGTGTCACAAAGGATTAATGGTAGTGTGAACCTCTTACCACTGCAGCTTACACTACATGAGGGCTAACAGCTATATAACTAATGGAGCTTAACTGTTTTTATCCAGAAGAAAGACCTGACGAGCGAAGAAGGAACTACAACTTTTTAAGCCTTTTTTTGTTCTTCTTGCAGATTACCAGAAAGTCTGTGAGAAAAGTGTCAGTTTTGTCTGTTTCTGTTTTCACTTCTGACATGAAATTTCCATGAAACTGAAGAGAGTTTGTTCCGCAGTGTCTTCCATAGAAGCTGATGTATTTACCTTTTCTGTGCTTACAGATTGTGACGTGTGAAAGCAGATTTTTAGACGTGCGATAAGCAGAAAAGAGAGATGCTGTACCATATTTAATGATCTTAAAGCTTAGGTTTTATATCTATATATGAGCCATCATATCTGCTACAGTACAGTAATAAGATGCAGTGTTATTGCAGTATATGCCTGAATCTATATATTTTTTAAGGAGTATTGTCATTTTTTTGTGAGGGATGTTCGGGTTTAGATGTATTTCAGTACTTTTCTCTTCAGTTTTGGCTTCTTTCTGTGTTCCTGTGCACTCCTGACAGCTGCACAGGAACACAACTGTGGAAATGGCAACTCAGTTTAAACATAAATTGTGCTAGAGGTGTGAAAAACACAGGAAAATGTGTGAAACAGTGATGTTGAGTATTATTGAACATAGGCTATTATTTAAGATCTAAACTATATTTATTCACTCTAATGTCACATTGTTTTCACTGAGCTCTAAGCTTCATTATATTTCCTTATTTTCTTGATCTTACAGACTCGTTCAGACGTACGTCCTAAATTTTATGCAGTACTGTGGAAAAGTCTTGAGCCACATGTCATTTCTTTATAGGAAAATGGGAAATGGGTGCAGGGATGTCATGAAACATACACCGACATACACAGAAATATAGTTTATAAGGCAAAGAAAAAAGTTTGTAAAATTCTAGCAAGCCCAAAAGTGAATTTTTGGGTATGACCATTTTTACTCTTCAACACAGCCTGAATGCTCTTAGTCAGCTTTCTTGTAATTTCTTTGAGAAGTCTTCAGGAATAGTTCTCCAGGCTTCTTGAAGAACATTCAAAGCTCTTCTTTGGATGTTGGCTGTTTTTTATTTCATTCTCTGTAGGTATGATCCGTTATAGTAATAGCAGTAAGTCCAGGCTCTCGGTAGTCCAACCCATGACTGATGACCATAGGGTACTTTTCAGCGTTCATAATTCCATCAACTTTAACAAAATCCCCAACACCGTTCACTGAAATACAGCCCGAAACCATGACAGAGCCTTGCTGTGTTTTACAGATCGCTGTAGAAACTCCTGATGACCTGTTTCTGCTGATTTTCAGTCCAGTTCTTGTGTAATTTAGCATATCTCACCCTTTTCTGCCTGTTTGCCTTCCTTTAAAATGACTGTTCATCTGCTATTGAACTGCTACTTCTTCTTTTTGTCCTCTGCTTGTCCTCTTTCCTCTCATTTCTCAAAGACACACTGCACATCATGCTGAGGTATGTAGTTTTCAGGAAGTCGCCCTTTGGTAATCACCTTGTTTGTGCACAAATAGTATTTTAAGCCAGTCAAACTACCTTTGGCATTTTTTGTAGTTTCAATAAAATACATGAGAAAATAATTTTTTATGTTTTTGCAGCAGACTTCTAATAACAAAGTGCCTAAAGATACAATTTAATAATTGGTTCTTTGCTAATTTGTCTGGTGCGTATAGACATGACACTGGTTCATTGCTTGGGTTAGGTGCCTTTTTTATGCTTGTTTAATTTATAGGTCAGTGTTAAAAAACATTCCTCTGAATTTCTCATGATCCGGCGCAGGGAGTGGACTATTGCTCAAAACTGGTTTAAAAATACCAACAAGTCTGCCTCCTTAGAAGCTAAATCCAGATAATGGAGTGCTGACTTAAGACTTTTGCACAGTATTGTATGTAAACTGCTTTATTTTTATTTTTAAATGTCTTTGTCAGTTTAGATGTTCACTGAACACTGGCGTTCACTGCCACCTACCCAACAAATATCCCCTTAGTCTGATGACAGTGGCTCAGTGTTTGTGCTCACAGGTTTGTTGCACCATAATGAACACAACTGTTGTGTCAGAACTTAACTTTTATTTTCAGGTTACTGTTTCTGTATTAAAAAAAAATCACATTCTGCTATGACCTGAGGAAAATCCACAATGTTTCACATAATGTTCCTTTTTTTCAGGAGGAATAAATATGTAGATATCTGCATATTCTTATGGTCTGTCTTTTTCACACAGTGACTCAGACAGTAGATACACAGGATTATGAAATCGGTTTCTGTTCATAGAAGAAGAAAAAAACAGAAAAGAAAAGAAAACCACAGACGTACACATCAAGAGTCTGGACACAGCTTCTCATTTTTAGGTTTTTCTTTATTTTCATGACTATTTATATTGTAGATTCTGACTGAAGGCATCAAAACTATGAATGAACACATATGAAATTATGTAGTAAACAAAAAAAAGTGAAATAACTCAAAATATGTTTTACATTTTAGATTCTTCAAAGTAGCCACCCTTTGCCTTGATTACTGCTTTGCACACTCTTGGCCTTCTCTCGATGAGCTTCATGATGTAGTCAGCTGCAATGGTTTTCACTTCACAGGTGTGCCTTTTCAGGGTTTGTTTGTGGCATTTCTTGCCTTTAAATGGGGTTGGGACCATGTTGTGCAGGAATCAGGTTGGTACACAGCTGACAGGCTTATTTGACAACTGTTAGAATTCATATTAAGGCAAGAACCAATCAGCTACGTAAAGAGAAACGATAATCCACCATTACTTTAAGAACTGAAGGTCAGTCTGGAAACTTTGAAAGTCGCAAAATCCATTAAGCACTACGATGAAACTGGCTCTGACTGTGCAAATCAGGCCTTTATGGTCAAATAGCTGCTAAGAAAACATGACTAAGGAAAAGCAACAAGCAGAAGAAATTTGTTTGGGCCAAGAAACATAAGGAATGGACATTACACCAGCGGAAATCCAAGCTTTGTTCTGATGAGTCCAAATTTGAGCTCTTTGGTTCCACCTGCTGTGTCTTTTTGCGACGCAGAAAAGGTGAACGAATGGTCTCTACATGCATGGTTCCCACCGTGAGGAGGTGTGATGGTGTGGAGGAGCTTTGCTGGTGACACTGTTGGGCATTTATTCAAAACTGATGGCACACTGAACCAGCATGACTACCGCAAAATCCTGCCATCCCATCCGGTTTGTTTAGTTGGACCATCTTTTATTTTTCAACAGGACAGTGACCCCTACGGGCTGTGTAAGGGCTATTTGACCAAGAAGGAGAGTGATGGAGTGCTGCGCCAGATTGCCTGGCCTCCACAGTCACCTGACCTAAACCCAATCAAGGTGGTTTGAGATGAGACGGCAAAAGGGCCAACAAGTGCTCAGCATCTCTGGGAACTCTTCAACACTGTTGGAAAACCATTTCAGGTGACTACCCGATGAAGCTCATCGAGAGAATGCCAAGAGTGTGCAAAGCAGTAATCAAAGCAAAGGGTGGCTACTTTGAAGAATCTAAAATATACAAAATGTTTTGAGTTATTTCACACTGTTTTGTGTACTGCATAATTCCATATGTGTTCATTCATAGTTTTGATGTCTTCAGTGAGAATCTACAAGGTAAATAGTCATGAAAATGAAGAAAAAACAGAAAGTCCAAGCTTACTGGTAGTGTAGAGCAGGAAATGCTGATTGAAAAAAAGCCACAGAGGGGGAAACAAAAAAACGTAACTAAACATATGCAGTAGATATTGGCGTATATTTACATGGTTTGTTGGTCTGTCTTTTCCACATGGTGACTCAGACAGTAGATACAAGATGTTGAAATCAGTTTCTGGTCACAGAAGAGAAAAAAACAGAAAACCACAGACGTACATTAGAGCGGGAATTGTTTTTGTTTTTTTTCTTTAAAGCCACAAAGGGGAAACAAATAAAAATTACAAAATTCAGATAAAGAAAGGTAGTGAAACACTGAAGTTTAAAGAAAGGGAAGTGAAACTTTAAAAAAGAAACCGGTCTGTCATCAAGAAAGAGAAGATAAAAACTGAGAGGTTTATAATGCAAGTTAGGAATTAAGAGAAACCATGCATCATTACATGAAAGTGACACCGAGACCGTGGGGAAAAAGAGGGCGTTGAACGCAGAATCATCTTTGTTATTCTTTGGTATTTGAGTGCTTTACCTGCTTGACCCGTTTCATACCCTGTCAGGCTGCTTCGCCCATGACAATAATAGAGCGACAGGTCTCTGTCACGCCAACACCTGCGGATGACAGATCGCAAATACGACATCATTTACTCTTTAAATACATAAGCAGGGTCTGGCAGCTTCACACAGCACCTCTACCTGGCAAAGAAAAGTGTAAAGGGGGAGAAAAAAGTAGAAGAAAAGATGACTGGAGTGAATTTTTAAAGAGGTTTGAAAGCCTAAAGTGTGAGAGAGAAAAAATTTATAGCGTGAGCTTATTTTCACCAGATAAATTAGAGTGAACTAGTTTGAAAAGTTCGGCTCCAAAAACACGTTTCTTTTTTTGTTCTTCTGTATATGTATACGTGTGTGTGAGAGAGAGCATGGACACGTGAGTTGCTAAGAAAGCAGAGCTCTGCTGTGGGTGTGTGTAAGATTGTCTTGTTGTCACACTCCCTCTCAGGTTGGTTGTAAACCCTGTTGAACCTGTTACCGCCCGAATACCTGTAACACTGTTTTTCCTGAAACAGTAGGCAGTTCTGACTGACTTCTAACAAGGATTTAAGCAGAGCTACATTTTACCTTTGGCGTATTATTCTGTTGCTCACCTTTGGACTATAAACAGACTTTCCTTATCCTCGAATGACTTGGACTTTAACCTGATATTTCCTGTTTATGCTCAAATACTGGACTTGCAACCATCATCACTGCAAGGAAAAAGAAGGTGACTGCATCGCTATGAACCCGCTTCTTTAATTCACTTAAGAGACAGATTGTCCTTCAGGCCTGACGGGATCCGCATTACTTCTCGTGGGTCTGTTTAAAATTGGAACCTCGACGTGCAAAAGCTCTGACTGTTTACATCTGATTGAGCGGAGGCAGCTCTCGTAGCTGCATATTTGGACAAGATGATGGAAGAGGTGTCCATGGTCAATGCTTACGATGCCCATGCAATCGAGCAGATGAGCGAGGAGGAGATTTTTGCCTGTCTAGAGTCTGAAACGGGACCTAAATTCACAGTAAGTTTCTTTTTCTTTCAGTTTGTGCACTTAGTGACAACAGCTGAGCTATTTTTCTTCATAATTCAGCAGTGAAGTAGTAGAACATGAGTCTACATTTACTCAAGTACTGTCCTTAAGCAGATTTGTACTGCCTGTGTGTATTTCAATTTTTAGATGTCTACATTTTAGAAGAAATATTACACATTTGGCTGATCTATCCAACAAGGCACTACTTTTATCCTCTACAGCAACAAAATTCTTCTTACTCGCATATTAACAACCTATTAATATAAATGATTATGTTAGTAGATTGTAACACTCACACACTCATTTCAAGTTGCAGATTATCCTTATTCGAATGTTGATTAGGAGCAAAGCATTAAATGGGTGTAGTGCTGCTCTTAGCTTGCCTCTACGGGCCTGTTTGGATTTGATCTTTACAATATTTCTACATCTATTACACGAGCAACTGGCTAAACGGTAGCTGCAAGTACAATCACAACACATAAAACATTCCTTTGGATGTTTTATGGATGGATTTTAATTTCAGAAAAAAAAGGGAATGATTTCTGGTTGTTCATTTTAGATATCTGAGATATGGAAATTGCCATTTCAGACTTCCCTCTACTATTATTCCCTCAGGCATTCTAATTTGATCATTTCCCCATGTGCTTATTTTATCTTATCTTGGTGCTATCTCCTTCTGGATCTCTTTCTTGGGATCGTTCTTGATTTGTCATGCTCATCCCTCATCCGGCACAATATCTGTGTGGAGGAGATAGCTTTCTTCAGCTCACTCAAATATGACAGTTTTTCTGCGTTGTTATATTTAGTGCATTTTGACTCTCTGCCATTAGGTACCAACAAAGAAAGCTAAACTGAAGGAGTGCCGGCTTCAAATAATGGATGACGAGGAAGACACTTTGGACAAATATGTGGTGGGGGATCTTTGTCTCTAAAGTCAGTCCTAACATTCTTCTTTTGCTGTGATAAGTGCTCGGATCAGGTTCAAGTTATTTTCTTATTCTTTATCTAAAATGTCTTTTTTTTTTAAATGCTGAGACTTTGATAGATTGTTTCTGTGGTTTGCAGAAGGAAAACCGTCAGCTTCAGCAGGCCAGCCTTCGTCTGGAGCAGGAAAATGACAATCTGGCCCACAAATTGATCACCAGCAAGGTGGCCCTGAGGAACACTCTAGACAAGGTACAATTAATTACTGCCCTTTTCAAAAGGGTAGCGAAACCCCACAGGAAATGAATAAAGTGTAACCGTAATAGAATAATATATTTGGCGTTCATTTTACATTTCATTAGAATAGCACAGTGATTTTTTCTTATTGTATTATTATTAACTTCTGGTATTGTGCATGGCCCTGCAGTTATATGCTACATCGATATAAAAGTTTCATTCACAATGAAAGCATAATATCCTGAGCTGACTGCTGCGATTGTCTCTTTGCAGGTGGAGGACAGAGTGGACGAACTAACCAAAGACCTTATGGAAACTAGACAGCAACTGCAGATCACAGAAGAGGAGAAAAGAGGGAAAGAGGAGGAAGCTGCCATGGTGAGATTTAAGTTATTCATGCTTCCTCATAATCATTAGAGATTTTGGTATTTAACTGCAGGCATAACTGAGCGAAGGAATGTTATCTTTCATTATAGCTGAAGGAAGTGTTTCGGAGAGAAATAGAAAAGGCCGAGCAGAAACTCAAAAGGTCGTCTGGTATCATTGCAGACTACAAACAGGTACAGAGAGTTTCTAAAATCGCTACATTTCTTCTGCTGATGTTTTGCTTAATTATGTTAAAGTCGTGATCTTTGGCTCAGATCTGTTCTCAGCTGACAAACCGCCTTGAAAGCCAGCAAGCCGCCCACAGAGAGGAGATGGATTCACTTAAGGTGAGGGTAGCACTCTTCCTTTGGAGCTTTGCTGTCATCTCTTCTTCTTTTATCTCACCTCTTGCCTCCGCCATGCTTCATCTCAAATCCTGTTGTTGTATAAAATGCTTTCAACCTTTCTATTAACTCATCAGTTACTCAGATTATCTATTACATATGTCACGTTTGAGAGAAAAAAAAAATCTGTATCATTTAATTTTTGCTACACTTTTTTTTTTCACATCACAGAGTGCAATAAAAGCTTGCTCCCACTGTCAACACATCATGAATTCAGATGAAACGTCCGATATAGGTCGGGACTCAGAAACGGCTGCGCAGACGGAAGATCAGAAAGTGACTGAACAGGGCGTGGAGGAGAAGGATGAAGATCCCACGCTGGAGGAGCAGAGGAGGAGGGAGCAGGAAAAGGAGCTCCTCAGGGCTCAGATTGGGGAATTGGAAAAGGAGCTGGTCCAGACCAAACTCCAGATGGTGGAGGCCACGTGCAAAATCCAGGTAAGACCAGTGAATCAGACCGGACTGGACCATTCATAGATACATATCTTGATTAAATCTCTGACCTTCACAAATATCTACAAGCATGTAACCAAAACATGCACAAATTGTCAGTGTTTTGCAGATAAGAGGATATCTGGATATATGTCAGCCAATAAATGGCAACAAAATGCAGCAAAGAAATGTTTTTGTCATAACATGGGTTAGTAGTAGTTTTACACTATAAAATATCTCTCTCAGTTTGCTTCTTGGTCACAGTTAAGAAAAATCAAGGAAGATCTGGATAAATATTGGTTGCCACCCATCCAGCTGTCCATCCATTTATTTTCTTCCGCTTATCCAGAATTGGGGTGAAGTGCTAGCAGGCTAAATAGGGTTTTTCTTTTTTCCCATTTCCTGCTTGGGGATACTGAGCCAGTTACAAATATGATGAGATTCATAATCCTTCCACCATGTTCTGGGGTGTCTCCCTGGATAGATGGATAGACGTGGCCGGAAAACCTGATGGGAAAGTGCCCAGAAGGCATCCTGATTAGCTGCTCAAACGACCTCAACTGGTTTTTTGAGCATAGGGTGGAGAGAGATCAGTGGCATTCAATAAAAAAAAAAAAAGACTATTTTATTTTAAAGTGGTCATTAGCATGACTGTGAGCTCTGCTACTCTAGTGCTGCATTAAATCTGGCTTTTTATAGGGAATATGTTGACACCTGACCTCTAATAAAGCTGATATGATATTTTTACTAAGCATAAGCCCCTGAAGACAGACAACAGGACCAGGTTCTGAGATATTGTCGCTGTTCCAGTAAAACAGGTTTGACAACACTGGAAACTGAAAGTTACAAAGGAACATTTTCAGGAAGAAGTAACAGAAAACAGAGACTTCAAAAGCTGACGGGAATTACCCCGGATCATTTTTGAAGTCATTTGCTTCATAAATAACACAGAAATAACATAATGGGATAATCCTGACGAATGCTTCAAGATTCATTACTTATTACTTTATTACTTTTAAGTATTAAAGTACTCTAATTACATATCTGGCATGCTTAAAATAGGCATATAAATAAATTGCATTACTTCCACAATACATTATCATAATTCTACCATATTTAATACGTGTGTTTTTGTGAGCTTTTGAGATTTCTAAATCATCTGTGCAACTTTTTTTCCTGAAAAATGTAACTAAATTGTGCAAAAAAATGCTTAATGTAGCAAATATGATGCAAATTCAAACTCGCATGTACAAACTTTGGTCAGAAGGTTCGGTAAACACTGCAGTTCCAAAAAAATTAAATTTTCTGACAATTGTTTCATGGTTCAGGATTTACAGGGTTGAAGTAATTCATAATGGTGTCCAGTTAGTGAATTATTTAAAACTAATCATTACAGTTAAATTCAGGTATAACTCTGACCCATAATAGATTAAAAACTTGAGTGTTAATTTGCCAATAATCATATGAATTGGCATTGTTATTTAAAACTATTAAAAGTATTTTGATAATGTAAATAAAAAAAACATAAGTGCATATTTAGTAAAAACATAGTAAAATTAATTGCACAATGCAGTATTTGCAGTCATACATCTGTGTATCCTCATGCAGGAGCTGGAGCACCAGAAGGGAATCCTGACCAGTGATCTGCAGGAAGCAAAGAACAGCTGGATCAGCAAGGCCTTCACCTCGCTGCGGACCTCCAGCGAGGGGCTTCACAGTCTTAACATACACAAAGCCGGGACTCACACAATGGGTTGGAACGTCCACAGTGCCTCCCTCTCTGGATGGAGCCCCAAGAAGCTATCGTGGCCTCACAGAGTCAATCGAGAAAATGTCTGAGAGCTTGGACTGTGAATGCGCAGTTGACATAAAACTGGACACTAGAGGGGGGTTATACCTCTGCTGAAGTATGACTTTATTGCCTGAGTGATAACCAAAGACTGTATATACAGAATGATTTAAACCTGTACCTGCTGATTCCTAATTTGTGCACTAGATGGCAGTCAAGACACCATGAGCTGAGGAGAGTACCAGAGAGCACTGACGGTTGATATGAAGTAGGGACTTTCTTGGCTTTGCTGATTTTGTCTTTACTGATAAGTTTCTTTGCATATTTGTAAATCTGTGTGAGTCTCCTGGAGACCAGTATATTCGTTTGTGCCATAAATGCACCATTAAAGAAGTAACCACTTCAAAAAAAATTCTCTTTCATGACGTAAGGAAACCTTAATCAGCATGCAGTAATTCATAACTGTTCAGTTCTTATAAGGAATTTCCTGTGCTGTGACTTCTCTTCCTCTTTCGCAATGACCTCTTTGGCTTTTATACCGCGATCAGCTGCGAGGCGCTCAAATACACAGGGGAGGCGAGACTGTGAAGCAACTTGTTATTGCTGTACTTTGACACAAAGACAGGTGTAGATCTGCAAGGAAAAGGGCAAAGGACAAGGGAATAACAGAAGAGAGTAGTATTTAACTTGGGCCCGGGGTTGGGAGTTGACTGTAACATTTCTAAAACTACTTTGAAAAACTGCTCTTGGCGAATAATCCCTCCTTTGAAGCAATGAGGGCTGCAGTGTTTGGTGGTGGCTATGTCACTGTGATTCTACTAATTAGCATTGTTGAAAGTCAAGCACTGGACCTGCTGAGAGGAGCTGGAACATCACAGAGTGAGTGCTAGTCTGTGCTTGACTACATGTTTCCCACTTCCACTTATTCTTTCTTTCTTTCATGTTATGTTATAATATTATTCTCAAAGTGATACCGATACAGATATTAAATTTTGTATTTTTCTTTATTCTGTATTTCTGTCAGTGTTTATGTTTTGCACTCAGTGACTAAATCCAGTTTTTCCCTGCCAGATCCCCTCTCCGCTCCCAAGGTGCACTGCTGGTGTTCGAGCTATCCGAATGCGACGCTGTGCACCTGGCCTAAACCACCCCACTTCCCTACCACGCATTACATTGCTACATACAGGTAAGTCTGTGAATAGTTTTAGTGGGTGCTGACCCAAACCACTGACCCCTTTTTAGTAGAAGACACTCTACTTAACAAGTGTCATTAAATAGCCTTTTTTTTTTCTTAAATGTGTTTATGTGTAAATGTTTGTGTTTACCAGTGAGAGACATAATCAGGCAAGCACCAAGGAATGCCATCTCCTTCCACCCGGCTCTTCATCCTCTGAAAAGGTACCAGTTTATAACCTTAAGAGATCATCTGATATTGGCTGTGCATCTAGGAATTTTTGGATATATTCTTGTCTGTTATGAGCAAAAATCCCTGGATCCTGAGACTGAAATCATGCATCATGCATAGTGTGGAGGGAATTTTCAGTCATGGGGTGACGTTAACCCTTAGGTTTGCGAACAGCCAAGAGAAAGGAGAAGAGGTGGTTTCCAGAATTCATGCAACAAAATTTAACTTATTTAGATAAGTTGTACTATATATATATATATATATATATATGTGTGTGTGTACACACACACACACACACATACTGTACTGGAATGATCCACAAACCTGACGGGACAGGCTGAGTTTTGGAAAATCCCATTTCTTTTCTTTTCTTTTCTTTTTTGGAATCATTTCAAGTTTATCTTGTGAGTCTGAGGAAACCAGGGTCTCAGTAATTTGTGATCTGTGGTTGATTACTAATTCTGATCATCTCGAGTGCTCGTCATTTTGTGAATTCCCCAAAGTTTTCTTTCATCGTCTCTCTCTTTTTCTGTTTTCTTTTTTCTTTTTTTTTCAGTTCTGGATCTGCCAGCTGCCCAACCTGAAGCTTCTTACTGACTACATCATCAACATCACAGCAGTTCATTCTGGGAGAAGCAGCTCCCATCTAACAAGCTTCATGCTGGAGGATATAGGTGAGAAATGAAATTACACAGAATGTGGTCAAACTTCACTTAGCTTCATAACCCAATTCCCGTTTTTATCTAAACAAACAAACAAAAAAACAATTAAAAAAAAATCTGTTCTATGTGTTCAGTAAAACCAGATCCTCCCGTTGATGTCCGGGTTTCCCCTACTAACAACAGAAAGTTGTTGGTTGAGTGGTCTCCTCCACCTACTTGGACCAACTTGGCAATATTCCCCCTAAAATACCAGATTATCTACCAGTGGGAAAACAAGGGGATCCGAAGGTCTGTTAATGTAAGTATGATTTTCATCACACCATATTTGCATAAAAGTGTTGCAACCACAAGTTTTGTAAGCAGCACATCACACTTAACGCTTACACGGATATCACATGTGCAAGTTCAAAATTACCCAAGCTTTTTTGAAGCAACCTCGAATTGCTTTTTTTTGTACTTGTTGTTTTCCTAAAAAAAGTTCCCATCGTCTACAGGATCCAGTTTTTCATTTAATCATTTAATCATCAGTAGCTTTTCTGTTTCCTTTTAAATATTACAACACTCATTAACTTGACTTCAAGTGTTCAAAATTGTGTGAAAATATTTTCTCATAAACTGTTTTTAAGATGTTGGTCATGATTTACTAAAATTTAAAAAAAATGTGCATCAGCACATGCTGTAACTGATTTGAAAGTATGACTAATGATGGCAAACACATTTGCATTATTACTAAACTCTTCCATCCACTTTCATGAAACGGTTTATGATTCATCAACTATTTATAAGTCCTTTACTTCTATTTTAATATGTGACTTAAAGTAACCAGTATCTTTTCCCACTGGGCTGACTTGTAGCCTCCTGATGTTAACTATGTGTTTTTTTTACACATGTATCCTATATTTTCTCCTCCAGCTGGGTCCTTATGAGAACACCACAGTTGAACTGAAGGCCCTGACCCCAGGGAGGCCATACCTGTTCCAAGTGTGTGCTAGGGAGCTGCTTGGTCTGGGCAAATGCAGTGACTGGAGTATGCCCGTGAAGATCACAATACCAAGAAAAAGACTGTAGGAAGTTCCACTGACTTCCTTTTTTTGTTTACCCATTTCCTGTTAAGCTTGCACTGAAGTAAACAATTTCATTTTCTGGTATTTTAACTGCACGAAAAATGCAAACACAAACTATTTATATTTTGTTTTATTTATTAAAGAGTATTGTAAATGGATATCATGCACACAGTTTACATTTCCAGTTTAAGTCAGTATTTTTTTTATTATTGTTATTTTGTAACAGTGTTGGTTTTTCAAGTCAAAAAGAATAAAAATAAGGTGTCTGAAGCAAATTCTCATTGTCAGTCAGTCACATTTACCACAAGTGGGGTGACAAACTCAGAGTGTCTGATGCCCAGAGTGAAGGATGGTGGTCTTGGAAGGTGCAAATGAAATCTCTCTGGGCTGTAGGCGCCAGGGCCAGGAATAGCAGAGGAATAATTGGGCCTTTTAGTCCTCCCCTGCATGGTGAAGGACGGATGGCGATGACGGTAAATGTCCGGGTTGGTGCTGTTGTATTTTCCTGGTCCGGGAGTTGTGGCGAGATCTTCAGAGGGAGCGCCGACCTTCCTCCGGGCTGAGAAACTGTAGCTGGCACTGGAGGGTTTGTGAGGAATATGATGTCCCAGAAGATTAGGAAGACTGTAACTGGAAGATTGACGAAAACAATATAAAGGTTAACAGGAGCACTGAGTGTGATGTAAGATGGTAAATCTGGTGTTATTCTCTGTTTGATTTCTAAATTCCTCATGCTGTCTTGGGCACCTACTCCCAAGCCCATTCTTCTTTCCTAAAAAACAAAGGAAACCATATTTATCAAAGACTGTGGACTTAGTAGGAAATGGCTGAGGTGGATATAGCAGGCTACCCCCTCTAAATTTAGGAGACAAAGGAGCTCAATCAGACGCTATTAAGCAACAACCTCTGAGGCTGGGAATGATATTCAAAGCAGAAGTGCTTAAAAAGTTGAGGTTCCTCAAATAGCCACTTAACCCTTACTCCGTATTAGAGGCAATCTTCCGTCTTGTACTGTCGAACTTTAGAGCAGAAATAAATATATTTAGAGCCTAGTAACAGTGGCTGCAGGTTTTAATACTCAAGAATGCTCAAGAAATCTGGGCACAATTTTAGATGAATTAAAGCCTAGATTAACACTAAACGCTAACTTGAACAGCGTTTATGGATACTAGAAGGCTTAAGCAAAGGGATCCACAAGCCAAAGGGTGATGTCACAGCACTTTCATTGACCTCTAATCTACCTCTCCTCCTCGCCTTTACCTGTTAGGTGAGGGTACAGCATCCACAGAGCGGTATCTGGTTCGAGCTCCAATGATGTGTGATGGAGGTCTGCGGTGGCCATTGAGGGGCGGAGCCTTCTCTGGACTGTAGGCTCCGGGCCCCGGAGTCTGGAATAGGTCACCTAACATAAAAGGAAACTAGTTTGAAATTATTCCTTTATTTTAGGGGGAAGATGGATGAATGTGTGGATGGACTGATAAATGGATGGATGACTAATGCTTGTCCAAATATCTGACATCAATCACACAGGTTGAATGGTTTTTCCTTCTTTTTTACCTTTACTTCCTGTGCGCCCTCCTCTGCCCAAAATAGAGTAAGATGGCGTTTCCATGCTGCCAAACCGCGTGACCTTTGATCCAACATGGTACCTTGGTCCTGGGCTGGAATCCACAGAGACCACTGCAAACAAGGCCAAAAACCATCAAAGTGCTATTCCTTTACTTTAACTGCTCCAGCTTAGCATTAAGTACTTCTTTGTAGCACTCCTTAGTCAACGATTGGTCCACTGAGGGCAAGTTTACCAGAACATACATAAATAATTGACAACTTACTGGCACTGCTCATACGACTGTGGAAGGTATATGCTGCACTTCTGGGCTTAGTGAAATCATGGTTGATGTATCCAACTGTAGGGGGCAGGCTGTAGCGTCCAGGGCCTGGGCCTGACAATGAGTAGGTGGAGGAGGAGGAGGATGGTGGTGAAAATGATGCAACAGATTGCACTCCAAGCAGCAGTATAGCACACCCACCGCTCTTTGGCTCCGGCTGCATCGTCTCTGATGATTTCCATATGGAGCTCTTTGACTTATTTTCTATGGTTATGCATTTTAACCTACTTCCTCTGCTTTTTGGGGAATGGATTCTAAACAAAGTAGAAATCTCAAACAAGTGTGGAGCAACGACTGTATAATGCTGTGCAAGATTTCATAGCAAAAACAGTTCAGCTATAATACAGTCCATGTGGATGCAAACACACACACACACATACATAACCACACATGCAGGCATACACATTTCTCAAACTGACCTCTTTCTCGAGCAGAGATAATCGGCCGTTTCTTCTCCGCCTCCTCCATAGTCTACCGACCACTTTCTTCCCTCTCCTCGGCTTTTCTTTTTTGAGTCCACTGTTACTTCAGACACATCCTTTTCTTACTCCTTTTCTTGTGTGGCTCTGTCCAGGTAAGTCTCGCAGGCTGAATTATTCATTATCATGAGGTAAAGAAATCCTATCTTGACTGAGGCCCTGATCTGCACAAACTTGTTGTCAACCTTTTTTTCTCCAAGGTTCCTCAGGACAAATAGTTTCTACCAAATAGACACTTAAAGAGCTCAAATAATTGTTTAGCATGTAAATCTAAATGTGAAGTGCTCTGCTGAAACACGATCTTGAAGTGATGTATAATGATCATGTTGGTAACGTGTAATGTAGTTAATTTGTAACACTATTCCAAAGTATTTGGTTACTGTACTGCAGTATTTGTCTTCACTCATGTATGTATGCTCAAGTGACAGCGTCTCAGTGGACATGCTATTAAAGCGAAGGACCTTGAACATTCCTCTGCAGCATATTGATATCTGAACATTAAACACTAAGTTCTTTATTGAACTTGTAAGGATATTCATGTGAGTACAAATGCTTGCAAATTTTATGTCTGCACTTTTAAACAGGGGGTTCTTCTTATTGACGGGTGGACACAATTTTATTTGAAAAGCCTTACAGGCCCTCTGCAGTATTTACGTATATATTTAACAGCAAAAAAATGTGGGACTGACCAAAAACATTGTTCAGATTCAGATCATTCAGATTTCTTGATGTAATTTTTATTAGTACAATAAATTTCACAACGAATTAGGAATTTTTATCAGCAAAAGGTTAGAGGACCTTTTCTGATTCCCGTTTTCTGCTGCTGTTTTTGTCCTTAAAGTCCATTTTCCCCGATTATTTATGCACTTTAAACTAAGAGTTTTAGTTTTTCTGTCATCGTCCCAGGTTCTAGTGTTGCATTTGTTGAGTTTTCGGTTCCTGTTTTGATTTTGTGATTAATTCGGGTGTTTCTAATATTCTTTTTTTCTGATTTCCCTAAAGTTTCCCTGGCTTGTGTCCATATGTCTTGTACATTAGTGCCATTGTCCTTCTGTGTTTACCTGTCTTTTTGTTATTTCATCTATTCATCCATGAATAATGGAGCCCATCCCAGCTGTTACAGTGCCCTGAACAGGCTGTCAGTCGATCACAGGATTTTTTGCCCAAAAAGCACAAACAAAAACAATGGCATTAAGACTTAAAGTGTCACTGCATGAGTGGCTTCTTGTTTCAGCTTATCTCTTAATCTGGTTCCTGTCTTACTTTGATAAATCACATTCTCATGCGTCCTGATTTTATTTTCTTGCTTTTGTTCCCTTCCTTGGTGTTTGTCAGCCCCTCCATCATGGCAGATTGTGCCTACATGTGTCCTGTCTGTTGTGCTCGCTTGCTCATGCCCTTTGAATTTGCCTGATGATTTGGATCCCAAAAAGTCTTGCCTTGTGTCCAGTATTTGGTCCTCAGTACTGTGCAAGGAGAACCACAGCACATCAGTATATTAATATTTATATTGAACTTATAAAAGGTTGTGTCAGTGCACATGAGAACAATGGATTTACAGCCACAATTCCCATATCACTGCGGGCCACTGTGGCTACTGAATTAGCACCTAGACACCATCTGAAAAGAGTCAGCTGCGGCAGAAGTTCGGAGTAGGATTTAGCATCTGGCATACACATATAGAGCTCCCCATTGCTGACATTCAGGACCCTGGACACTGGATGCAGAGGTAACTAAAGGCTTGAGAGCAGAGCCATGACCAAGAAGAACTCCATAGTTAAATATTAAGCACTGCTGACTGACTGCTCACAGGCACAGTAACAAGATACTGCTTGTCAGACGAAGATGAATTCACAGCATGACAGAAAACACAACCAGCGTCTCAAGTTTCCCAGATAAACACTGACACCATGTAACAAGCAGGGATCAAAGATGTTACTCGCTGTCGAGCTCTAACATGGATTCATTGATTCGATGGAGACATAAGCTTGTTATTGCTTGCTCTGCACTCTTTCACATGTGCTATTTGTAGATTATACAGCCAAGAATCAAAGGAAAAACAATAAGATGTAGTAAGAGACAGGTCCACTACATGCGTAGCACTTTTTGTTTTTACTCTCAATCATTGACTGCCATGCTCCATGTACGCCACACCTGTTTCTGCTTGTGAACATTTTTATTTTGTACACCTAGTCATTCTGACTCATTTAAGGTGTCTTTCTTTTGTGCTGCTCGACATACTTCATCATCATTCTTGAACACTTGGCGTTTACAGCCCAGCGTGGTTGATGCACATGTTTAATATGTGAAAAACCTTTATTTGTAATCTTTTTATACATGTACAGTGGTCCCTCGCTATAACGCGGTTTACCTTTCGCGGATTTTTTTGGTGCGATTTTGCGTGCTATTTTTTTTTTTTTCTTACAGCGCATTGAGTTCTGCGTCCTGATTGGCTGTAGATCATTGTCAGTCAGTCTCGTGCTGTGTCTCCTGTACAGTACAGAATGCGTTCAGCTTGTCAAGTTAAGATAAATCTTCTATGCTAGCTGTGTGACTCTGAAGTGCTGTACTGTATGTTTGCAAGTTTTCTCCCCAACAAACACAACAATTTTGACGAAACGTTTTGCACCGTCAAAGGCAACCGCGGGCGCTTTTGGTTTCATTCTATAATACTGGACTTATTTTTCTACGAATGTTTTATCATTGAGAGTTTAAATAAGAGAGAAAAGTGTAAAAATGTTCGTGCCTGTCTGACAAAAGTGTATAAAGTGTGTAGTGAGGGGTTTTACAGCCTTAAAACATCTATAATAATTGTAAAAAAAAAAAAATAATAATAATAAAGTTGGCTACTTCGCGGATTTCACCTATCGCGGGTTATTTTTGGAACGTATAATTCCCGCGATAAACAAGGGACCAGTATGCCCACTTTTAATTTATTTTTAATTAATTAAACACCTTTAATGGTTTTTTTCAGTCTGGTTTTGTTCTTACTTGCACCAGATTATATATTTTTTATATATTTTTTTTAATTGTGATTTTCTTTGTATAACTTTCCTAATACAATCCACCCATCCATTTTCTATCTAGGCCTGTGGGGGCTGGAGCCTATACCAGCAGGGCAGGAGGCAGGGTACACTCTGAATAGGTTGCAGGTTTGTAAAAGAGCACATAGAGAAAGTCCCACATTTATGCACTGCAGTGCATAAATTTAGACTCACCACTTCTAAAATGTATGTCTTTTGGACTCTGGGAGAAAGCTGAGACTAAACTGGAGAGCAGCCATACAGGCACTAGGAGAGCATGCAAAAACAGACAAGGGCCCGAGCTAGCTAGTGGATTAGAAACTAGGACCTTCGCACAAGGCAAAGATGACACTGAGCCGCTCTTGGCTAATATTCTGTATTCTCGTCAGTCCATCTGCCTCCGCTTTAAAGTACTTTGGGTCAGCTCCATTTTCACCTCTTATGCACTGTGGAGTCAACATGATATGTTATTAAGAATCCATATGATGTCTATTGCTTTGTTTTGTTTTTTATCCACTTAAATTTCCATTTGCATTTTGGTCATCTGATAAGGTGCAGAGTTGTGTTTTTCAGTGCTTGGCGACTCAGACAACTATTTTCCAAACCCTGGGTTTCTGACATCATTTTATAGAACAGCATCAGAGTGATAACAACTTCAGTCATTGTACAGTCTTTACTAACTAAACATAATTTAAGAATTAAAACATAGCTTTATACTTTAAATATGCTGGTACAATTTAGTACAAAAATAAAAGGCAGAGAAATGCTTCCGTACACAAACACCATCACGTCATCAGTCACTTACTGACACTCAGAAACAGAAGAATCCTGAGTGAACCAGTTTGGTATAGTATCCAGCTATATAACAAAGAAGAAATTAGAAATACTGTATGATAATTTACTTTTGCCTTTTACATGGGGGCCACGGTGAAGGCTGAGGTGGGAGTATCCATTGAAGCTGAACCGCCACTAGATGGTGCTTTGGATCCACAGGGGGAAAAAAGAAGTCCAAAATGTAACTGATCTGTTTGCCTTTTTGCACACAAATACAAAAGTCTTTACTATAATCCAGGTTATTCATGCAAATGTGTCATTTTTGAAAGAAGAAGGTAGTCCAAATGGTGCCTCTTGTGATACCAGCATGTCTGTGATGAGTTCACCTTCCTTGCGTTGACTCAAAAAGTTACATAAAGGAAGAATATCCCACTTTTTCTTCGGATGTCCTCTTGTGGCCACAGCTGGTAGCCGTACAAAAAATGTCCGGAGCAAACTGTCTTTATAATTCTGATATATGAATACACTCTCTTTATCTCATATACACACATAATAACGAATCACATTCACTCAGTTCTTTTCTTGATTTGTTTTCTGCTCGTAAAGACAGCGTGTGCTATGATTTATCCCCTTGGAGAACCTGCAAAAAAAATCAGCGTTTATAAAACAGTTTTAGATTTCCATGTATTTGTGTTAGCAGCATGTGTACGCGTGCATGTTTGTGATTTGATTGGAATGATGATGCTTACCTACCTGGTTGCGAACTTTGTGGGATTTCTGCATCAGCACTCTCCATTGATCATACAACTTCATGGACATGCTGCTACAACCGTAGGCGTGTTTCCGCACCCAGCCGAAGAACTGCTTCAGCTCCCTGCGCAAGGTGGAGTTGGAGTCTCCGCTGGATTTTGAGTCGCAGGAGCCTGACATCATTCTCTCTGCAGGGAGGAGAAACCAGTAAAAAGGTATTAGGCATAGAAAAGGAGTGTGTGTGTGAATGAAGCTTGTAATAAGAAAGTGCTTTGAGTATTCAAATTGAGTCGAAAAGCCCTATATTAAGTACCAGTCCATTTACCATCTGACAAAACTTTAGTATAGAGTCTATACTATAAACTCTTATCAGGACATTGCACATTGGATAAAAACCCCTTGGATGTCAAGAGACACTTTACACTCATTGGATAGCAGTTCCTCAGTCACAGGGTTGGCTTGCCCTAAAGTAAGGGATTAAAGTGGGTGGGATTGATCTGGAACAGCATTCTGGCACTTTTAATAAATGAGTAATCAAATCTGAAGATTAGGCTGATACATAATGCCGAGGGAGTTAAATGTCTGTGTTGCAGTCTGGCATTGCTTTCAGCTGCCAGCGTGGACACGAGATCCCACACCCCACTTCACCCTCAAATCAGTTTTTAATTCCTGTGTTATGTTCACCTGAGGTGTCAATGTTGCGTCTGCGGTACTTTAGCATCTAGCTAGCACTGCAGAAGGGGAGCTAGCATAAAGATGTAACTTTTCAGTCAGCGCAGGTGTTTCTGTGCAGCATCTCATGCATGGTGTCTTGGACGCTTAATGTATTTCCCAAGGAGAGGAAGATAAGGACTTTTCAGCAAGTATTATACTTTTAATGTCCTAATTCATTCTTTTTTCATGATGTGAAATCTATTTCTAAACAAAATGAAGCAGGATTTTGTGTTATTCAACATTTGCATTAAAAATATTACGTTAAGAAATTCAGTACAGTTTAATAGAGGCTAAACTGGTTAGTTTTCATGCTATGAAGTTACAGTAACGCAGGGTCAGTGTTAAGTTACATGAAGGGCAGCAGATAACAATTTGAATTCAAGCCGATGATGCTGATGAGACTCATTCACCTAATTTTTACTTTTATACTGGCTTTATCCCGTCTAGACGTCAGAAATCAGCCATACAGTTTATTTAACATCTCCTTATATCAATTTGAATTCAACTGGATGCACCTGGATAAATCAAAAAAGCAGCAGTGATTCAACTTCTCAAGAAGATGACTTATTTAAAAGGGCTTAACTGAACCTCAAATGATCAAAACACATGCAGAAAACATCAAACATGGAAAGGTCATACTGTGCGTGCAGCAAAGTAAGGAGCTGCTGCTGATTCTGTTATTGTAGCTGTGGTGCTGGTATGGTAAATGGTAAATGGTTTGCACAGTTTGAATTTTGAGGTTATACACTAACAGTTAGTGACTAACTGTATATTCTGGGCTTATGCCATGCAAAACACCAAGGCAGAATTTTCACCTGGCTCAAATTTGGGGCTGAAAGTTTAAAGTAGTTATAATGGCAAAGGGAAATAAGCAAGTAATGCTCCAGTATGTTAAGAATCTGCAGAGCAGTACTCAAGCAAATGCAATTTTTCACTGTCAAAGACTTTTAAAAAAAGACAGATGAGTGACTGAAAAGACTTTGAGGAGAGAAGGGGAGACAGGATTAAACCCCCCTCCCTGATTTGTGCTTTTTCAGCTTGCCCTTGCAGAAACCCTTCCAGAAAATGGAAAAAAAAAATCAAGGTTTTATGAACTGGGTTTTGTTTTCATAGTTGTGGTCTTTATTCCGATCAGTTATGATAACATTTTGCACAGCAGTTATGTCTGGGGAAGAAACAACCACAAGTGCTCACTACTTTGTGAACATGAGTAATGTTTTTTGAATTTTTTGTTGGTTCTGAAATTGTTTATTTTACAACCTATTGCAAGTAAAACATTATCAAAGTCTGGTTTGATTTTGTAATGTCAGGTTGGGCAAAGATTGCATTATGTTACATTGATGGTTAGGTTATTATTTTTTATTGTCTTTGACTGGATTTGTCTAACATAAGTAAAACTGCCAGTGCTATAAAAAACAACCTGGAAGACTGACCAAGAAGTGTATAAAACAGTACCACTGAGACATTGAGGCTGCCAGTTTTCAACAGCAGGAGCGATCTGTGGGATATGCACCCTATGATGCCTTAAAATGCTCTTAAAAACCTCAATAATGGACAAAAAATGACTTCTGAGTGCCCTTCTGACTGTGTACGAGTGTGTGCTCACCACTGTGGGGTGTGGAAGCAGCAGTCGGGTGGCTCCACTCACTCCAGATGCCAGCCTTGCGAGAACCGTAAATGCCCACGGGATTACATCGAACCTGGAGAAAATACATCATTAGAAAGGCTGAAAGCTACTCTGAAGTACTTAATCATTACACATCGAGACATATCCAACGTACCTGGACGAAATATACCGTTCCAGGTCTCAGTCCAGCCAGTCTACAAGAGGTCTGATTCCCAACATCCTCCATCACCTACATGACAAATCAAAGACACAAACACAAAA
Source organism: Maylandia zebra (assembly GCF_041146795.1). NCBI lineage: Eukaryota > Metazoa > Chordata > Actinopteri > Cichliformes > Cichlidae > Maylandia > Maylandia zebra. The sequence continues at coordinate 22,636,001 of NC_135185.1, forward strand.
GCGCTGAGCGCTGGAGGTCTGACCACAGTATTAAATACCAATGGGCAAAAACTAAAACACAGGACCAAATCAAGATGCAGAAAACACAACCGCAAACCATGTACAGACCCAAACATGCATGAACCTCACATTGTTTGGTGGCTGCTGATCAGCATGTTTATGAAACTATTTTAATGTAACCGTGCCTGCTGGGTAAAATCTGTTCTCTATTATTTATTACAGAGCTGGATATGCTGGGACACACACACAGCAGCGCTTACAGGTACTCATGCAAACAGCATAACTGAAGACAGGCAAATAGAGAAGAAGAAAGGCACACATGCTGCAATTAATAATCTTGTCTAATAATCCTCACTTTCTCTCTGGCATCAGTCTATAAACACTTGTTAAAAAGGACTCAAACAAAAAACAGAACATGGAAATTACTGGCATCAAAAGTCTAATGATGTGATGTGGGGGAGCCAAACAGGCAGAAGTTACAGCTGAGCGTCTTACAGACATATTGAAGACATTAACAGCTGAGATGTATCCCTCCATTCCTCAGCATGACCTCATGATTAGGGCTGGTTCAGAGGGAAATGGTGCTTTGTTTTCACCATCGACCCTTTAAAACCACTCTGTGTCGAGTCTCCAGCTCTCCTCCTTCAAAATCATATCATCCCTCCTCCGCCTTGCTCCACTCCCCGCCTTTTCTTTTTCCACTTTGCGAGTCAAGACTTGCTTATATTACATCGGTGTAATTCCCCCTTAATTACAGGAGAATCTTCACTCTTACCCAGAGGAAAATGATTTCTGGGAAGCACCATCTGCGCGTCTTAAGGTTTTACACTGTGTTTTTCATTCATTAAAGGCTCATGCGGAGTTACACATACAGTGGCTTTGGGCTGTAGCTTCTAGATTTATGACTAATGAAAATTTTTGACCAGCCCAACTATTAACTCATCTGGCAGAGGAGGCCTCAATCAGGCTACATCAGAGGTGATTACAGCACAAGGATGAGAAACAGCTGGGACAGTGCTGCTGTTATACAGAAAGAGACAATGAGAACAGATTTGCATCCTTATAGCTATGGATTCTTGTCCTCTACCTTCCAGTCTTGGCTGTCCTCCAGCCTGTAGCGGATTTGGTATTTGGCCTGAAACAGGAAGTCTTTGAGAGCAGGCGGGGCCTCCCAGCGAACGCTCAGCTGGTCCTCCAACTGCCCGACGCGACTGACGGTCACACCCGATGGAGGGTCTGTGGTCACTGGAGAAGGAGGAATGGCATCAGGACATTAAGCATCACATGCAGAACTGATAATGAAAAACATAGTGAATATATTTAGGTCCTGTAGTGCAGGTGGAAACTGCTTCAACATCTGCACACAAAACGTCTGATCAGTGGCATGCCACATGATGTTTATCCGTTACTTTGATAGTGGCAAACATACAGAAAGTGCAGGAAGACAGAAACAGAACGCGTGGATGTAATGGTTCCATCTTTTTATGTCTTAACCAACAGTTAATAGCTGTTCATGAGAGATTACCCGACTCATACATTTGATTCCCTGCTGTAAGCTGTTGCCTGTATTACTAATGTATGTGTTATAAAGAAATCAAGATAGGAAATAGTCTGCTCTGCGAGAGAGGCAAATACTGCCTTGAATTTTATCAAATAGCTCTAACAGCTGCTGTGGCTGACTAGAGGTTGATTTGAACCACTAATCTGAATTAAAACATTAATGTCACAAGCATTTTTTCTAGTAAAACAAAGCGTATTACAACAACAAAACTCTTTGCTTAGGGCCTTTTCTCTACTTCCTTATGTTTACACGACCAAGCAATCCATTCAATTTCAATTTTAAGCAGTAGGAGTGATTTCTTTATGTGTAACAACACATTGAAAGATTGCTCAGTGTTGCCGGAGGTTTGAGGTCTCTAGGCGCCTTTTAGTTTTGCAGAGTTGACTTGTGTGAGCTGGAAGAGGCATGTTCATCTGACAACAATTATCTTTTCAGCAAACAAACATGTGGTGACTGAGCATTATATTAACTTTTCTCGTTTTGGGGCTTTTGAGATCATTTCAGTATCTACTTCAGCTCCTTTTTTTCAGAATGCCATCATTGAATAGCTAGTAAATAAACAAGCTGATCAGAGGGAAGAAGAAGAAGATGGGGAAAGATTCAGTGCAGGAAAAAATGGGAGTTGACACAAGAGGCTTTTTTCTTGAGAGAGATTATACAGTAAACCTAAGAGTAAAATAAGATTACTAATACTTTATTGGACACACATAGGGCTCAATGCAATTATAGCCAATGACATCTGCAGATGGAAACATAGGTTTTGTTAAAGTACACTGTAAAAAATACTTCCTTTTGTACAGGAAACTTTACTGTTAAAGTCTACCTTCTGTACTCTGCAACAACAGTTTCTTACTGTATATAATATTTTTAAACCTGTATTTCATATAAGCTTCACTGCTTTCTGGCTATCATTACACTGTAAATGTAACTGCATGTGCTACGGACACAAGTCCTGGGCACTTGATTTTATCCACCTTTGGCAAAGGGACTGAAAATACCTGCATGCAAAGATGGCCCAGTGCTTTTTTCCATATATCATTTTTCTTCTGGCTCATATGTCCACAACTATAAGAACGGTTTATAGGCGTATTCAAGACACTGAAGATGCACGCAGGCTATATGCAACTATAGGGGTCTTGACCAAACCATGAAACCACACAGAACATCCACAGCAGTCAGACTAATTGCAGCACAACGGAAATAAACACGAGAACATGTGTAAAATAATGATTTGAATGTAAACATTTATATTCCCATAAGTTCTTGCGCTTGCCAAAGAAAAATATTTCATTATGTGCAGTAGCTTGCTCTTAACTTCTTTTCCTCAAAGGCATCAGAAGTTACAGTATTCGTCCGCATTCACCAAAAAACGGTACATTGCTGTAATTTTACACCAATTTGTTGCAGTGTTTTAACTGAAATAATTGATTTTATGCCACGGTTGATAACAAATGTATCTCTTTCACAATGCAAAACCAACATTCGACATGGGTTTTTGTGTCATTTTCTTGAAATGTGAGATTTCTTTTTTCCAGTTACATAATAATAAGGACCAAGGAGATCATTTTCTTTCTTTTGAATCGTGTTCTTCTATCCACTAAGTCATTTCCTTTTGATTTACTCAATAAAGGTAACAACTTAAAAATCAACAGAGACAATTTCTTTGTCCCGTGTTAAACTTCTAGAAAAGAGTGTTCCTGTTTCCTCACACTGTGATTGTTAGGCATGTGGCAAAAAACAGGGCTCGCAGGACTCGAGGCTTTAAAATAACAGAATATATATTGAATATGTGAATATATATAATACAGCATCTTTGTTCAAGATGCTAGAATTGAGCATAATTTAAAGTTATGACAGTAAACTATTGTTAATTGAAAAACTCTTTTTAACATCTATTTAAAAAAGAAAGACAAATGTTCCAGTATTAACAGATAAAACACACTGGGGCAATAACAGAATGATAGAAAAGTGTCAAATTGTTAGAAGAAAATGCTTATATATATATATATATATATATATATATATATATATATATATATACATGGTAATGGTATTGTTCTCAGTCAACAGCAAATGTGTCACCCTGAGCATTATATGCATTTGGCAGTAAAAGTCAATGAGACGTGACAGATTACGGATGAATCATCGTTAACATATGCCTTTCCTCAACACGTCATCATTTCAGAGTCAGCGATGCAAGTTTCCTCTAGCCTCTCTGTTCAGAGGATTCCCTGTGAGTAAGAAATGCAAGGGAAACTGTAGGTGTTTCCGCCTCGCCTTCATAGCTGATCAGACATGACCATATACTCCAGTGAGTCACGGCACCCCGATGCAGGTGTGGTTGGTTGCTGTGTTTCATGACACGCTGCTGCTGTTGTGGTAACTACTTGAATAAAAAAGGGAGGCCAGTGCAGAAACCTCCCACTCTCTCTGCCTCTGTCTCTATACTGTTACCAGGACCTGCCCAGCCCTCAGGGTGTGTAAACAGGTGCGTGCATGCATACATTAGGAAGAAGAAAGGGATTACAACTTGATGGACACTTGTTTCCTTGCCAATGACGTGTTCACCTTCGAAACTCCATATGGGCTTCTTCCAGTATATTGTCAGGAACATGTCAGGAGTAAACCAGGTGAAGAGTTCTTAGCTAATCAGGTTGTATTATTTCCGGCCCATGTCATAAAGCCTCAAAGCCCAAACTTTTCAAGCCTCGGGCGTCTACGGCCGCCTCAGAAACAGGATTAGTCCCAAGGATCAGCCAGGAACATTCCTAGACTAGATAAAAGGGGGTTATAAGGTGGTGTGCATGTGTGTTTTTTCACATTTGTGTATGTGTGTGTGTCCAGTGAGCATGAGTAAAAAGAAAACAAGCTCATCAAAAGGGAGGGCGTTTCCAGTCATCACACAACTTTGCCTATCCAGGTGTCAGCATGCATGTGACTGAATGTGTGCATGTGTGTCTGTATGTGTGAGTGAGTGTTGAGGATAATGATGTATGCTCCGTTGGCTTAAACCGCACTAAGCTAGGCATAACAAAGCTTTAAAAGGAATTGCCTCTCAGTTTCTATCAGCGAGAAGCCGGATCAGTGCTTGTGAACAACTTTCTTTAAAAGGCAGAATTCACAGAAGTCAAGCCAATGACCTGTCGGTGGAAATAAAAGTTGTTTCAATCACAGGTACTGACTTGGGGGCCACAAGATAAATCGAAAAGGAGTCTTGAGATGATGAACCTGGCAAGGAATCAGCGGCTTATTCTCACTGAGGAGCTTTAACGTTATTTAAAAATCCCCCCACCCCTCCAAAACCATCTGATAGTATCTTCTAATCTATACTATGTAGTGTGTATATTGTATAGAGTTGAACCGAGTATAGAATACTGTATATGATATTTACACTTTAAGAAATGCCTTAATAAAATGTGGCAAAGAAATTTGACATAATGGTAACAAATTAGAGTGAAAATCGCTCTTTACGAAAAATACAGCATTTTATTTTTTTACATCTTTTTTACCTTCCTGTTGGATTAGAAAGCACTCTCATATTCCTCAAATCAGTATGAAGCAACTGAGAATTTCAGCTTAGTTTAAGATAAGACTAGAAACAGACAAATTCATTAGGTATCCTGGCTTTGTGCAGACTTGAAGTAACTGCTGCTGGCTAAGAAAAGTTTTGGCAAATAACCTCCTGTAAAACCACAAATTGGTGTCGTTACACTATGTTTTAAACAAATGCGATGCATTTTAGTGGCACTTGAAGGTATGTTTTAGATTTAGCATTCTTAATGACAAGGGAAGCTAGCTGCACAGCAAAGAAGGTGGTCTAGATAGTTTCTTGTCACTCTCAGTAAGAAAGATAAAGGCTGTATTTCCATAACTGTGGGAGTGTGACTTTAAACTAGCCTGGACTGGACAAATTGGCGGTACTAGAATTGGCTAATTTTGTTAGAAAACATCATGGCGTCCTGCGTCAGGTACAGTGTTTTCTCAAAGTTTGCTGTTGGTCTTGTTCTATTTGTAAAAATTACAGTGTTTCATCTTTAATGTTTTGAATCAGTTATTTTCTCATGTTTAATCTTGGTTTTGCTGTGAATGTTCAAATAGTGAATTAGCACAAGGAAATTCACTCAGTGGTTGAACCTCCGGCAGATTGGATGAAAGATCAGGTAGACATTTTTTCCTTCTGAAGGCTAACAAGCCTGAAAGGTTGCTGCAAATCATCCTAGATTACAGCCAGAGGCCTCATCGACACTGAGATCAAGGCTCTCAGAGCAGCAGATGAAGCACAAGGGTCAAAGCGAACTTCTTCTCACACTCACCCACGTCTAGGATGTCAAGGGTGATGACATCAGAGGTAGCCCAGCCTAGCTGGTTTGAGGCCTCCACCCAGATCTCGTAAGGTGTGAAGAGGTGCAGGTCCTGGGTGATGCTGCAGGAGTACGGCTGTGTATGAGTGTAATCTGCACACTCTTTCTCTGTCCCATACCATCTGAAAGAAAAACAAAAAATACTGAACTCCACACAGCATTCAATAATGATCCTTCTAAAACACAATTTATTCCATGACGTGGTACAAGTTGCTAATTTATCCAGCTCTAGCATTTCTCTCAAATCTTTATACCAATTGAAATTGAATACAAACTATCTGTAGGTGCAGCATATAGACTTATTTTCCTTTTGGTGTTTTAAAACGGTTGATTCTTCTTATTATTTTTATTTAAAATCTATATATTTTATAGCGCTTATACCCCATATGAAAATCATTTTTAAATGTTTTGCTTCCACACTGAACCAACGTCTCATGACACTACTATTATTGAACAGCGTTCACTCTGGGTATCATGTGTGTTATTGTTCTTGAAAATAAATCCAGTGGTATTTGGATTTGTTTCCACCTCTACTTAGACTTCTTTCATGGGATTTTCTAAGGAATGTCAGTATTGTAAAAAAAAACCAAAAAAATCTTATGAAATATACTGATTTTAACTGAAAACATTTGCGGTGGGCTTACTCGTTTAAAACCTTGGCTGCATTTTCATGTTTTATTTTGTTTTTCACTTCATCCATTAAGTTAGGCTACTGAGAAATGTTACTAACTGGCCAAAAGCCCTCTGTGCCAACTGGACAGTCATAGCACAATAGTAGTAAGTAAGCATGAAAGGTCTCGATGCTTGCTTAACAATCCAGTTAAGGAAATCCCAGAGAGTTGATTGTGTTCATCTGGATGCAATGTTTTTAGTGGGATAAAGCTTTCATCACTCATCCAAGTGAATTCTTCAGTCTCTAAGACTAAAGAAATCACTTGGATGAGTGAAAATGCTGCATCCAGATGAAAAGAATCAACTTTCTGGGTGAAAGGCTTTCTTTTTTTCCCAGCATGGCGTTGATAGATCCACTATAAGACCAACTGTACAACTACTGAAAGACTTTTTTTAAAAATGGTTTAGGTTTCTCGGACAATGTTGGAAGAATCTATTGCTGTGAAAGTTATTCCTTTTCTGCTTTTGCTTTGTGTGAAAAGTGAAGCTTTGGCTGTCTTGTTCAGGTTGTCTCATTCACACTCTGTGAGCATAACTCTGGTTTGGGGTGTTGCTGTTGTTGCTCTGAGGCTTAGAGGTTTGATGGTGGGTTTGCAGTGGTGGATTCCTGTTTTTCCATGAACTAGTTTTGCTCTTTCTTGTCCCTTAGTTGATCATTGCCCCTTAGATCATTGATTTTTTCTATCCACGAATCGTGCAAACCAAAGTAACTATGTTGGTCAAGTCAAGACAAAACTGTCTGATTAGTAACTGCAATCTGATTACAACGTTTAGAACAGTGATGTAATGAACAGTAACTATCTGCTTGTCCAAAGCTGAACATTCTCACATATAGCACACAAGCAGAGATTATCTGTCACAGATGTGTTCTTACTAATGGAACTACTCCCTTTGGTTTAGGAAAATGGGTGTCGGCTTTCTAGAGTGACACATGATAGCCACCAGCTAACTGTTCTCACATGGGTTCATTTGGATACTACACAAACTGTGTATTAGGGAGCTGGCAGGATAAAGTGTGCTTAATTTGCAGTCCGAATGATTCAGATGTTTGCATTCTCGTGCAAAGCTGTGTGTGTGTAGGTAATGTGTAGATAGTAGTGTAATTGATTTAGATCATTTAAAAAACAGTGAATTGAGTCACTTGTAAAAGTTAAGCTGCAGTGCGTGTGTGCATACCTGAGTTTATACTTGAGCTTGTACTGCGTGCTGATATTAGTCTCTCCTTTTCCCCCCGGGGCCCAGCTACAAGTCAGGTCTTTGGTGTTCCTGGACCAACAGGTCAGATTGATTGGCTTCACTGGAGGCACTGGGAGACAATGGGGTGAAGATGGACAGAGAGTAGGACGAAGACAGAGGGTGGGGGAAATTTGTGAAGAGAAAAGAGAGGAGAAAAAACATGGCAAAGGAGAAATGATGAGTGAGGGTACAAAGTGATATTCCTCTGAAATAGCTGTTGTTTGGGGGTTTTTGTAACTGGTGTGTGTATGTGCATGTTCATCTCTCAGAACACAAGGTGCTCAGGTCTAGTGTCACACAGAGATGAAGATCTTGTTGATTGCATCTTTCTGTGTGTGTGTGTTAGAGAGAGCGTGTTTATGGTTTTGTGTTCTTGCAGTTCTAGTAAGCATTCTCATCACGGTTAATAATAGTAGTAAAAGCTCTTTAAACTTACTGTAATGAAAAAAGACCAAACAATACAAAAGGTAATGAACACAGATCGCATTTTAAAGACTTAAATGATGTAGAACATTATTATCAACACCAAGTTAAGTGATTTATATAATTTGGTTTCTTCACTTATCTCTCACTATGTTTCTAAATCCAAACATAAAGTACACAGGCTATACTCACTGGACACTTTATTAGGTACACTTTGCTAGTACTGGCTAGGCCCCCTTTTACCTTCAGAACTGTCGTAATGCTTCATGGCACAGATTCAACAAAGTGCTGGAAACATTCCCCAGTTTTAGCCCCTGTGGACACGAGAGCTTCACCCAGTTGCTGCACATCCCCGATGTGAATCTCCTGTTTCTTTACATCCCAGAAGTGATCTATTGGGTTTAGATTTAGTGACTGTGGAGGTCATTGAAGTACATTATTTAGAGAGATTATTTGAGCTTTGTGACATGGTATGTTATCCTGCTGAGAACATCCATCATCAGAGGACGGTGGTCAGCAACTACACTCGGCGGGGGCTGTGATGTTTAAACGATCCTCGTTTGGTGCTTTGGGATCCGGAGTATTCTAAGAAAATATCCCCCACACAATTACACCACCACTGCCAGCAGACTGAACCACTGATACAAAGCAGGACGGATCCATGCTTTGATGTTCTGAACCTACCATGTGAATCTTGCAGCAGAAACTCATCAGACCAGACAACATTTTTCCAGTTGTTTATGTCCAATTTTAGTGAGCCGTGTGAATTGTTGGTTCAGTTTTCTGTTCTTAGCTGACAAAAGTGGCGCCTGGTGCGGTCTTTTGCCGCTGTAGCCCATCTGCTTTAATGTTGAACATGCTGTGCGATCCAAGATGCTCTTTTTCATACCTCGCTGCAATAAGTTGTTATTTGAGTTACATTGTTACAGTCTGGCCATTCTCCTCTGACATTTGACATCAACAAGGCTTTTTCACCCAGAGAAATGCCATTCATTTCTCTTTTTCAGACCATTCTCTGTAAACCTAGAGAAGCTTGTGTCCCAGTAGATTAGTAATTTTAAAATGCTCTGCAACCAACAGCCACGTCACATTTAAAATCACCTTCTTCTCAGCAAGTTGTGCTGACCATGTCTGCATGCCTAATGAGTTGCTGCCATATGATTGGCTGATTAGATAAATGGGTATACCTAGCAAAGTGGCCAATGAGCGTATGTTTTTTTCCAGGACCCACACCTGCCAGTTCCCTGCCATAATAACATGGATGGCATTACTAAGTCTTGCCACCCTGTTAGTGAGATTATTGCTATTTAACTGTCACTATTCAAGTCCTTATATGTCTACTTGTATTCTGGCTACAAAAATAAGCACATTTTTCATAGTCTCATACTGTTTCAGAGCAAACAGGAATACGCCATATTAGAGTTGTCATAAGCCCCAAATCAGTAAGTTCTATGAAGTTTACTGTACCAATAAAAAAAAGAAAAACAGTACGTCTCAAAACTGTAGAAGTACAGACATGTGTGTTTGTGCGTGTGTAAAATGTCAGGCCCATACTTTATGAGTGATAGTGCGAGTAATGGACCACACAGGTGGTTAAAGCGTCGGGCAATAGAGGCCTCTCGCTGGGCCTGAAGGCAGGAACACTAAACATAAAATACAGCTACAAATGTGCAGGGACACTTAAAAATCTGCCCACTACCTGGTTGCTGTTTCCTTTTACTCCCATTTCCTTTTCATTCCATTCATCTCTTTGGTGTATTGCTCCTCTAAGTCCTCGCCTGCACTTATACATTTATGTAACATTTCCTCGTAGCGAAGCAGAGAAGCAGATGCAGAGAATCGTCAGAGGAATAAGATTATTTTAAAGTTATACATTTTATACTTCAACTTACTGCCAACATAGAGACAGGAGCCAGCCAGTATGTGTCCCTTGTGATTGTGACAGACAAGGTTGTCACCAGATGTTTGCTTGGAGGCATTGAGTCCTGCCAGCGTCACACTGAGGTTAGTCGCGCTAAGCACTCTGTAGAAGGAGCTGGGCAGCTGTTGACCATTCAGTGTCCAGAAAAGCGAGCTGGCGTGGACGCCAAGTTCGGGGTGGACCCAGCAGCTGGCTGTCAGGTTAGACCCAATGCGAAGTACAGGGTCCTGAGGGTAGATGATTGCTACATCTGGAGGAGGGTGGGAGGACATGGATATTAGAGGGAGTATGTCTTTCGAATGGTTTTAAAGTTTAGGCTAATATTTGAAAAAGTTACTGCCTGTGTTCAAGGGGCACTTCAGATGTACTAAAGTGTAGCTGAAGACAAAATATCCAATTATCTGCTGGAACCTTTATTAACAGTTTCAGAATTGTGCCCTACTTCCCTTTCATTTTTGGAGCCTAGTGACTTCGCTCTCGGCCCCTCAACTTTCTGATAATGCTCTGGTGCTTTTCACCACCTCCAGCTGGATAATGTTGCTCTATTTCAAATTCCTGTTCCCTGCTTTCCAGAACCACTCAGTCCTGCACCGTGCTCTCAGGTTTAGTGTTTCTTGGCTCTAGTGGAGCTTTGTTAGCAGGGCAGTGCTTATCTTGTAAGCTGAAGGCATGCTGTTTCTGGTCATAACATGGACATGTCCTAACATATTAGTCAACGTGTTTTTATCATCTTGAGACACTGCTCTGGTTCTTTTACTCGGAATCTGTTTCCAGCATAAAGTCCCTCACCCACAGATGGGTTCTGACTCGTCAGACTCCATCGACAGCTAAACTGGTCCTGCTGCAATGTGGATATGAGGGGCTGCCAGGCATGTTAGCAGAATCCCTGGCAATTTTATTTCACAGCTCCACTCCAACAGCTTCCTGAGCCTCTTACTACAAAGCCACACTGTACACCCTACAAGCCTTTTCCCCCCTCACTGAAACCCCTAACAGAATGCTACACAGTGCCACCATCAATATATGCTTGATGCCATGCCTGTGCAGGGTTTTACACTCTGTGCTCCCTGAGCTCATGAGCACAGGAGTTCAAGAGTAGCAAAGATAAGTTTCAGTATTTATGGAATGCAATGGCTGAGCGTGAATCAACTTATTGTGAACAGTGAGACCACTGAGGCACACACAAATCCATATGGAATCTCATCAATGGTGGAGTTAGACACTCCCATGGTTGTAGCTTGGTTGATTTTGCATGCCTGTCTCAGCATATGCATTCATGTTTGGCCACCACATGTAGCTGCGGGCCAATGTCTTCATTCTTGAAACCCCTGAAATGGCCTCATGAAGTTGTACTTGTGCTGGAATTATCAAAAGGCTTTCCCACAGTATGAAGCCCTCATCCACACATCTTCTACCTCCAACTCACGTTGTCGCCTTACGTAGCACTGCATGTAAACTCTACAGGGCACCACATCACAGTCAGCCCAGTCCTATGTCTGATTCACCTGTAAAGGTTTGCTGTGCCTGGTTTGCAGTGGAAATCTACTGAGTTGTCAAATTTAAGCCTTCCTTATATTCCATGACGTAAACACAGGCTGCCCAGCATTTTAGCTGCTGTAAGTTGTGTGATGCCCTATTTTCCTCTAAAAGTCAGATCAGCTCTTTTTGGTATGTCACTATCACCCTGTGTTTTGGCAATTAGGTATTAATTCTTTTGTTCTTATTTTACGTGTAAGCGGAAAACGATGGGCAAAGCCTCATTCCACAGCCTCATTCCTTAGTTTGTGTTCCAACAGTGCTGCCCTGCCCAGCGCATCACATTTGAAACATCACTGTCATGAAGGTGGTTTGCTGCCCCCTTGCTGTACCGCGACAGTGGGTTTGCTCACTGTCTGCTGCATGGTTGGCTAGCTCAACTCCTTGCTCCAATCTGATTTTGTCCTCTGCTTGTGGTGGCTGATTTCTGCACACCATCCTCAGTGAAGCCACATTTCAAATTCCCGCACTGAGAAGAAATGGCTTTTTTTGTACATTACTTGAAATTTGTTGAAGAAAATTCAGAAGAAAATGAACTCTGAGTCAGTTTTTCTTGTTTTTCTGTAAATCCACCAAATGAAAATAATCCAAATGTTAAAGCATTAATGGGACAACTGGCATTGCACTGATTAGTTCGTGCTATTTGTGAAGAAATGTAGTTAATGTTTGGGATTCACAGGTTTGCCAGCCTGTTATGTAACAATTTACCAGTGAGCAAAAGATAACTGCTTATTTGTGCCATATTTGTTGCCCGTTAAGGAACCTCGTCCTGTTGTAGATTATAGCTTTGGTACCTGTTTAGGACTGTTTGTTTTATATAATAGCCTCGCCTCTGTCAGTGCACCCCAGGGCAGCTGTGGCTACAATGTAGCTTGCCATCACCAGTGTGTGAATGTGTGTGCGAATGGGTGAATGACTGAATGTAGTGTGAAGCGCTTTGGGGTCCTTAGGGACTAGAAAAGCGCTATACAAATGCAGGACATTTACCATTTACCATAATTGTTGAAGGTTGCGAGACCCACTTCTGCTGAAATATAAGTTTTAATATAGAAAAAGCACAGCCAACATAGCATGACACTGATTACTTTTGTTTTGCCCTCATTTAGACCCCTAACAGAACGTTAGAGTAGCAATAATTAAAATCTTACTGAGAAAAAACCCTCCAAAGTTTTTCTTTTTTCCAGTGTCCTGTCTAAACCATCTGCTTCATGATTCTGTGACAAAAATCTGCAACTAATAAGGGATGAAATGTCTGAATTGGATTATCTCTCACAATCAAGCAAATGTGCATGCTTGTGCATGCTGAGCTTCATGCTGTAGTATGTAGTGCAAATGCTTCTATGTAAAATTATTTGGGCAATGCAGAGTTTGCGCTATTTTGCGATAAAACATCTGACAGAAAGAGCACAGACATGCGCTAATGCAGTTTCGTTAGATCTCTTAACCCTCCCTCTCTCACTTGCATTAGCTAACACTGACGCAGTTCAGTTTCGTTGCGTTTTTGTATTTTTAGTTGTTTTAGCAAAGAAGCTGCTAAATGGTCAGAGAAAGAGTTTAGCTGTTTATCTCTTTATCTTATCTGACAACTGAAAGTCAAACAGTGGAGCTTTGATCTCACTACACGTGAACAAAATGATAAAGGAACAAAAAAAGATGGGGATATGGAAGAGAAGAGAGGAGACAAGAGGAGACGAGAGTTGAAAAAAATGACGCTAAGTCCAACGTATTGAAAAGCGCGGAACTGTGGAAAACCTTTTATGAAGGAATGAGCGAGGAACACTGACTGAGAGCATCAATACTTTGTTAGACCTCTGTAAATCTGTGCCCGGGGCCACATCTATTCAGCTGCCAGCCACCTTGCGCTTACAGACAATGTTGTGGGTCTTTTATGGAGGAGTCGCCTTTGAACAAGCGAAATCAACTGTAACTCCGCTCCAATATTAATATGGTAACCCCATCTTGAGCTCTGACACAACACTTGCACACATTTATGCACACACAAATGAACACAAACAAACACTTGCACAGAGGCTGGGTTGTCTTTGTCACCGGATACAGTGAACTGCGATCCATCTGAATAACAATCAGTGTTTATGTATTCCAGGCACTGAGGACATTGCCCCTGAGCAGGGTGCAAAGCCCCTTTAACACTCCTTCAAACACGGCGGTTCTAGACGAAATTACTGCTGTTTATTGCCTCTTGGACACACTCACTGGAGGAAATGGTTTGTAAAATATTATTTGTTTGGAGAGGTTGAGGCAACTCGAAACACAGCTCTCATTGGGGCAGGAGACGAGCTTAAGCCTGCGATGGAGATGGATGAAGTTACGGGGCGAGTTCAGCCGAGGAAAAGTTTTGAACTTTTGTTTGAGAGTGAAAGGTCTCCAGTGGACTTAAGCGGTATTGAGGCTGTCAGTCTTCAAAGGTACATGCCACCTCCTCTTTGTATTAAAAAGCTCCTCTCACTCATTCATGCAACGCTTGAAAGGCAGCCAATACTTTTCTCTGTCTGCTTAATAGAAGTACATGTGGAACTTTTTGAGGGGCCGCTTGGACAAGCCAAGTGAAAGAAGTCACGCAACATTTAGTGACAATGAGCCATGCAACGTCGTTGGTAAAGAGACCGAGGAAACAGCAACGGATGTTATTTGTTTCTCTTGAGTTTTTTGTTTTTTTACAGGTTTACATTTGAGTTATTTAACTGATGGTCTTATCGAGAGAGATTAAATTAGCTTATCTTAGTTTAAATAGGGCGCACAAAAGGAAAATATAGGATAGAATAAGTTTGTTTCTGATTAAAAGTCTGTTTTGTTTTTAAAAAAAAGTTTTAAAAAAATATGATAATATCCTACATAAACGTCTCATTGTTTGTTCACAGAAAACTAAAAATGTAAAAGTTTATGAGCTGCAATGAAAACTAATTATATGTTAGTGCAAAAAAAATCCACATTTAAACTGTTTTACTATGGTGGCATTCGTAAACCGCAGCATAGTCAGTGAAAGGGAAGCAAAGTCCATTATTACAATGAATAACATGGTAATGACCGATTATGTCGTATAATAAACAGCAGGGTGGCTTATGATCAGGGCCCATTGTCTCCTTTAAGCCCTTAAAACTGTAGTTTCTTTTATTAGTGCCTTTGAAACAGGATGAATAGCAGGAGATCCTCACAGTGGAGCTGCTGTTTGCCAGCAAGCTCGCCATAAAAACTAATCCAACCACTTAAAGAGTGAAATGGACATAACTTTGATTTATTTAGATTATTGTGCATTAAGCTGGTGGTTAACATTCTCCACAACCCCAGCAGATGATGTCATTGTGTTGATGCGGTTCGTAAAGCCCCCATGCTCTCCATGTGTTTAACGAGTTATGGCCTGACTTGTTGAAAATCAGCCTCATGGGAGATGAGTTCTCTCTGCAGGGAAACGACCAGTTTACTACAGCAGGAGCCCATCTATAACATGAGCTGTCAAGTGGACAAAGTGGCCGTTTTCTTTTTTCGTTTTTTTAAATGTATCCAGAAAGCCAGCAAAGTGGATCCAGTATGTGTCCCAAGGAAGTGACCTGCTGTTATGTAAGGCAACTTAGGAAAGAATCCGTGGAATTGGTGTTATTTTAGATTGGAAACACATTGTAAAACAGTATTATTAAAAAAAAAAAAAAAAGACCCCTGCAATTCCTGCATGTTCTTATATGGGGTTCATACAATATTTCTTGTATGGAAACTATTTGTGGTCAACTATTTTTACTCTACTTGATATGAGCATAATATTTATTAGATTTATCCTTCTGTGTGTTTTTTCCAATGACTAATATTTCTTCTTAAGTAATTGTGTCCCACGTGGTATCACTAAAACACTGTTGTGCAAAAAAACAACTGCATTTCCCCCTTCAAAATCGTATTACTACAGCGTAATAATCCAATATTAACTTGCCTAATACATTTCTAAAACGTTTTACTGTAGTAGCAGCAAAAGTCTATTTTTACAACATATTTATCGCCAGAATCAAACATACCGGAGCAGGACTTACACTGTCACATGGTGCTGGTGTTTACATTGGGATATTAGGGTGACACTTGGTTTGCATTGATTTCTTCCGAAAACTACATGAATATTAAATTAAAAAATAAAATTAAAAATTAGAATAAAATAAAATAAAACATAACAAACATATATAGCCAAACCCCCCAAAGCCTTCCCCAGCACTATCGTAACTTTGCGCATCGATGGACATCTGTGTGCAACTTACGTGTGGACAAGGACACCACGCCGGGAATGTGCAGCGTGAGGAAAATCAAGCAGAAATCCAAGACGCCTTTCATTTTCCACCAATTACTTTTCTTTATGTCTTGACTTCTCGTCCTCGTGTTGTTGCTCTGTCGCCTTTTTTTTCCCGATCGATCCTGGATACAAATTACGCACAGCAGAAAGAGGAAAAACACCACGGGTTCCAGGACCGGATTTTATTAACTCTCGGGACTGAAGAAGCGCACTAGAAAAAGTGTGACCAAGTGTGGAGGCAAAAAAAACACCCTCTGATAAGTCTTGGAGTAACTTGTCCTCATTAAAGCCAAAAAAAAAAGCGTGGGCATTACCACGTCCTGTTTGCAGTCTTCTCCCTTCTTAATGCTTCCTGCAGCTAAATCATACACAAGTTCATACTTTTTAAGCCCCTCCCCTCTCTCTCGCTCTCTCTTGCTCTCTGTCTCTCTTCCCACACAGTCGCCAGTCATTTCCCCCTCTTTCCGTCCTTTCCCTGCTTTTTTTCTTTCTCTCTCTCTAAGGCTCTCCCCCTTGAGTGATGGTTAGAGCCATTCACTTTCACTGAATCACTCTGTCTCTGTTACTTTCCATGCCTCGGGTCTGTGCTTTACAATTTTTCACCATATGAGGCTATTGAGTTAGTGAGTGCTACAGGAAAGGTTGCCAAAGCTAAATCTTGTCTCTCCATTTTAATCCTTGTGTCAATGAGGAGATTCTTTTTCTTCCTAACAGACTCCCAAGTGAATTATGACATTTCCTCATTAATTCTTGCCGAGTTCTGCTCAGATATTTAACAGTGTTATATTATGACGTAATGATAACTGTATCCCTTAATCCTTTTAAATAAATTCCTAAGATCTTTTAATGTGCAATTTTTGTTTTCTTTTGTTTGGTTTGTTGCAGGGATGTTACCATTGAAACGTGTATCTTTGTTCAGCCTGTGGATAGGGAATATTTTCATTTTATTGTTATTTTTTAATCTGCATTGATCGGTCTTGGAGCAAACATCTAGCCTACAGCTGTTCCACTTTTTGGGCACACTGGCATCAAAAATTAAATTGTTTAGCATTAGAGACTCTTTTATGTTGGCCACCAGGGTTTATTCAACGGGAATGCACGTGACGGAAATATGAAAAACTCGTTCCTTAACATTAACAGTTCCAGCTCTATTGTAGTGAAACTGCCAGCCACTATGGCTAGACACTGAATAAGCAATAGTCAAAACACAGAGCTGCCAAACACCCACAGACTGCTTCACTCACTGCTGATTTATTTCATCTTTATTCAGTGTGACCTTTCAGTCTAGATTATCATCATCAAATATGTAAACACAAGAGCCAACAGACTCATAGATGCTGGGAAGATTAACCAGTCTCCTGACCACAAAAATAACAGGCCTTTTTCTCGGCAGTCATTTCGTCTTGTCATAGTCTGGGTCGTTAACGTTAACAGTCTCGCCGTTCCCCCTAAACGTCCCACCGAATCAGTGGCTCCCTAAAATACATTTGCACCTGTGCTTTTACTTTAACAAGTTGAAATTTCACACACAACGTTTCTGAAAATGAAGCAGCTAAATGGAATTGGACCATTATTCATTTGAAGTTGTTCTTTGACAAGTCCAAATATCTCCAGTATAAAGGTCAGCTAGGCAAGGAAACGCCTCAAGGAAACTCATGAGTGATTCAGGGAAAAGGCAGTGGTCATAAACATCATGTTGTCATACATCACCGTTCATGTAACTTCAGCTTTCAGAAGACATGCAAGCAATGTAAAATATATGAATATATATAACTGAATATACCAGCAAAAAGCTGCAGACTAATCCAAACAATAGAAATTCTACTTTTTGTCTTTATGGAAGAATGGATAAAATAAACAAAGTGCAGTCCTGTGGATGCCAGTAACATAATGTGCATAATTTTGAAAATAGGAGCAGACAATGAAGATCTCAAGGCTGATATTAACTGGAAACGTTTCAGAAATATGTTCATGCACGGCTGTGCACACATGAAAAACCAGTGCCTGCTTATTTTGGCCAATCAGCATCTAATTTATACTGAAGATAAAATTCCTCAGAAGAAGAAGACAAGGGTGACTTTTGTTTCCAGAGAAGAAACTCCAATTCCACAGAGGAAAAGTTGCCCTCCAGCGGAGGTGTGGTATCAGCTCAGTTTAAATTCATCAGGATCTGAGTGGGAGTCCTCTGACACAGGAATCCGGCAACTCGTTGGCTGCTTCAACAGACGCTAGAGGAAATGCAGTGACATGGGGTCACACTGCGATTGAGAACAGTGAGACATGTGGGGCCCAGAGTTTGTCTGGAGAACAGGAACATTTTCATGTTCATGGTTTAAATGGGCGCTGTGACTAATATTTGACTAACATGAGTTAGTCTTGCTTGTCCTTTCCTGGTTGAGTCAGCAGGAGTGCGCCCACAGTGCCAGCCTAACAGCCACGATGACCTTTAGGTCCTGGCCTACAGGGTCCGCCATTATCCTCCCTCAGAGAGGGCTCTTGTTTGTGGGACAGTTCCCGCTCGTGCTCTATAGTTATTTTCCAGGAAGCGTGAAAAGAACTGTGACACTGACGTGACTGTTTGTGTCACTTTTCCGAACATTTCGCTCATTCGCCTATTCGCAGTGTTAGAACAGTTAATTCATGGCAGACCTTTGTCACCATCTTGGCCCTGTGAGTGAAATTGATGTGTCAGTGTCTTGGCTTGTGGGTTTTATGCTGCTATTGTCTCCCATTTTTATTGGCACGCACACATGCACGCCTCTCTCACACTCAACATCCACGAGCTCCCTCTTCCTTCTCTGTTACATGTCGGAAAACACATGCATACAAAGGCAAACACTGCCATCGCAGTGTGGCATAAACAGTCACAGTGCCATGCAAATAAAACCTCTTACAGCCCAGCTGTCCTTAATCCAAAACCCCACGGGCACAGAACGGAAGTGTTGAGAAAGTCAGCGCTGATAGTTACGTGAAGTAAGACACGGAGAATCGGAAAGATCGCGAAAGCAGCAAAGACAATGGTGAACATGACGGGGAAGCCTCCTCTGTAGTAACACCAGTCATATAAGGACCACAAGATGAGAGTGCAGGCTCGGTGTAAACAAATGGCAAATGTCTGTCAGTGTCGTGGCATTTCTTATTGTCCTGCCCTGTACAAGAAGACTGGTTTCACATTTATCTGCAAAGTGCTTACCTTAATTCTGAGTACATTGAAGCTTTTGTAACATCACTAGGTTGAAAATCATTCCGCCTTAATTAGAGTTACAAGTGAGACATGGAAGCATTTTAAATGGGCTTTCAAGCAGATCAAGATATGCATGTTGTGCAAAGTCATCTAATTAGTTCAGTGAAACATTTCTAAAAAGAAAACATACAATTGTAACTCAGCTTTATCTTTTTATAAAGACAGTCAAACTGATTGTCAAGGGGGCAAAGACACACAGACAAACAGACACACAGACGGAGTGGGAGTAATCAAGGAGAATCAGGACATTTCCCCAATCAGGACTGTTGGAATACCAAATTCTTCAAAAAAAAAAAAGTAAGCAAAACGTCTAAAATGATTTATTCCAGCCCTCTTTAACCTCTCTGAGACATCTTTCATCAGAGAGATGAGAAATGAAAGATAAATAAAGAAGGATATAAGCAGATATCATCGTCATTTGACAAAATACGGAGCAACAATGTTTACGCAGAGCAGCAGAGGAAAGCAGTAGCTCTGCAGAGCTGAATACACACGCGCCGTTTGTTGCCTTTTCTTTCCTACGCTGAGTGAAAAAATGATTAAGAAAAAAATGATGGGATTATCCATCATATCAAATTTATAAAAAAACTTGCCAACTAAAGCCGCTGTTATTTCCACAGCTCAGGAGTGCCATTGCAATCAATGGCACTCCAAATCCACCAAAAGCTGCTAAGCTCCAAGAAGTTAAAGAAAAAAAACTACTTAAGTCACTAGATAGCATGCATTGCACTGCTTGGATTAATTAGGAACTGGAATTACAAGTAATATTTTCTTCTTTTCATAGTTTAATGTGGATAAAAGAGGGTGGGGACATTTAAACATGTATATACATGTATTTATGTAAATATGTAGCACATGAGTCGATAGAAATAGTGGTGTAAAAATATTTAAAACATTAGATTACATAATTGTGATTGAACTTTTTAACTTGAGCTAATAGATGCAATCCTTTATCTGTGTAAACTAAAAACAGAACCAAAAGAAAAAAACTTTACACTTTGCAGCCTCTTTTTTTTTTTTTTTTTTTTAACAATGCTGCCAGACTTTTTTTTTCCCAGCTTTTGAAGCCAGGATGGAACAAAGTGTCTTAGGTTCCTGGAACAAGTGTTAAAACTATACCAAAAGGCTTTTCCTTCATTTAAGCATTTTAAATTAAAAATAAAAGGGAAAAAAATATTTAATGTAACAATCATGACAAAAACATGAAGTAGTAAATAAAAACAGATATACATTATTAAAACTGAAAAATACATTACATAAATACAACATTAATTGGTTTTTTTTTTTTTAAGTGGAAATAGAATAAAAGTTAAAGATTTTAGGATATAAACAAAATCCTGTGGAAATTGACAGATTTACATCTTGCTTGGCAGTCATTAACAGTCAAATACTGTAAGAAGTTCAAAACAATAGTCAGTGGCTCCAGATAATTACATCCTTCAATGAGCGTTAAGTTGCCTTTAGAAAGCTTACAAGTCATGCACTAATCTAAACAGACCCATTAAAGTCTTAACTAAAGGATTTGTTGACTTTGTTGTACTCTGCTGAAAAAAAAAAAAACGAAAGAAAAGAAAACACAGAGTAAACAATTCATTACCAGGAAACTGGAAAGGCTCTGAAAAGCAAACCAGGGACTAATCAAAGGAATAGAAGCAGAAGAGAAGAGAAGGAAAACACAGTGAGCAGACGGAGACAGCAAAGAAAAGTTCGAGATTGGGTTAAAGACAACAGAAAAAAGAGCAGCCACTGAGACAGACATATTTGAAGAGAGAGCAGGGGCAGGAGTGTGTGTGTGTGTGTGTGTGTGTGTGTGTGTGTGTGTGTGTGTGTGTGTGTGTGTGTGTGTGTGTGTGTGTGTGTGTGTCAAGGGGGCAAAGACAGACAGACAGACACACAGACAGACAGACGGAGTGGGAGTAATCAAGGAGAATCAGGACGTTTCCTCTGTAATACCCACAGGCCCCGGCTGAGCCCCAGCGCCGCAATCCTCGCTGATTGGAGGGAAGGGTTTGTTTGAAGAGGAGGTCAAGACCATCAGTACCTTGTTAAGGAAAAGTTTGTGTCCAGAGGAATGAAGAAGGCTGACTCCTTCCTGAGGAATTCATAGGGGGATAGTGAGCGGTATGTGTATGTGCGTTTGTGTGCGCATGTCAGAGGAAGGCAAAAAGAA
This sequence comes from Maylandia zebra, assembly GCF_041146795.1. NCBI lineage: Eukaryota > Metazoa > Chordata > Actinopteri > Cichliformes > Cichlidae > Maylandia > Maylandia zebra. The sequence continues at coordinate 22,657,410 of NC_135185.1, forward strand.
AGCACTGATTTTTGAGACTGCGCGTATGTAAGTATTTGTGTGTGTGTTTGTGCATGTATGTGTGGATGCAGTCACTTAAAAGGAGCGACGCAGAGGAGGAGGAATCAGATTGTGATTTAAGGAGGACCCATCAGCCCCCCCCACACACACACACACACACGCCCCACATAGTTTCTAAAGCCAGGATAGCAGCACTGGCATTTGCGGCAATAATGCATGACAGATGTACATCAACTCTCTCTCTGTCTTTCTGTCTCTGTGTCTCCCTCTTTGTCCTTCTTCTTCTGCCTCCTCTCATCTGGGGCCAATGTGTTGTTGATGGTGGGCATCGTGCATCAAAGCATAAGCGGCTTTTAAATTGAAAAAGGAGGATTACAATCTCGCCTGAGTACTCCTCCGCGTCAGATGGCTAATTACCGACTTGATAATGAACCGAAGGCGAGACTTTTGGCTCCAATATGTCTTTTTGCTTTCATTTTTTTTAACCTCGAGTTTTATCATTTACATCATTACCTTTGAGGTCTTCGTTGAAAATGAAATCACCCGTAGTTTGTTACTTTGTAGTTAGTAAAAATGTCAGTTTGGTCTCAAATAATCACAGAGGTCACAAGAGTTTAAACTCTACTTAAATTCAAATTAGAGTGTAGTATTTTCTTTCTTCAGTTTGACGGCTGGATTCAGAATGCATTTCAGGTACATAAAATATATTTATTTCCTCATCCAAGCATTTGGATGCATACGATTGCAGAAAAACCTTTGTGTTTTCTGTATTCCTGTCTAAATAAAACTTTATCCAAGTCCTAAAAGTGGATCCAGATAACACAATTAAACAAATGAAATGAAGATTTGATAGTTGTTTATTTAATTATTGAAAAATATGCTCTGTTAATAAGCTACATTTCTCTGAGGGGCAAAAGTATGTTAACTTTAGGGATAAGTGGTTAATTTGAAGGTGTAATCAGTATCAGGAGTTTTATGACAATTAGTCGTGAGTGGATCTTTTTTTACAGTCAAGGAAGAGCGATCTATTAAAGCTTCACAACATATGTTCGAGGAAGTTAACTGAGGCGCAAACAAAGGAGATTTATGGCGTCTTTAGAAAAAGTTGTTGATGCTCATCAGGGCTGGAAAAAATTACAAAACTATCTCTGAAGAGGTTGGACTTCAGACTGTGTACAAATGAAAGGAGTTCAAAAGAGCTGTTACCCTCGAAAGTAGAATTGCAGGTAGAATTGCAGGTTTCTCCAAAACTGGCTATTTTTCATGAGTCCATCAAGAGATCACTGAACAACACTGATGTTCCTGGCATGGCTGCAAGAAGAAAGCACAGCTCTCCAAGAAGTACACTTTTGCCCGTCTGCACTTTGCTAAAAATCACACGAAGACGAAGACAATGATAGAAAATATCAGAATTCCTGTCCCATAAAACAGTGCTGCATTAAATGTTACACTGTACAGATGAGGACTATTTACTGTACACCAGCAAAAACAAGCACAGTCCTCCTGTGATATCTTTGAGCCAATAGAAACTCTGATATAGATGGTTACCCATCATATCAGTCTGTCTTTGATCATGCGTCCTTTCTCTCAACGTTAAATAAACCTGCATAACATGGATTATTATCCAGCTAGCCAGCTGGCAAGCTTAGAGAGAAATATTTGAGTTAGACTGCATCATTAGGTGATGCTGAGGCCAGAACAGCTAAATTGGTGTTTTGGTAGATTATGAGGGAGTCCTTGGGAAATTCTTTATTCTTTCATTTTATTGTTTTTTGAAAATAAATGTTTAGAAAAATGAGGAAATGTGAATTACTACAACCCAGGATTGCAATAAAGCAGAACTGATTTTTAAAAATACTTTAAAGTGCATTTTTATAAGAGAGTATTAAACAACTGGGTTGGTTAGTTTTATAATATTCAAAGCAGAATGTTAATGTTTCAGTGTAGCCACAGTAGAACAAGAAACCTTCAACCTTTAAACCATCATAAGTTATTTGTTTACTCACTTTCCCTGTAATATATATAAAGACTTCTGTAAGTATGCAGGCTTTCTAATCATTCTTTTTTACTTCATGTTTTTACGTAAAGAACTGCAATAATGTAAAATACTTTCATGCAAAAACAACAATGATTGTAACTAGGCCTTAATTTATCTTCTATAATTTCTATTTATTTTCATATATCTGTCTTCTTGTGCTTCAAGTTGCTCACCATGAGTCAGGGGGAAATGACATTTCCACCCTGTTTGTCCTGCACATATTGCAGAACTGAAAATAAAGATGACTTTGAAAATAATCAAGCCCTCAGAACTGTTCTGATGTGTAATGCACATATAAGCATATATAGCAGCACTACACCATGTGTTATATTGCATTGGAAAATGTTAACATGACGTAAAGTAAGAAGAGGAAGATCAAAGAGAAGCTTGTGAGAGAAGAAGATGTTTAGGATACGGTGAGATGAAGGCAGATGATCTGCTGGGGCGACCCCTAAAGGCAGCAGCCAGAAGAAGAAGAAGAAGAAAGTACTGCAAAACTAAACTTGACTAGAGTGTTTGAGAAAATGTCATGCTGCTTTTTATCATCACAGTGTGGTTTTGTGCTTCTGTGTTCAAGCAGAAGAGGGCAGCACTTTCCCAGTGCATGAAGTCAAGCTCAAACCATCCCCTGTCACAGTAACACTAATGAACAATATCACAGAGGTTCTCCTACCAGACACAACAACAACAACAACCTAGCAGCATGGCGTGTGTTTGATATCCAAGAGTTATTTAATGTAAACTGCACACTGCTGGTGCCAAAAATGCTATAAATTATGGATCTGTTACTGAGGAGAGGCGAGGAAGAAAATGTGAAAATGTGAGAAAGATAAAAATTAAAAGAATGCTGAGAAGATGGAGCTAAATTCCAATATGACGTGAAGGTGGAAAGACAAGAAGTGTATCTTTGCAGAAGTGTTACAGTATGTGGTCAGTGTTGTGCTGTGTCATGATGCTGTTGTACTTTTTACTTCCTTGTAGCAGTAAATAGGACTTGAGTGTGATCCCATGGCAACAGGTCCAAATATCAACAGGTGTTAATAAAGCAAATACTATCTTTTATTGGTACTTTAATATCGCATGGTGTATATCTATTAAAGTACCAATGTAAATATCAAGGGGAAACCCTCGGTGTTTATCAAAACATCAGTGGGTGACTCACCCCAAAAAACAACAAAAAAATTCAAAAGGTTGTGCAAGGGACATGTTGTGACTCATCATTTTTAAGAAACATCTCGAAGCAATGGAAATGTAGCAGTCTCTTTGACAAATGCGCAAATTATATAATGTATGTTTACATTTAAGTGACAACTAGTGCTTCAAGTGCTTCGTTTCTTATTTCCTTTAGCACTGAAGGCACCGGGCGAGCCTTAGCGATTGGATCAGTGTGGGGGAAGCAGCAGGAGGTTTATGGATAGCTGAAGAAGAGCTGATTCAGTCTAGCACCAACTGTCAACAACATCTGTCTTCACCTAATAAGCCTACAGTCAGTACAGTTAAATTCCCTGAACACTGGAGTTGTCTTTTCCTCATTGTTTTTTCCTTAACATGTTCCAAAAAGTGTGGCAGTATGTAATGTATTGACTTCATCTACATCAATTAACCAGATAAATCATATCAGAGCACTTAAAGTCTTATCCTCCATCGTTATTTGCTTTTGTTGGTTTGTATTTTTTAATTTTATTTATTATTGCTGCATGTATCCAATCAGGAGTCTGTAAAAAAGTGCTTAGTCACTGTGGCTGTGATTTAAAAAATAATAAAAGTTGTACATGTAAATGTTTGGGTTACTGATGTACTGTTAACTTACAGTAAAACTTATTGTTCAGGCGTTACCGTTGCTTCGCCTCGCTGCTTTGGTTCACACTCATTGCTCTTACGTTATTTGCGTGTGCGTGTATGTGTGCGTGGGTGTGTGTGCAGTAGCAGGGTAAAATAAAAGACAAGAAAAAAAAAATGAGAAAAGCAAACAAATGCACGTGCTAGTAGCAACCAGGCAAAAAAAAGATCCAAGTAGATTTTGAACATAGTGGAAAATCTTCCATGTTAACAGTCTAATATTTGACATAGGAAATGGCTGGACCTAAAGCAAACTGACTAAGAACCATATCTTCAGATGGATGAATGTTTTGTTGGGCGTGCCTTTTTCGTATTGGAAACTTTTGTTTTTTTGGTACTTGTGCAAAATGTTCACCTACAGTTGGGTATTCATTCTTGTGTTGATCATTTTACTTCTATAAAGGATCTCAATACAAAAGCAACTCTGGATTTATCTGTATGCTGCTGTGAGAAGACGTGACTTATGGTATTCTTTGTTCTTATAACTGAGGCTCATAGAGCAGGGAGAAAAATGTCAAATATTTGTACATGCCCATGCAGACATTCCTGCCCAAGCTCTTACCCCAACTTTAATTGCATATTATGTGTCACAAAATGAGTCAACAGAGGTGAATCACCCACTATCATGTATTTATAGGCATCTTACTGCGAAAGAGAGTGGTGTGGTGTTCGCTTGAATTAAGATAAGACCTTTATAATTTTACTGCATTGTGAATGGACTAAGCCTAGGCTTAGTTACCCAACCTAGCAGGTCAAACAACATACTGAAACTAAGATGACGATACAGAAATTCTAGTCAAAACCAGTTTCTTTGCAACACAAATCAGCATGGCTCAGAAAAATAAACTAGGAAATAGTCAACTGAGCTAGACAGAATTTAAAAATCTGCATTGCTCATCAATTACTGGCAAATTCTTTCACAGCATTGTGAATCATTTGTTGTGTCTTTAACTAGAAGCCGAACCTTCAAGTGAACCAGCTGACATCGTTTGTCACGATATGATGCAACATTTCCAATAGTGGCAATATTTGCAGGTAGATTTTGGATTTGAGCTCTTGGTGTTGTTGGGTGTGGTGTGCCGTGCAAAGATAGTATTGTTACCAAAAGTTACGAGGAGACTTCCTGAATGTCACCTTAGCTGACTCCATAGGCAATATAAAGCTGAGCGATATTATGTCAAAATGCTAGTGGGCTGAGAATTATTGTATAAAGTTTCAAAGCAACAGGGTGCCGGTTTAGCTCGCCGTGATGAGTTGGCGGCCAACTGGCCTGGGTTCGAATGTGACCCACGGCCCTTTGCTGCATGTCTTTTCATTTCTATCATCATGCAAAATTTTCCCTAAACTCTATACTCATCTTTAGTTAAACATAAACAAAAACAACAAAACACAAGAAGTTGCTGAACAAGTCTGCTCAAGAGACGCTAGTACCTCATTAATTATTTTGCAGGAGTTCCCGTTTGGTTGTTTGCAAGTCATTCACTTTGCGTGTGTTGAGCTCTGTGTTTATGTTCTTGGAATTAAGTCAAGCACCGAAAGTGTGGCCATTTGCCAAGGGTGTGGCATGTCACCTCTGATGCAGCATTAGATATTCACTGACAGGATATCAATGTATATTATATTAAAATTTTGTATTTTTCAAGACACTTTTATACATACATTAACTGTGAGATAGTCAAGGAAACAAAGTCACTTAATCTGGCTGAACCAAAGTTAATGGATCACCTGGGACTATTGAGACTTAGAAATGTGAACCCTGACATTATCCTTTAAATCCTGTTAAGTCCGTGTACCAATGTATCTCCAAAACACCAACTATTCTTTAAATGACAGTAACCAAGTGATTATACGGAGGTTATTAAGAACCTTTTCTGCACAATGCTGTATTGACAAATTGTGCAGATCACCCACGCAATACAAGCTGGAGGATATTGCTAAGTGTCAGTATTATGCCATCACCAAAGAGGCTTTAACAAATCATCAGACTGATTTTTGAATAAAAGTAGTAACTCAGATCAACTGTTAAACAAGTCAAACATGGCTCTTTTACTTCTAGCTTTAAACTTGCCCATTAGCTGACTCACACCTCACATGCTCACTACATTCACCCCCAAATATTAAAAGGAAAATTCTTTGAGATGGGATAAAACAGACTCATTCCATTTGATGTATGTGCACCGATGATCAGTGTTTCTACACTGAACAACAGTGTGCTGTCACATCTACACTACTGTACAAGATTTTTGAGACATCCTCCATTTCTTCATAATTTGTTTCTAAGGTGCTAGACTTTTGTTTTTTAAGTGTTGTTGAGCACTAGTTTTCTGAAAGTCTTTCACAGTTTTGGGGGTTTTTTGGACCTTGACTGTCTTTTCACTCATTTTCAGTCTAGTCCTTGTCCCTGAGCATTTTCAGAAGATTAAAGAAGATTTTGCTTGTTGTTGTAGTTTGTTAAAGTTGCTTAACATTGACCTATGAATCATTTAAGCATAAAAAACAAGGGATGTTGTGCCTACACATAACAAACAACTTAACAAAGAATCCACGTTAAAGTGTGTCTTTAGGTCCTTTGTTACTAGCAGCCTGTAACAACAAAGCCCAATTTGTTCCTGTTTCTTTAGCTGAATCTATAAAAAATGCCAAAGTGATATGATAGTATGCTATTTCATGATAGTGTTTTTCCATCAATAAGGTGATTGCCAAAGAGCTATTAGCCAATAACTTGGCATATCTCAGCATGGTGTACAGTGTTCTTCATTCATTTGAGGAAATGGAGGACAAAATACATGACAGGCCTAAAACAGATGAAAGACATTTCTTAACAAATAGGGGGAAATAACACCAAAGGCCTCAGATATTCAAATTTTTGTACTTGTCACATACACAGTTCAACATGCAGTGAAATGCTTGTGTACGAGCTGTAGATAAGCTGCAGACATAGCCGCGCCATTCCAGGGCTTGGTTTTAGCATTGGGGGTCTAGCCAGGACCCTTACAGGATACCAGGTAGGAATCAAACTTGCAACTCCCACGCCGAAGTTGTGTAGCCTTACCACTACACTATTCAGCTGCACATAGGACATGAAAGATCCATTTGGCCCATTAGTTGATCCATGAACTATTCACCAAAGCCTAATCAGAAATGGTGTCAGGGGATGGATGGCTGTCAAGAAGCCATTCTTAATGAGCTATGCCGAATTACACAAGAACTGGACTGAAAATCATTTGCAACAGGTCTTAAGGAGTGATGAGTCCAAATTTGAAGTATTTGGTTAGTATTGCTGTCAATATCTGGGGAGAGGTTCAGGAGAGAGGTACAACAGTTAGTGGCTGCAGCCATCTGTAAAAATAGTGGGGCTGTATTTCTTGGAGATCTTGTCAAAACTGATGAAATTATGAATCCAGAAAAATAACATCAGCATTTGATCCACCATGCAAAACCATCTGAAAAGCATTTGATTGGTAATTGCTTCATTTTTCAGCATGACAGTGATCCCAAATATGCTAATGCAGTAACAGTATACCCAGATAGAAGAAAACACAATGAAAGTCACGGATTGGCCTTCCCTGAGTCCAGACGACAACATTATTGAAGCAGTGTGAGATCATCTTGATACTGAATAGAACAAAAGGCAGCCAACACCCAAAGAGCTTTGAATGTTCTCGAAGAAGCCTGGAGAACTGAAGACTATAAAGAAGTTACAGCAAAGCTGGAAGTGTGCCTAAGAGTTCAGGCTGAATAAATGTACTGAGAATTGTACAAACTCTTGTTTTTGCCTCATGTCCTGCACTTTCATTTGCATTTCCATGTTTCAATGACCTGTTTCTCAATTTCCTAGAAAATATAATGACATGAGGGATAGTCCAATGACCTGAAAAACCCTGATAAGCCACTTCCAGAATCTCCCCTGTTGTTTTTTTCTCCTATGATACCATACAAGATACCCAAACAATTTATCATTTTAATGCCTTGTTAGGACTCCAGAGATTGTTTTGTGCTATTTAGAAGAGTCCGATCATGGACTTGCTAAGGGTAAGCCTAATTGTTTGAAGCACATTAAAATATCAATTATCTATTTCTCTATGCAGACTGGTTCTTTTTATCATGGCACACATTCTTTTTCTTGAACTAGGCTGAGGTACATTGACCTCTTTCTGTGTTCAAAAGACTCAGAAAACAAAGGAGAGCATTATAAAAACTGGAAAGTCATTTAACAGGCGTCATCACACTTGCTAGAGAATTCTTTTCTTTCTTACTTGTGTCCAAACATATTGTTGTCCTTACACTTCTGTGAAACAATGGTCCTTTCTTCTTGGGACAGCTCTGTCGTCACACATACAGTTGTGGACAGCGGTTTACACACTCATCATGGGCATGAAGGTCAGCTTTGGGCTTTGAATGATTTCTTTGAACTGTTCTTTTTCCAGGGTGGACTGAGTGCATACCACAACAAGTTGCACCTCAACCAAAAACATTTGGGAACTATCAACAAGTTTCTGGTACTTCTGGCTGGATATTTAATCACTCTTCTTGATTCTGAATAGGAATGAGGCTGGGGCTTTGGGAAGGCCATTCAATAACCTTAATATTATCCTTCTGTATCCTTTCCAAAATCAGTTTTGATGTATATTTGGGATCATAGTCCTGCTAGAACACATAATCAAGTATCTCCTTTTCCACAAAGATCGTCTAAAACAGCCCAGACAAAATTATTGTCAACCCTTACATGGGGTGACATGTGGACATTTCATTTCAATCAGACAAGCATGAAAAAGACAAAAGAAATAACCCCAAGCATGGTTAAAGTAAAGGCTTAAATAACCTCTGTCTCTGTGCTGACAGTTAAATTATCAGGAAGTATAAAGTCAACGAGTCCACAACCACCTCAGCTAGACGGGGAAAATAGAAACAAAAAACTGTCCACAGGCTGAACAGAGGGAAACCTTCAAAACAAGTTTCTAAGATTAAAGTAATCCTGAGGAATTATAGAGAATGGACACATAAAGGAGCTCGATAGCTCAAAAAGCATGCAGGTTTTTTTCTGTTTTTTGTATAGATGTAACAAATGACATCCTTTTTTGATATGACATATCTTAGCATAACATAACGACGCAGGGATTTATTGAAACTCAAAGCCTGCATCTAATAGCGCCAAAGAATAAAGAAAACAGCTGACCATTCTACCATGGGCCCTGATTTTAATCCATCTGAACGAACTGCAGGAAATGTTGTGGATTTCCTCTGCAGCTCACTCTCCTGAGAGAGAGAGAGTGAGTGTGTGTGTGTGTGTGTGTGAGTTTCGGGTTGTTGGATAAAAGATATGCTGTTGTTATTCTCGCTGAAGCGTGTTTCATCTGCGTAACTATTATCTAATTCCTGAAGCCGCTGTCCTGCCCCAGTCAAAGTTCAGTTTCACTTTGAGGAATGCGGCGTCCGACTAGTTGCCGTGTAGGTCTGAACATGCGTAGTTATTGCCCCGCACAATGTTTGCGGAGTGAAAAGTTGCAGTGTCATGTTGGTGTATATTCCTCCTCCCCCAACACCAGCACCACCAACAGCACTACAGCCTTTGGACGTCGGCCCTCAGCGACTCAGAGCATCGACGAAGTTCACAAGTGCACATTTGTCCCTTTGACGTGGAGGACGAGATATCAGCGGGTTTCCTGGTAGGACGGAGAGATCTGTGCAGAGAAACACCGGCGAACACTTATCGTACTGATTGGGCAAGTCTTGCGTAACTTGTTTGAGTTGGCTTCTGTGTGAATGCGCCCCGTTCTCTTGCGACGGAGGAGTTTTAGCGGCTGCCGACCAGGTGTTTTTGTAGGTAAGTGAATCTGCAGCTGTTGGAGAATAAAACCAGCGCGGACGCGCCCTTCGGTTGGGGGGAGAGAGGAAAGGGGGATCGCTGTGATGTGTTTAAAGACGGTTCTCGTGAGTTTGTGATCCTCCAGCAGCACTCCTGACATCACTATTCCGACATTAGCAACGTTCACGGACAGGCTGATCCCTCGGCTGGGGTAGTTTGTACGGTTCTTGTTGAGCAGTGGAGTTTATTTCCTCTCCTGGTGCGCAGACTCTTAAAGGGGAATTGAAACGTTTGCTTTGTCGCCTTTGCATGCGGAGCGCTGAATGCTGCTGCTGTTGTGCCTTTTATTTGTTTTTGGTTTTGCAGATAAAATCAAATATATTTTGACTAAATTGCAAAATTCAAATAGAATCCGGTGGAATTTTGTTTAGGCGGTTTGATTTTAAAAAGTTGTTTATTGTTCAGGACCAGTCAAACGTAGGGATATTTACTTGATATTAGTTCTCTAAATCATTCTTTTGACGCAAGAAAATGTTAGAGGTCTCTATTGCTGTGCTTCTGCATTTTAAACGCAGATCCGGTGGCCATAGTTCGTTTTCTTGATTCGTTTATTCAGAAAAAGCTAACAGTCCCCAGACCAGTTTTAAATCATATAAAAAATAAAAATGTTGTCGACCTTTTAAAAAGGAAATTCCATAAAATGAATAAAAGTAGATACAATTTTTAAAGAAATAACTGTAGTTCAATTTCCCGTTGAGTAATTAATTGAATAAGGGAATGATAAATGCAAGTTTGTTGATTAATTTGCGAATCCGCGTAATTTTATAATAAGAAGAAGATGAAAGGGGGGAAAGGCTACACAAGTCCCAAAAGAGCATGCTTTTTAGGATAACAAGCTATTTTCCTACACGTTCCACAACAGGCTTGATGTGTATTTATTGTTTCTGTCTCTGGTTGAATGGCACACACAAATAAATTGTAGCTCTTTTTCAAATATTTTAGGCTGTGTAGCACTTGGCCAGGGTTTCTGTTTATTGAAATTCCTTACAAGAAGCTTGGGAACTACTTATTTCCTAAATTTCACCACCTCCAGTGTGTCAACTGTTTTTCCTCTAAAGGGGGGGAATGTGATCAGTGCTCTCTGTTCACCAGCAAGATTACACAAAATATCTTAGGCTGAATGTCATGACACTCGCTAAAGCGTGGGAATGCAAGCAAAGGGAGAACCTGTTCAGTTTAGCTGGAGATCTGCATCCCTCTCAAATGTGAGAAATGAGGCACTGGTGTTGTCTGATTTTCTAAATGATGTCCATTAGACTCTTTAATAGGTCAAATACACATTAACGCAGATATCTAATCCACCAATCAAATGGCAGAAGCTTGGTGCGTTCGGGCATCTAGACATGGTCAAACTGAAGTTCAAAGCGAGCATCAGATTGGGGGGGGAAAGGTGATTTAAGTGACTTTGAACGTGGTGTGGTTATTGGTGGAGATAGGTTGGTCTGAGTATTTCAAAAACTGCTGATCTGCTGAGATTTTCCACTCAACCATCTTTAGGTTTTTCACAGAATGGTCAGGAAAAAGGATGATGTCCAGTGAGCGTGAGTCTTCTCTGCCTTGTTGATTCAAGAGGAGAATGGCCAGACTACTTCGAACTGATAGGAAAGCAACAGTAACTCAAATAAAAATAACATAGCAACTGTGTAGAGGTGCTATCTTATCCAGAGAGAGAGAGAGAGTACACATTAAATGAATGATCACATCTGGAAATAGGCCTACTTCCTTTGGTTTAGGTGAGGGTGCTCTGTGCAGAAAGCAGGATACATGGCATTCACTTCCTTGGACAGTTACCTGCACTGTTCACACATAGGTGCAATCGAACATCGCACGGACATTGGTTAGACTTTGTGTTATCACATGCACTGGTCTACAAAATTCAAGCTTGCACAGCGGAACTTGCTTACGAGTGGGTTTTTTTTTTTTTTCTTCCTTGTTGGGCTGTTATGGCTGAGTTAACAGATGTTTCAATTTTTTAAAACACTACAATCATCCCGTGGCATTCAACTCCAGTCTTCCTCTTTTTTTCCTTTTCTTTTTTTTCAGAAAATGTGCTTTTGTCATCATCAACATTTGTCTCGAGAAAAGTCAATGGTGACACGAAAGATGACACAGCAGAGGCGCTTTTGTCACTACTGTTACAAAACATTTCGAAGGATGTGCACTCATTACAGCTCAGCAGTTTAGGACGATATTTATTTCAGTTTTAATCTGTTTAAAAAGGTCGTTTTGAAATAAGTAATTCAATAACATTTCTAAACAGGAAATTTGCCATAAGTGCTGACTGCACCAGTTACTCTACTGTTCGGGATGTACGGAAGCAATCTGTAAATGGTTAACTGTCTGCCCCATTTGTTTCTTCTCAGAAATTCTGCACTAAGAATGGCGTGTGATTTATGAAAAGCAAACTCATCTGCAGCCGGAATCAGTGGCTTCAATGCTTCTCTTTGTTTTTAGTGTCAAAAGTATGATATCATCTGACAAAAAACTGCTTTTAAAGAAAAAGGAAGAAAGAAACTCCTTAAATCAAATTGAGATATTTGATTTAAGGAGTTTCTAAATGCAACTAAACTAAACTGCACTCCCACTGCGGTGCTACCGGTGAGGACCTCGGTCAAACAGAACCTTCATATCTAGCTAGAATCAATAAACTGGTCAGACCAAGTGTCATATCAGCGTTACTGTTTTACTCCCTCCTCGAGTGGACTTCCCCCTCTTATCTTTTTTTTTTTCTCCATCATTTTACTGTCATCAGTGTGTGCTTCCCTGAAAATCTCATTTTTTCTGCCCTACCCCCCCTTTGTCTGACACATTGGGTCATATGACCAGCAAGCAGGCTGACTAACTGTAGGCTGAGATGTGAGGTAGCTGGTGGCTGAGTAGATTTAATTGTGCAGCTCTGCAAATCCCCTTATCTCTAAACCACCTTTTGCTTTGACTTAAAAAAAAAAATCTTCCAAAATGTGTGTGGCAATAGTATTTTAATTATGCACGCGTGTTGCCAAAAAGCTGCAAATGATGACATTTTGCATATAATAGTCAAAAGGATCTTGCATGGTTTAGCCTTCAGCGGGGCCTTGATTTGTCCGCCTTAATGCTTACATGTTTAATGATTCCAAGGGTTCTCACACAGACAAATGCACTATATCTACCAGGCAAGATAACAAAAGTCATGAGCTGATTTGTTTTGCTTCAAGCTGGAGCAGCAGCAACTGACGCTGGCATGCAGGAGATTTTACTGTTTGCTTGACAAGTAGCTGATCAAGGTGTGCTGTTCTGCATAAAGACGTGTGCTACAAAATAATTGTTTTTGTCTTTTATTTACTTGCATTTTTTCATAATTTGACAGCTTAATGCATTAATTCTTCTAATTATCTTTAAACCTGTTACACAAAACCTTTTGCATATCTCTTACATAAGACGTAAATAAGTTTGTAAGTTGAGAGGACACCCTGTAGCAAAAACAAAACTTTGGGCAAACAAATTGGCCTCCAGACGAATGGCAGTCACTCACGCTTCCACCATTGCTTGGTCTTTAGTGTCAGTGATTTCAGTGAGGCAAATGCCTGATGTTGGAGCTTACTGACCAGACCTCGTCCAAGTTTCTGATTTTAGATTAATTCTGATAGGGTATGGCCACACCTAAGGCTTTTTCGCTATCTGTTTGATAGGTTTATTTTGGGCTGCTGCCCCCGCGACCCGGCCCCGGATAAAGCGGATGAAGATGGATGGATGTTTATTTTGGTTTATCAGGCTAATCAAAAATATAGCGAACTTAAACATTACAACTTAAACATTTAAATCGCATATTGAGAGTTTCAGTGAAAGATGCGAAATGCAAGTTCGATTTTTTGAGCCTCTCAAACAGGGAGCTATGTATAAAAATGAACAATTCCTGAATAGTTAATGCAAAATCTTTGGTGAACATCTTGAATTAAAGTCATAAATATGCACTTCAATCGAAGCTTAATGGTTTGATTTTAAATTTACTTAAATAGTGGATTAAAAAATACAAAACAAAATAAAATAAGCGTCATTCTCTGAACATGTATAGACCAATCTGGCAGGTCAGTATTACGTTAAAATAGCAAGATATACCACATACATCAAAATATGCAAGTTAAAAATTAGCATGTGCCTGATGACTCATTTGGATAGATCAAAGTTGCTTTTTTTTTTTTTCTTTTAATAACTATATTTAATTATTATCCTCAGGTAGCATGATAAAAATCTATATATACTATAGGGGAAGCTGAAGGACTCTCACTCAGGCTTACTGGTGGTTCTAAACTGGTCATGGGTGTACCCCACCTCCTGCCCTGTGACAACAGTTTAAAAAAAGTTTAAGGACAATGATCACAATAGCTTGAAAGTCATTATCTGGTTGTGTAATTTCACTTCTCTTAAATATCAGTCCTAACAAATCTGTATTTAGCCAGATGTCACTCTATGAGGATAAAATATCACATTTAGTCATATGGAAGTCAAAAATGAAATCAAGCAATAGAAATTAAATAACACAAAAACAAAAAAGTACAAGGATAACTGGTTTATATGCAGACTGTTAACCTGCAGTTATGAAAATCTTAGAAGAAATCACAAACACAGTGATTATTTCCTCGGCTGAAAGCTGTGTCATAAAGCAGTTCGTCACAACACGTTTTTTTCGGATTCATTTGTAAGGAAGTGAAACCCACAGTGTGTCACAGTAACACACCCACATACGCATAAGAAAAAAATGCCATATCCGGAGATCTTGATTATATTTGCTTCTTTTTAAATCACTGAAAAACTCTCAGCTTTCCTAACACCCCCCCTCTCTCTCTGTTTTACCCTCTTCTCTCCAGGATAAGCATCACATGAGTTGAAGAAGAATCCCTGCTATGATACAACTGATTGCAGTTGCACACATGTGCCAACCGCTTCCTTTTTTCATGTAAAAACGCTAAATGGCAGAAGACGTTGGAAAACGTCAGAATGGACTACTTTGAAAAGCCTGAATTCTTTCAAATCCGGACCAAAAGTAATTTCATGATCGTTGCTTTTGCTTTGGGAACTGTGTGACACAAATATTGTCAGTCATGTCAGATGGGGCAGGATACGTGGCTGAGCGAGCCTTATGTGGTTCACCGTCAGTTTACAAATACGGTTCCTTGCTGTATTTCTGCAGAGAAACGCATGACTTGAGCTTAATTTTTGCAGCATCTGGACATCTTACTTCGCCTGCTGGCTGTAGCAGTGATCACCGATGGAATGTACTATTACACAGGGGGTTGTCGACATGCTAAAAGACTATTTTTGTGTTGAATGTTTTTTGGCAAAATGGAGGAACTGAGGATACTTGCACACTGTAGCCTTTACCTACTGAGGAGTTGAAGACCAAAGGAACTTTCTCTGTTGAAAGTTTGAATCCAATGGGATAAGAACTAAAAACGTTTGACTGTAAAAGACTGTATCACTGAAAAACTAGATCTAAAGTGCTTTCTCCCCATAATGCACTGCCCTAAAAAGAAGAAACGTCCAACATGCGACTCAGATTTCTCAGCTATTGTGGTTCCCTCTATGCGTGGGTCTGGATATCTTGACTACACCGTCGAGAACCATGCTTCAAGGGCCCTGAAGGCCATGGATGAGTTCCGGCAGAACGAACTGCTGTGTGATCTGGTGCTGCATGTCACATACAAGGAGAGGACAGTCGACTTCAAGGTAATGGGTCGTGTTTGAAGTTTTAGAATCATAGTGTAGTTTGTGTTGTTGGGTTATTTTTTTTTTTTATGACAATTTAAATTTAATACAAAGGTCAGCATTTAAAAAGTGCTGCTGAAAAACAACACGCAGTGACAGCAAGTTTTTCCATTTACATTTTAGAAACTTGCAAAGTGCACGCCAAATATAATAAAAGGCTCTCGGACAAGTTAAATATATAAGAGAATAATTATTCAAAATGATTCATATTAATGTGAACCCATTTTTTTTAAAAGCGTAAATAAATTAAAAAAACAATTTGCAAATCTTATAAACCGCATTTTACTCACAATAGAACGCAGAAAACATCAAATGCTCAAACTGAGTAATTGGACCATTTGTAAGACGGTATTTTGAATTCGATGGCAGCAACATGTCTCTAAAAAAGGACAGGGCCATGTTTACCACAGTGTAGCATCACCTCTTCTTTTAACAACACTCATTAAGCCTCTGTGAGCTGAGGAGATCAGCTGCTGAACCTTTGGGAGATACCTTGTTCCATTCTTGTCTGATATAGATTCCACCTGCTCGTCAGTCTTGGGTCGTCTTTGTCATATTATCTCATTTCATGTTTTCAGTGCAGGCAGACCAGTGTAGCACCCAGACTCTTCTACTATGAAGCCGTGCAGTTGGAATAGATTCCATATGCAGTTTCGCGTTGTCTCGCTGAAATATGCAAGCCCTTCCTAAAAAAGACGTCATCAGAATGGGAGCATATGTAACCTCTATACATCTTCCAGCATTGATGGTGCCTTGCCAGATGTTTGATCTGGCTATTTCACAGGCACTAATGCACCCTGATATCATCAGAGATCCATTAAAATGAGCTTTGGTCAAACGGGATGTGTGTGGATCATGTTCACATATGGTGCCTTTGCACTATCCAACCCCCCACCCCCAATACAAGAAGGTGTGGTACCAGTAGTATTACCCAGTAGGCAGGGGACGAGACATGCCCAGCTCTACCTGCTTCTCTGTCCTCCAAATGTCGTTCTTGCTTCCTTTGAAAGCATCCTTGCCAGGGTGGCCCTCTGGTCAAGCCCTCTACCTTCAGCCATACCTGTTATCAGCAGCTCTCCTCTAAATCCCTGCACTTCTTAGCCCAGTTAGTTAACATTTAGTGGTCTGGAAAAGTAGGCCCAGAGGATCTGTTAATTTTTAAGGCTAGAGTAACTTGTAAGAACCCCTTGAGCGATCTTATAATAATACACAGGTTTTAACCTTTACTTTTTCACAAGGGATTAAAAAGGAAATGTCCACAATTTAGACTTTTTGAATGCAGGATATTTAATTTACGCAATTTAGCAGTAGCAAAGCAAAAGCCAAATTAAATAAATTATACTTAATAATAATTACTTAAGTGATTTAATTAACAACTTTAATTAATTGCATGTTTGACTTTATAATATAACACGGAAAAAATGAGAAGAGGAAAAGCCAAGAAATATAAAAACCTATTCATGAGTCCAGAGTGTTCGGGCAGTGGTTGCTCCTCTGGCATTTCTTGCTGTAATTTCTAATTGTGGACTCCCAGGGCCAGATGTTTACTGCCTATCACAAAGAAACTAGAGCAAGAACAGCTTTGACTGTTCCTAGGAGCCCTCTTTTATCCTCTTTTGCTCTTTTTGGTGTCTACAATCTCCTTATTTTAAGTCACACCCTATTGCTTCTCACTCTCTCTGGGACATTTCACATACAAGATTTAAAGCCAAATTCAAACATCAAAACCACTCCATCACAACGGTTTCTTCTTTTCTATGTTGTACTTCAACGTGACCTATCATTAGCTCCATCACGAATGACTATTCAGTCACGTATGAATATACTTCCCTTCATGTCTCATGCAGTTTATGCTATTTTACTTCAGTGGGATTTATCATTAGCTCAGTCACTGGAGACACTAATCTGCCAAGGTCGAAGCTGAATCGCACTCACACACACAAAATCCACACATTAGAACAATTGTCATTACTCTAACTACGTTTCATTTTCAGCCTTTTGTTCTCCCAGTTCCAACTTCCTTTTTGTTGCTGCCGTCTAATTCAAAATGAGCTCATAATTTTTCTTGGATCGCTTGTCATTCAGTTGTTGAGCACATTTCCAGTGTTTCATTATCATCACAACCTTTTTCTTTCAGGTTCACAAAGTTGTGCTGGCCTCCTGTAGCTCCTACTTCAGAGCCATGTTTACCAGCAGCTTCAAGGAGTGTCACGCTTCGGAGGTCACCCTGCGTGATGTCTGCCCTGAGGTGGTCGGGAGACTTATTGACTTTGCCTACACCTCTCACATAACAGTGGGAGAAAAGTGTGTATTGCATGTGCTTTTGGCTGCTATGAGGTAAACATATTTTAGATCCAGACCACTGTGTTAAGTCATATTTTGAGGTGAAGACTATAATGCTCCTCTGCTTCTTTTACATCCTGCAAGGTATCAGATTGAGGATGTGGCAAAGGCATGCTGCGATTATCTGATTAAACACCTAGAGCCAGCTAACGTCATTGGTATCTCCCGCTTCGCTGAGGAGATCGGTTGCACAGAACTGCATCAACAGAGTCGGGAGTACATCAATACACACTTCAGTGAGGTAACAGCACATGCAACAGCTTTACGTGCAGTTATTATTATGAGAAACTGTCTTTTATCTCAAATTATTCTCGCGTAGCTAAAAAGAAGTTGAGCAGAGGGCCTATTTGCACCTAGGCAAATAGATCCACTTCTGTACTTATCAGCTGAGCCTATATCTGAGCCGGGTGCAACAGCCATACTTGGGTGCATTAAAATGCCTCTCTTAACATCTATTTTCTCTCAGAGACATCTGAACAAAACCTTGTGAAACAGCACCTTTCCTATCTGTGAGCACTGGCATAGCAGGCCAAACTCCACCCAAGGGTGGAGAGCATGCGAACAAGTCCAATCTGGCAGTAACCTGTTCTGAAGACTAACTAGCTGTAGGTAGTTCAGCCAACTCAGTGGGGATGATTTTGTTAAGGCAAAGCACAAGAACTGAGAGATAACTATGGTGATAGGTGAATATATGTGGACAGGCAGACATGGGGCAGTCTTATCCCACAGAATCATCACTGTGTTTTACTTGTCCCCACATAATTATGCACAGTTTAGAGACCCACCTCACTGGCTCGTGTTCTGTTTTGTTTCTGAGCGCTTTACATAACCGAAGAACTTTGACTCAGTGTCAGTTTAATGCTTACCCAAAACCGAGCTCCACATATCTGTCTGAGTCGAGAACAAATCGAGCCCCCCTGTCACTGCCAAGCCTTTTATGTTCTTTTTGCCAATACTTATTCTGACTTCTCCTGTTGCCTTTTTCATGAAATGATGGAATCTAGCTTTTTAGTTTCTCCCGCTGCCTCATACCTGTCGACTCACATCAATAGAAGTAATACTTAAAGTTGAAAAGTAAACTGAATAAAATCCAAATGCTGCATCTGTCTTGAAGGTGACCAAAGAAGAGGAATTCTTCAGTCTTACTCACTGCCAGCTGCTGGAGCTCATCAGTCAGGACAGTCTCAAGGTGCTCTGTGAGTCTGAGGTGTGTGACCCTAAAATAAAAATCTGAAATCTGATTGAGAGCCATACAACAGGCATTTCATTCACAAATGGTATTCATTCAAAAATATACTTAAATGAATCTCCTGTTAGATTCTCTATTAGACATAAATAACAAATTGTGCATTAATATATTTGAATAAAATCCACATCAGGTGTATAAAGCCTGCACAGACTGGGTACGCTGGGATATGGAGAGCAGAGCCCCCTATTTGCATGCCCTCTTGAATGCAGTTCACATCTATGCGTTGCCGCCTAAGTTCCTGAAGAACCAGCTGCTGTCCTGTCCCATCCTCAGCAAGGTAAACCACAGCTGCACTTATAAAAACT
The DNA here is from genome assembly GCF_041146795.1 of Maylandia zebra. Lineage (NCBI taxonomy): Eukaryota > Metazoa > Chordata > Actinopteri > Cichliformes > Cichlidae > Maylandia > Maylandia zebra. The sequence goes on from NC_135185.1 coordinate 22,676,792, forward strand.
AGTATGCTATTTTGGTATCAAAGTGTAAAAGAAAAAAAAAAAAAGCCATATGACCCATTTTTTTTCCCATATATTTTTTATTTTATTTTGTGTCCTATCTTAATTTTAGGCTAATTCCTGTAAGGACTTCCTGTCCAAAATCTTCCAGGATATGACCCTGAGGAAGCTTCCTCCTGCTCCTAATCAGGGAACTCAGTTTATCTACGTGGCCGGCGGGTAGTTATCAAACACTGTGTATGCTCAGCAAACATGTGTGACTGGCTGCAGCAAATATTTTGAGGTTCTGATTGTCATATATTAATCATTATTATCAGACAATACACTATCGTGGTAATGAGCTCAGACTGTGTTTTATCAAGAATTCAGAAAGTTGCTCAGTCTGCCATCTGGTGACTGTTGAGCAGGTTACACAGTCTGTCTTCCTTGCAGAGTAGCCCTGCTTTTTGGGCTCCTATCCATCATAGAAAAATCTGTTTTTCGACTTGGTGTTATCATAAGAGAAATCATCCTGTCTGCGTAAACTTCTAACTGATGATTGAGCTGTATTGACTTTTTTTTAATGATCATGTTGTTCTGTTTTCATAGACCTGTTTTATGGGATGATGCTGTTGTGGAAACACAGACACAATCATAGCAATCAGTGCGTATTGACATAAGGAAGAGCAGATAATGACTGGAGTATTATTTTCACATTTCCTACTGATTAAGACTAAATTTTGAGACCAGCTTTGCATGCATACATGAATCACCATATTATATCTTTGGCATTTGTGCCTCTATATGACAAGATCCTTTATATCCTTTTTAACCTTTATACAAATAACAAACAAAGGATTCAAAGTTATGTCACAAGCTCTCATGAAAAGCTGTTTATTTACTCTGGACATTCATCTTAGTAACTAGCCAGTCACTACTTTCTTTTGTCTGTTCAGATACCGGCAGCATTCTCTGGCATCCATGGAGGCCTACGATCCAAGGAGGAATATTTGGATAAAACTGGCTGACATGGGGATGCCATGCAGTGGTCTGGGAGCCTGCACACTGTTTGGACTGCTCTACACTGTATGTTGCATCAGTTATCATACGGTCAATGAAATGAGCTTTAATTTGTGAACAACACGCAGAGATCAGATACAATGCAGTAAACTCAGTTACTCTTGCTGGACTCTTTATTCAGTACACCTGCTCAAGTCCACGTAAATTAAAATATGTAATGAGCCAATCACATGTCAGCAGCTCAATGCAGTTATGGAGATAAACATGGTCAAAACCACCTAATGAAATTCATATCAAGCATCAAAAAAGTGTTCTTAATGAAGTGGCCAGTGAGTGCGATTTCTGGGTTGTTTTTCTTTTCACTTTTCTCAACATAAACTTTTAAAGTGTTCTTAAACGCAGGTTGGAGGCAGAAACCTGTCGCTTCAAACCAACACAGAGTCCAACGCCCTGAGCTGCTACAACCCCATGACCAACCAGTGGAGCCAGCGAGCCTCCCTCAACATCCCCAGGAACCGGGTCGGGGTGGGCGTGGTGGATGGCTGCGTCTATGCTGTCGGAGGCTCCCAGGGCTCGATACACCACAACACGGTGGAAAAGTGAGACATCTCTGTGCTGTTATTTGACGATTTATGTCTTTAACTCGACACTCGAGAAGTAATTTGACTTCATTAAAGTTGTGTTTAATAAGCTGAATGTGGAAGCACAGATTTTCTTTTTAAGATGCAGATTTTTAGAAGCGCAGTTACCTCGGCGCACGTATGGGGACTGCCACCAGAGAGATTAAATGAATGGCTGCTATTCAAGCTAAAGAGCAGTCAAGAATTTGCTGGTATTCCTCTTAGCCTAATTAGACATCATAACATCAAAAACATGAGGTCGTTCAAAACATGTACAGACAAACTTCTTAGGAATGTAGATCTGGTTGCGTATACTTTACCTCTCGTTGCCGCGAGAAGGAGATATAATGCTTTCATGTAGGTTAGATTACTAACAGAAAGTCTCAAGAATGGCACTTTCTATTGATATTATTAGCTTTCTACTTCAAGTGTGACCTTAAACACTTTTTTAATAGATTGAAATGTAAAACTGTCTTAAAGATGCTAGTCAGCAGAGAATTATTAGAGCTCATCAGAAACCAGTTGGAAATCTTCTTCTGAGAAGCTGCTAAATATAATGAAAGCTGATAAAAGTATTGAGATGAAAACTGAAAGTGTAACACATCAAAGGAGACGAGAGCATTTATAGTAATCGGTGTTGGCAGCAACGGCTCTTCTCCCGAGGATGCTTCCCAAACGAATGCAAGCAACATGCCGGAGACTCGGCGGGGAGTCGTACCTCCTTGCTCCTAATTTGCCGCTGTTGCGCACCTCGCTGTAGATGCAGAAATTTTAGTGATCATAGTGCAGGGCCAATGTCACAATGTCAGAGGGAAGAGCGACTTGAATTTAGTGCTGCTTTTTTCTAAGGCGCGTTCCGAACATTAAAGGACAGGTGATGCAATATAAGCCACACTCCTATCAGCAGTTTTCAGCTGGAATACGACCAGTGCCAGCAACTGTGCCAACACGCTTTTAATCATTAGCCAGTCAGAGTACAAGAAGTCCCGTCTGCTCATGTTGATTGTTTCTTGTTGTCATGCCTTCCATTATTTGCCTATGCAAAGAGTCCTGTGGGTTGTTATGCAAGAAATATATAGATCTAAATAAATATATTATTTCTGCTGAGAGCTAGACATGAAGATTGATATAGCTCTTGCATCTTGTTGGTAAATTACTTTAGAGGTGCTGGTAGGCAGGGTTTTTGCTTTCTTTTTTTCCCCCCATCCTTGGATTGAGCAGCTGTTTCCTCCTGCTGCCACTCTTTATCCCAAGCTGTCTTTATATTAATTCAGCCGGTTTTCTCCAAGGACACGACTGGACTTTCTTGTCTCTCTGTACGCTCACTGGTGTTGCGATAGCTTTGGCTTCAAGTACAGCTTCTTCATAGTTGCCAAACATGGTTGCCAGCTTAACCTAATCCACTTAAAGTTGACTGCTCGTGTAGACCGAGAGAGTTGCCGCGCGCAGCTGCTTCGCACCGAATCGGTTTAAAGTTTGCGGCGCTGATACATTAATTTAATTATGTCAATTGACTAATATGTAATATCATTAGGAGTTGTCAACAGATTATCATTGCACTAAGTGCTCTGCACAAATGCTGTTTGGTTTGCAGGTGGGATCCCGAGTCTAATCGCTGGACCTTTGTTTGTCCAATGTCGGTTGCTCGCCTGGGAGCCGGCGTGGCGGTGTGCGGGGGGGCCCTGTATGTAGTGGGGGGCTATGATGGACAGAACCGCTGGAACACAGCTGAGAAATATCAGCCTGACACTAACACCTGGCAACAGCTGGCTCCCATGAATACTATACGCAGCGGACTAGGTGAGTTTGTGGGCATTTCTGGCTCTTATGAGAAGCAGGTTTAGACACATTTAGTGTTTACCATTTTCACGCTTATCTTTAGTACTCTCACATAGTCTTTACTTTTTCTGACCTTTGCCCAAAATAAGGTTTCAGGCAGCTTAGTATAAAACAGGAAACAGAGGGACAGCACTAACTTTGTGCTCTCCCAAGATAATAAAATCTGACCTATCAGCACCTCAAAAAGTCACTAAGTAACATGTTATTTTTCCACTGCTCTTGCCGAACAAACAGCCCAATGTAAAACTGCAACCTGCTCTTTCTTTCTTTTTTTTTTTTTTACACGTCTGCCTTTGTACTAGAGATGGCACGATACCACTTTTTTATGTCCGATACCGATACCGATATCATAAATTTGGATATCTGCCGATACCGATATGAATCCGATATAGTGTTTTTTAATCAACAAAACTGTTTTTTAAAATATCTTGCTGCATTTTGCAAGTCTGCAAGTTCATACTCAAGTTTAAAACAACAACTACACTAAAGCTATTCTGTTATACCTGTATACAAAAAAAATATTTCATAGTTCAGCAAAACTGATCAATCTAATAAACTTAGACCTACACCATCCTCCCTATTCTGGTATTTTAAAGAGTACTTAGCGTAAATATTAAGCAACCTAACTAATAGGGTTCCAACTCCCAGCAACAACAAAAATAAATAAATAAAAAATAGGGAACCACCCCTCACGCTCCACCTCATGATGCTTAATCGACGTAATCAACCTTAATTTGATGCAGTGTGAAAAAAAATGCACAGAAATCAATTATTTTTCAAGAAATATTAAATAGATTCAACATCTTTCTTCAGCAAAATTGCAGACTGCACAGATGGTACCTTCCCAAAGGAAAATGTACTATAGCTTACTAGGGTATATATATTAGACTTAATAGTCACTATATACAGTAATTGACTTCTATTCATTTTACATCAAATTAAAACTTTGGGTGTCAGATAATTATTTATTAAAAGCTAGACATTTTAAATGAGAATAAGAAAGAAAAGTATGTCTTTGTGCCCCCTTTTCCCTGTTAATGCCCTATCGACCCCCCTGGCTAAACTTTGCTAGATCCGCCCCTGCACAGTTACCAGCGTCAGCTACGTAGAAAAAGATCCTGGTGTAGAAAGTAATATTAAATAAATTGTAACAACAGCTTATCAAGCTTAAACGTTCTGCTGTTGTTCAGCCGCTGGTTTCCTCTTTCTGGCGCAAAGTGGACCAAAAACAAACAAGAGAGACTCACGACAGAAAAGCCGATCAGCTGATCATTAGCAGTTTCACGATTGAAGTAGCAGCCGGAGAGCGAGAGGCAGTCGCTCGTTAAGCTTAACGTGGGAATGCTTTACAAACATTCAGAGATGGACTTACACACTTGCTTTACTTCTCTCGGGGATAACTTTGTCGGAGATGAAATGCCAGGTTGCTAGCGAAGCTCCAAATGCTATCCAGACCACCGACAGGTCCCGCATGCCACAGCTGCTCTATCACGTGATGCATACTGCTCCGACGTTCTGAGGCGAGTTACGGCGTGTTGCAAGTTTTGTGAGGTGCTTTCGTGATATTTAATGGATCGGATTACATTTTTTATTTTTCTCCGATATCCGATCCAGTAATTTAGGTCAGTATCGGACCGATACCGATACGTAATATCGGATCGGTCCATCTCTACTTTGTACAGATTAAAATAATTCAGATTTCTGTTAAGATGACTGTAATCATGAGAGTTGTTTCAGTCTTCTCGTCTGATGTTCTCCAAGAAACTCTGGCATGTTTATGTTGCAAATTTCATTTTTTGTGTTGTTTGTGCTTGCAGGTTTGGTGTGTGTGAACTCTTACCTGTATGCTATAGGAGGCTATGATGGGCAGAGCCAGCTGGCCACTATGGAACGCTACAACATAGCCAGGAATACGTGGGAGCAGAGGGCCTCGATGCAGTACTCTCGCAGCGCACATGGAGTCACTGTCCACCAGGGACGCATCTTCGTCTTCGGTCAGTCGGGTTTCTAATGCTTGGTATTAAGCACATTATACAACTTCATGAATCTGAAGCGATGAGTGAAAAATGTTGCTCTTATCAGTGTCATTAATGTTTACAGGATAATATATCTGTAATAAACGCTTCCACGATTTCTACTGAGTGTTGCAACACACACTTCTAAATACTGACTACTTAAGTAATTAAATCCCTCTCATTGACCGGTAGGCAGATCAGTAGGTGCTGCTCTGTTACCCTAGAGTGAGCTGCACTCTGTTTTCTTCCCAATCTGGCTCATTGACTCAGTGTTATTTAATAAAATGAAGTTAAGCGTGGTTCCGATGCTTATAGTAAACTGATATGCAGCTGGCGAATTAAATATCACATTGGGAGGAACTCATAACTGCAATCTTTTTTCTTTTTTTTTTCTTTTTTTTTTAAAAGGAAAAGTTTTCTTTAAAATCTGTTTTGTAAATTAGTTCTGAAATCGCAAATAAACCCCCTAAAGACAGAATAATTAATAATTATTTATTGATGCAAATGTTTGCTAATCATTGTGTGTGTGTGTGTGTGTGTGTGTGTGTGTGTGTGTGTGTGTGTGTGTGTGTGTGTCCCACTTAGGAGGTTTTAACCAACACGGCTTTCTGTCCAGCGTTGAATGCTACTGTCCCGATAGAAATGAATGGACATGTGTCACAGACATGCCCGTTGGACGCAGCGGCATGGGCGTCGCTGTTACCATGGAGCCCTGTCCCGGGAGCCTGCCTGAGGAAGATGAAGAAGAGGGAGACGCCATGGGATGAGGATGGAATCTGTTGAAGTCTCAAGTGCTGAATACACTTCCAAGTGGTGCTGCTTTTCAACAGGGGGCTGTGCATTAAATGACGATATTTCCAAATAAAAACAGCTATCCCCCCACCCGAACTGATCTCGGTTACACTGTGGAACACTGCAGATATTGACTATATGGGGACTTTGAAGAGGAAGGAATATATTTCTACATCTGCTGGGGATCAAGTGATGCAGTCAGTATATGATCGCGGCCTTGCAATCAACAAGGTGCTACTGAATTAATTACTATTTAATTAAATATTGTTCTTAACTTCTTTTTAACTCCTCAGTGTTATGTAGAAGGCGAACTTATTTCTAGTTCCTCTCTACATTTGACTTCTTCATTTTGTTTCACCCAAAGCTGCCTTTTTGTTTTTAAAAAAAAAAATTTTTTGCAATTAGTACACTCTGTTTCTGAAAATAAATAAATCAAATGTGTAAATGACAAAAATATTAATCATTTGCATTTCCTCATTTGCCAATTTGTTTCACTTCTTGTGTCCTCATCGGGGACTCGTGCAGCTGCGGTAGGTAACAGCAGATGCACCACCACTAGATGGTGGAATAGGTCCAATAAAAACTCTGCACCGCAACAAAAATGTCTTCTCTGGATGGATGTGCAAACGAACTCCTGTGACACTGACAGTTTAGATATGACAAAGGCTTTTTGGCTCTAAATCGACATACAGCCACCCGCCCAGGACTAAGGTATGCGAGCACTACGAGGAGTAATATCCCACTTTGATAAAGAGTATGTGTCCATGTTTTATGGCTCACAATAGTTAGAGCTAACCTGCAGAACCCTCACAAAGCCTTTATCCCAGCATTTCACAAGACAAGGCGCTGGAGTCTATACAGCATTAGTCATCGACCACAGACGTCACTTGCGTGTTTACCTATCTCTGCACTACTGTGCTCTATCTCCTCCATGGCTCACCTGCAATTATCCCAGCAGGTTACCAAAAAAAAAAAAGACTATCCCAGACAGAGCTGTTATTCAAAAACAATAATCATGTTTTCTCATGAGATTTATGAAAAACCAACAAAGGGAAGAAATAAAATGTTCACATGTGTATTCTGTTGATTTCCTGAAATAACAAATGGACAGGTGATTATTGTTCTCATGTTTGTCTCCCTTTGAATGGACCTCAGATGTCAAACTCGCACGCGTTCATTATTGACAGAGCAACCTGTTGGGTAATGAACAGAGATGGAGTAGGGGTGGAGGGAAAGTGTTGCGCGTCCGGGCCTCAGTGCGAGCGGAGACATATGAGGGAGAAGAATGGCTCTTACTCACTACTTAAACCCCTGCGCCACACCAAGTGAGTCACATGGCGAACGCATGACGTAGGAGCCTCATACACATTGGATACACCCGTGTGTGTCCACACCACAAGCGCAATTCTTTTGCTTTATCTGTCACACACTCACATATGCGTGTGTGTGTGTGGACACTCATGCAAAACAAAGCTGGCTGTCTCTCATTCACAGGCTGTGGAAACAGATTTGCCTCAATGTGTTCATTGTCTCATGAGGGGAGGGGGAATAAAGAAAGAGATGTAGCACTGTACAGCAGGGAGATTTGTCTCCCATAGAGAGTTAGTGGAGGAAAATTAGTACGCACACAGATACAAGTCCGTCTTTTGCGCGCTCGCTGCACTAACGCCAAACAGTTGCACAACCCCAAGAGGAACTGCTAGGGGAGGGAATCTCAGTCTGATAAAACATGGGTGATGTGCTCACTGAAAAAGGCAGCAGCAAAGTGATAAGAACTGTAAAAACGGTTTTGCTCAATTATTATTTTGTCCTTCCCCACCACTAGCACCCATACCCAGAAAGAGCTGGTGAGGGGTGTCTTTATTATGCCAACAAAATCTACTTTGGCCATAAAAACATAGGTCCCAAGCCCTTTAAAATAAAGGTCCAGAGTTAAGGAATTTAGTGTTGTGTTGAGAATGCAGATTCATTGTGAAGAACACCTGAACTGATCATCAGTCACTGCATAACATAGCTGGCAACTGCGCAGCATGCTGAAGGTCCGTGTTAGATTAAAGAGTCTACAGGAGCTTAGAAATGCTTCAAGTAATGTAACACAGAGCTGGGTTTTTTTTTAAGTCTGTTCAGGGTGAAGGAAGCCTGAAGGGGCCGAAGCAGCCTGTTCCATCACTGAGTATTACAATAAGGCTTATCCTGTTGGATATGGCTTATTCGGCCTTATTCAGATCCGCACGCAGGCAGGAGGCAGAATCAAGGCTCTATAGGATCTGAAGAGGTGGGGGGCTTTAACGGCAGCGGGCCTGCTGCTAGATGTGTGTAGGTGTGACCTTGGGAAGTGATGACCTAATCAACATCCCTGCCTGCAAAGCTAATCTGTTACATTCTGAAGGATGCTCCTACGATGGAGCCATCCATGAAGGTGACATTGGTGAGCGGGCTGGTTGCGTGGAAGCGCACCTCTTAATGAGGCACGCGCAAACACATTCAAATGAGGACTACAAGTGCATGTGAGTGCTGTCCTCGTGCATGCAAACACTGCACGCATATTAGTCGTGCGAGAAAGATTCACGTTGAAACACTCATAATGAAAGTTGTGATGTTAAAAACCATTCGGTTTACATCAGCTGATGGCCCAGATGCGTGCAGCAGGTGTTTTCAGCATGGTGGTGGTTAAAAGGTCACGCTGCTTTCTCTAATCTGACCCCAAATGCTGCAGATTTTCAGCTCTGAAACATGAAATCATCTAGTTCACTACATTTTTTTTTACCTTTTCTGTCTTCATGAGAGGACTTTTTTATGGATGTGTTGTAGTTTTCCTTATTTTTTTGGGGGGGGGGGGCACCGCACCCAACCCCACCTCCAGGAGGTGTTCTGTTGTTGTTGCTGTTGGGCTTTTTCCCCCCAACCTGAGCTGCTGCAGACCTGGATTAAGTGTAAATTTAACAATGAGACCACCAGACATCCTCTGCATTGTCTGCATGAACAGCCTTGCCTTCTTCTCCGCGAAGCAGATGCCCTTAAGCAAGGCACGTCCTGCTGATGCAGTGGGGCTGATCAGTGAAGAACAACAACAGACTGACTGGCAAAGATGTTCGGACCGCTTGTGAACAAAATGAGTGGGAAGCTGAGCATATATACATATGTGCTGAGCCAATAACACACTGCTTTTTGAGCAGTTGCACACTCTTGTTTTAAGACCACAAAGCAAACAGGTCTTTGAGTAGCACCAGCTGAGATTATTCTTCCACATTTACCACGCTGTGTGTTATTTTGCGCTGGCTTGATATGGGTGCACATGACCCCACAGCTACTATAGCTTCACCACCTGGATATTGAGTATCACCTGATGAAGATGAAAGAATCCACTGCATTCGTGACATCTGCTGGTAAAATACCTCATGATCAAACCATCAAAAGTGGGGAAACACCATTGTGTATGAGTATTTTCTGATAATCACATGAATTTATTTTAAGAGTTATTTTAACAGGATGAATTAGGTGGTTTCCAAACCAAAGTTGAGCCCATATGCTTTTCAAAAGACATCTAGAATAACTTAAAAAAATCTCATCAACGGGTGGTATATAGTTTCTCTGGATATATATGCATAGTGTTCAGTAAAGTGTTATAATAATTATATGCAGGGGGACTGCTGCTGTTGTTTTTCGTTAGTGATGGGAGCCTGCCTGTTGTGAGCATGTAGTGCGGCCGACTGGTCTGTGTGTTCCCTTCAACTATGTTTCTCTCAGACTCGGAGGAAAGCATGAGTGGACGGTTTCAAGCTCCCCTCTCGCTGAATTGATTCTACTATGGGTCCTCTAGAAACTCAGCGCCGAAACACAGGGGAGCTTGGCTCCGAGCAAGTCTTTGCGTTTACCTTTTATGACACTTTAAACAGTTCAGTTTGAAAGATTTAGACTTTATAATGTAGAGGTAGTCATTTTTACCCAGGTCAAAACGTACGAACGTGCTCGCGACATCTGCTATCCTGAAAACGGACCTTTCCAGTTCCCCCCTGTACCCAAAGATGGTATATTCCACAATTTATTCCAGGGAAAGACTGACAGTTTTTTGGGTCATGAAGCAGCTGTTCAAGTCAGTGGCTCAGCCTCCCTCCGCAAGAATAAGGAATTAGTACATTTCAAATTAGATAACGACAAACGTTGGTGCAAGAAGAGAAAAAAGTATGACAATGTGTCGGCTGCACAGAAGAAACCATTTAAACCCGAGCAAAAACACGAATATTTTTTATTTCTAAAGAAATTATTGCTATTATTATTATTATTTTAAAAACAGTTGGTTTTCACCACATTAATATGAACAGTGTTGTATGTATGTGTGTGCATGTGTACATATTGTTTATTTTACATTTGTGTTAGTGTAGAAGAACAAAAGAAAGCAAATTCCATTAAAAATTCTTGTAATATTAAAGGTTGAGAAGTCTCTAACAAAGTGGAGTTGAACGGTGCTGGAATGACTGTTGACCCCTCTTCAATAAATCCACTCAAGTTGAGCCTTCTATATAGACTGTAGGTTTAAATTAGAGTTTTCCTTCTGGCCCCTCTTATAGAGGCAGAGTATTCAGAGATTTGACCCAACTTGGCTGTAGTTTTTGTGAATTTCTTGATTAAAACATCTCAGCAGGACCCTTGAATCTGAGTATAGGTTAACGTGTAGACTGCGTGTTTCCATTTGTGAAATCACCTCAGTGCCTAACACTATACATGCATGCGTGTGTTTATGAGGAGTGGCTGCATTCTTGTGCTGCTGATTGTTTTTGTGCATGTGTGCGTGCGTATTCATCATGGGTCAAGCCCCTTGGAAACAGCAGCAGAGGTCCTCTGCTTTTAAGTGGATTAAAAGTCCAGCACAATCCCCAGGGCCAGCAGGCATTGGACAGAACGGGTGTAGTTTAGATGAGGACTTAAGACTGATTATCTATGGTGCAGCTTTTGTTTTTGCTGCTACTATTGCGTATATGGGCAACACTGTACAGTACATGAGAATCTGTGTGCTCGTACATACTAGTGGTGAAACAGGTATTAGCTATAGCAGTGTGCACATCGTTGTGGTTGTATTCTCTCCATCTGTGTTGAATCTTTTGCTGAAAATCAGTCCAGCTGAACATGAGCTGTTACCAAGTTTGCTGTGCTGCCGCAGTGGAAAGATTCCTCAGTTCTGAAAGTATACCTGCAGATTGTTTATGTTTAGTCTGCTGCCATGCAGCCTGTCTTATCTACGCTTTAATATGAGAGCTGCTGTTATGGTTTCCTCTGGATCCAGTGTGTCAGTCCCATGCTTCTTGCAGTGTGTCAGCACCAATTAACCAGGTCAATATTTCTGTGCTCCAGTTGTTGCAACACTGATTCCGATCCTGAGTCCAGTTAAGAGTGAAATGTTTGTGAACCAGCATGTTTCTCTGGAGCTGAGTGCATTCTATAAATAAGAAGTTTTATGGACTCCCTTTCTCATTTAAAAAGGGAAATAATAAGGTTGAAATATGTTTGTGAGCCTACATACTGCAGTAGTACCATCCCTACACACTGCTCCCCGGGCGCCTGCTTAGTGGGCTGCCCACTGCTTCACTGAGTGAATGGGTCAAATGCAGAGAAAAACAAGTAATTTCCCCATGGGGATCAATAAAGTATCCATTATTATTATTATTAGTAACCCTATGTTATTTAATTTTGATTGTTAGAGGTCCCTTTTTCTAAATGTTTTGTACAACATAAAGAACACTTAGGCATTCTTAAGAATTCACTGGCTGCTTTCCTTATAATGACCTAACATGAGCTTCATAACCTTTATAATCCTCTTAGATTGTATTAGTGCTTGAAACTATTGAAAAATACAAAATCATCCAGGTTTTATTTTATTAAGTGGGCGAAAATTAATGACACCGAAAGTGTAAAAAGGAAGTTAGTAGGAATCTGGTTTGTGGATCGGGCTTGTAAAATCACAAATGTCCCCCCTCCTCCCCTTTTGATGTCCACATATATGCAGTCAAGCAGAGATGGTATAAAACTAATGTTTATGAAGTAATGACACAGTAATGACTCTTAAACAGTGGTTCTCGCAGCCAAAAAGATAACACGCAGTAGGTGTTGTGCTACAGTTACCTGCCAACTCTGTGAACTTTATTCTCCCTTTGTAGCAGCCTAAATAGCCCTGAAGCTGCACCCATTGTCTGTACCGTGTAGGATAAAGTTTAAGCCGTGTACTTTTATGAGAGTGTTACAACTGAGTTCAAGGTTTTTTTTCTCACAATAAAATTACAAAATATACACTCACCGAACACTTTGTTGGGTACACCCGTTCATCTGCTCTTATTTACAGTTTACAGAGAATGGTCTGATCAAGATGAAATACCCAGAGCAGCAGTTCTCTGGGAGGAAATGTCTTGTTTATGACGTAGGGCAGTGGAGAACAGCCTCAAACTGATAGGTAGACAACAGTAACTCAAATAACTTGCTATAACCGAGGTATGCAGAAGAGAATCCTCAAACATACAACATCGCAATCCCCAAAGCAGCAGAAGACCACGCCAAATGCCACGTATGAACAGGAAATTCAGGCTAGTTTGCAGTTTGCGCAGGGTCAACAAAATTGGAAACACATTTCCTGGTCTGAAGAGTCGATTTCTGCTTTATCATAAAGAACATGCAAGCATGGATCCATCTTGTTTTCTATCGATGGTTCGGGCTGCTGCTGGTGGGGTAATGGTGTGAGTTTCATCATCCTGGCACACTTAGTACCAACTAAACATTGCTTTAATGCCACACCCTACCTAAGTATTGTTACTGACCCTTTATAACCGCGGTGCACCCATCTTCTGATGGCTGTTTCCAGGATAATGCACCATGCCACAAAGCTCAAATAATGTCCAACTGGTTTCTTGAACATGACAGTGGGATCATTATACTCAAATGGCCTCCACAGTCACCAGATATCAATCTAGTAGAGTACATTTGGGATGTGGTAGAACGGGAGATTTGCAGCTAGATGTGCAGTTGACAAATCCATGGACCAAAACCTCTGAGGAATGTTTCCAACACCTTGTCCTTGCTGAATCACTGCCACAGAGTTCCAACAGTACCAGGATATACTAGCAAGGTATATCCAATAAAGTCTCCAGCGAGTGTATAATACTGTATAGTACTGACAGCTGTAAGTCTGGATAGTTTTGTGTTTGATTTAAGCTTTTATTTATCCGCCTAGTTACACACAGACCAGAAAAGTAAAAAATGGATGGATGAATGGATTTGTAGTTGTCTGATACCAGTGTGTACTGGCAGCACAAAGTTCAGTATCCTATAGCAAACAGAATTACAACATAAGCTGTAAAGAATGAAAAGATGGTGTTTACAATCACTGTAGAAGTACATTGGATTTCCTGTTTCTATATTTCACTAAATGAATGTTTTTAATGCAAAGCAGTAGCAGTACGAAATGTCAAGTGCTCACTATCTTATTGCAGCACTGATAAGGTATTACAAGAAAGAGTAAATAATGAGGCTGATATCAAAGCAATAAAATTGGAAACAGTAAGTGTGTAGCATGCTGTATCAGCTGCTGTAAATGCGGTATATGTGTGGAGAAGAATTTCAGTCCTGAGCAGGAGTTTTAAACTGCGCCACCAATGGTCGCAGTTACTGTGATACCAAAGCCAACATCTAAATCTCTTCTTTGGATCGTGGCTTCCTCTTATTAAGCTTCAGTAATGTTACCGAAGGTGTCTAGGGAGGCCAATCCATGACTGATGGTGTTCCATTGTGTGTATTTCTATCCAGGTGTGTTTTCACGGCATGGGCAGTGTGTTTTGGAATCACCGTTGTCCTGAAAAATAAAGCCATTGCCAATCAGATGCTTTCCAGATGGTATTGCAGAGTCAAAATATACTTTTCAGCATTCGTAATTCTATCAGTTACGAATTCCAACACCACTGGCTGAAATGCAGCATCAAACATGACAGAGCCTCCACTGTATTTTTGCAGAGGGCTGTAGACACTCACTGTTGTACCTCTATCCTGACCTTCTTGGTATGTATTGACAATCATTTGAACCAGAAATTTCACATTTTGATTCCTCACTAAGACCTGTTGCCACTGATTTTCGGTCCACTTCTTGTGTAATTTGGCATACCTCAGCCTTTTCTTCCTGTTTCCTTTCTGTAAGAATGACTTTTTGACGACCACATGAGAATACCACAGCTGGATATTTTGTCCAAAAGATTTCTGAGTCCAAACAGAAAGGTCTACAGTGCATTGTGGTGCAGTGTATGGTAATTTGACACGAAGTCAAGAAATAAAAAAATGTAAAAAACGATCTTACTTAGATTCAAGCAGAAATAAAACTTGTAACACTCATGTAAGGATATGATACAGCATGGCACAAATGTGAAATACCAAAATCTAGACCTGTATTCCTAACAAAGGGTAGATCTGCTTGTATTTCCTGATGACTGCTAAGTCATTCAGAGGAATTTTGGATGCAAACTTGAATAAATATAAAATATATACAACTTCCCCTGCTAAAATATTATGGAGCATATGCAAAATGTAATGAAGTAATAAAATATTAGCAGCATTCTGCTGAAACATGGTGCAAACTTTCACCATACCTGTGATATCACATTATTGACACATCCTATATACTTTGGAGTCACCTTTTTTTTTTAAAAAAATCTACAGTATTAATATAGATTTATAATATAATATAATAATATAAACTGTAAGATTTCCTTAAATAATTCCATATATCCTAGAAAACAAACCCAATATTGAATAGTTCAACAGTGGATACATAATTACAGATTTTAAGTACATTCAGAGGCAACTGCTATTGCCTATAGGGGGTTTAAGGGGGGTTAAAGCCGACACAAGTGCATGCTGTTATTAAGACAGTGATTCTTCTGGCACCGGTAGCACTTCTCAGTTATGAAAACTTAAACCAGTCTCTTACAGTTAGTTCCGTAATTTATTGGACAAAGACTCAGTTTTTTAGTTTTGCCTCTGTATACCCTAACAGTGGATTTTATATCAAATATTCAAGATGTGACTGAAGTGCAAAATTCCTGCTTTAATTCAAGGGGTTTAAGAAAAGTAGTAGAAGTGATGGACATCACCAAACGCTGTGTTTCCTCCCTTGATGTGCTCATGTCAAATGGTGGAAGTAATTTTAGCTTGTTGTAAGTGATACTTCCTACTCACAATTCCAATTAAGGCAATGAGGCAACACTGCCCTGAAACTACTTTAAAAAATAGAGACAAGAGGCCAGCACGAGGGTTCAGCATAGCAGGATAGGCATAGAAAAGCAAGGGGAAAGCAACAAAATGGAGTTCACAAACAGACATTAAGGAAACCTGGGAGGGCATGGAGGGCAGATCATGGAGTTGTTTCTTGGAACCAACATCAGACATGAAGGAGAAACCACATCCAGCAACAGGAGACTTACAGTGAGTTACAGCTGACAAAAGATACACGAAAGAGTCTACACCTACAATATGGCTGCAATAATTTTTTAAAGCATTTGTTTTAAAACTCTTGTAGCCATGGATGCCATGTACTGTTGGACTGCTAGTTTGACTTCTGCAGATTTTACTGTTAATGCCCTGGTTTGTTTTCATAGTCTTTTATTGTTGGTTTTAGAGTACAGGAATTTTAGAGATTGGAAAGAAATTAAATTTTCTTAACCACTACCCTGATCCTGTTTACTCCTAGGTTACCATCCCCCTTTTTCAGCTGCTCTCCAGTTCACCTTCAGGTGCATGTTTGTAGGTGTCTTTGCATTTAGTTTTGTATTTTCATTCATGAAGGCGTCTCCTGATTGTTGACTTTGACAAGATACGCCTATCTCGTCAAGAGTATTCTTGACTTGGCTTGATGTTATGAAGTTGTTTTTCCCATAGACATAATTCTGTCATTACACACTTCAGTCACCTTATGTGGTCTTTCAAGCCTTGTGTCTTTCATTTTAAGAATGTCCAACATTGTTGATTTGGCCTTTTAAGTTTTTTCTCTCTCCGAGAGGTTTATTTACTCTTTTTCTTTTTCAGCCCAATGATGGCCTTTCCTCACTTGCTCTGACATCTGTTTGGGCTTCATATTTAAAACTACAGAAAAAAACTCTAAAATACAAATGCAACACTTTAAATCAACTTCAGGTATTGTCTACTTTTTTTGTCATGAAGCAACAAGAGAGCAGGCCTCACTTAGCCATTAAATTGCTTGCCAGTCAATTGTCCAATAAATTTTCAGCCTCTGAAAAAGGGAGCTGTGTATAAAAATTGCTGCAATTCCTAAACAGCTAATAAAAATGTTTTGTAAATCCTTTTGATTTAAAGCTAAAATCATCACTGTGTTGGTGTAGAGAGGGAAATCTACAAAAACTGTCTTTATCCAACAAATGTCTGAAGCTCTGAATTTGTCTTTCGGGCATTTCTCAGAGACCCATGTAAGAATGCAAATGTCCAGTGCAGTTAGATTGGACATTAGGTAGTCTTTAGTCCATGTGATATTGCATTGCAGCCCATGTGCAAATAGCACATGGAATAAATACCTTGCTGCATTCAAAAGTAGTGAGTGGGCATCATGTGGACTGCCTCCTTCAGCTCTCTTTAAACCACCCGTAATACATTTCCTGTTGTGAGTACAAGTCTGAACCTGATTATCTCCTGTTGCGAGATACATGTGAAAAAGAGTGACTTTGGACATTTCCTAGACCTGATTTTACAAATAACCAAAGTTTGTCTGTGTCAACTGCTGCACATTCAGTCACCAGTCACTGACATAATATCACCATTATTAATTATCATTTGCCACGTTTTCTGATAATAATTAGATTAGAAGGTTTTCTTATCTTTTAACAACAAGATGAAGACAGCGTAGTGGCAGTAAAAGGTGGCGTGGAGTCAAATCAGAATACTTTCTTTGATATATAAAGACAGGATTTATTCCAGTTCATGGTGGGATTCTTGTTGAAGCAATTTCATTTGTAAGTAGAACCATATTGTGTTCACATAAATACCAATGCCTAGTGTGTCAACTTGTGTGTGTTTTATTATATGTGAGTAATAAATCTTGTAGAGCCAACTTGTACCAGAGGAAAATGCTTTCAATATCAATTATGTCAAGTTGAACATGTTATGTAGCATACGTGTTCTCTTCGGGATGCAACGTTAGTTTCATCTGTTGACTCTTGGTGGGTCTCCAATCATTGTTGTTATTTGAGATAGATAAATCTCCCAGGAGCAAGCTTAGTGTTGCAATCGTTTTAAAACACAGGCTAATCTAATCATAACTGCAGCAGCAAAAGGAATTTTCCCACTCTGAACTTGATAAAGTGCAAATAACCTGACCCTAACCCGACTCCAAATTTCTTTAGGAGCTATTGTAACACATCAACCAAGAAAACACAGTGCACAGTTGTGTTGAAATTTTTGGCAACAGTACGTAAGAATGAGCTCAGGTAGTCAATAGAAAGATTGTTTCAAATGCAGTGGTTCAGTTCCACTGTCATTTTATCTGCTTGTCTGTCTCACCACAGAAACTAGTGAATAAATACTCACTCCACTGTTATATCTGCGGTCACCTGTTGATTTCTATGTGGCCCCTTGTGATGTATTCTATTGTATTTCTATTGTTCTGGAGAGTCTGGGTTTGTTCTTCGTCATTTTGTGGCTTTTTTGTAAACTTTGTTATGTTGCCACTGAAGCATCAGCCTCGTTAGCAAGCTGGTGAATGGCACTTTTACTATTCATTCTATCATATTTACTAAACCCAAGCCTCAAAACTCTCCTTTATGCGCACAACACATCTGGTTTCCTAGGACACTTGTGGTTGCCTAGGAATGATGTTAGGTTTTACATAGTGATGACATCACCCCCGGAACAAGGACAGTTTTCATGTTTGAGAACCTGCTTTTATTGCAATGAAAATGCTCACAAAAAATTCAGGAACCGATTCCAACATTGGCCCCTTGTTGGTGGAAAAGCCTCAGGGGTGAAATGGGATCGGGCCCCATAGAACCCCACAGTGCGTGTGTGCGTTCGGATGCACATGTACCTGTATGTGCACGCGAGCATGTGTGTATGTGTGTTTGAATGGAATTGTGTGTGCAGTGCAGATGAAAGTGCGTGTGTGGAGTGTATATGTGTGTATTTGTGTCTATTCCCGCCAGCCTTTAATGGGGATCATGTGTGGAGTCAGCAGCACAGACGTACAAAAACATGCTAACCCCCACCCCCCATGCACGGTCCGCATTAACACCCGTGCACACACGCAGACACACAAAAATGCACACAGAGCGTGCCTCAGTCAGCGAGTTAAGAACAACTCCTAGGGGAGGTAAAGCACCAGTTTTTGTGTGTGTGCGTCTGTGGGTGTGTGTGAGAGTGGCAGAACACACACTCTGTTTCAGAAGGATGGGGGATGGTGGGGGGGTGGAAGGCTAAGGGGGAGGGGAGAGAATGGGGGGGGGGGGGGCGAGTCGTGCAGAGAGAAAGGAGAAAGATATGGGCAGCGAGCAAAGGCAAAAGGATGGAATGGGTGTGTGTTTATGTGTGTGCGTGTGTGTCTGCGCGCATGTGTGTGTGTGTCTGTGTGAGCAAGCAGCAAAAAAGAAGGAAAGGGTGTAGAGAGGGAAAGAAAGCTGAAGATGGACAGGGAGGATAGAGCGAATGGCTGAGAATATTTGAAAAAGAGAAAAGGCGAGAGGTTGAGGGGCCCGTTGCAGGGGGGAGAGGAGGGCCTGTAGTTTTGGCCAAGGGGCAAGACAGTCAACAACATATGCATCCAAACCTCCAGACAAACCTCTTCATCGAGGACAATAGCACAGAACAAGAGCTATGAATCTCATAAACCCGCTCTGCATGTGTGGAACAACTACAGCTTCCCCCAATGCTTATTTGTGTTCATTTGTGAGAGCGCTAATGCTGACTGTTGACCCTTAGCAGCTTTGGTGCTGTAGATGCAACCAATGGGAACATGAATACACCTTGAATGACAAGATTTATTTTTTAATGTATTGCACGCCTCTTGGAGTAAGAATGTCGATCCCCCCAAAAATGTAAGAAAAATTATTTTTTAAAGTCATGATCAAGCTTACTTCGATTTTGACTGCAAGCACAGGTTTGGGCAATAAAAAGAAAAAACACCCTTTCACTTGTTTGCTTTTAATATTTTTACACCTTTTTCTGAGTATTATTGTATATATTTTAGTATTGATTTTTTAAAGATCTCTTATTCAAAAAAGCTCAAAATGCACAATTAAGAACCCACCCATACATTCATCCACCCTCACGGTTTGTGGTGTTTTCTTTTTTGTTTGTTTGTTTAAAGCCCCAAAACAGTCAGATGAAGTTTCAGACACACTACTTTATAACTGCTGTTGTAGTGTTCAGGACTTCAGTAGACATAAAGATTGGGCAACACATATTTCTTGTAGTCGCTATCCTATTTACTGACACTGAGTTCTGAGTTAAAGGTGAGCACATCAGACATATGATGAGAGAATATTCTTTGTTGTGATGCAACTAATGTTCATTGTTCAGTGCTAACTCATTTTATGGCAGTGTAGTCCAATTCAGGAATAAAACGTACTCTAGCTGGTAAATGCTCAACTGTGTTCACAAGGTAATTGCTCTCATTTTGTCTCCAGTGCTGAACACAAAGTGTATATTTTGCTTATTAGAGCTCTTTTGCCGAAAACCTCAATCTTCCACCACTAAGATGTGAACCACACCCATACAACCCCCCCCCCCCCCCAAAAAAAAATCATAAATGTAAATGTAACTGCAAACACTGACTATATATTAAACACATAATAGCTGTGATTAGACATTTCCCTTAAATCTTTTAATATGTGCTGCTGAAGGTTCTACGATGTCTTTTAGCAAGATCAAGACCTGTTAACTTCTCGTTAGTGATCACCATTAACTACAACTGATAGTTTCTGTTTTCATAAAAACAATCAGTTTGACAGCACTCATTGGATAGAATAATATGCATAACAATAGGAAAGCCCAAGTAACTGAAGGTCTAAGCAGGAGAATTGTAGATTTACACGTTCTAAAATACAGTAGATTCCAGTATCATCAGTTCAAACAACTGTACATAAGTACAAGTTATTCAAATGTATCATCACTTTGCCAGGGTCTGAAAGAAGACCCAAACTGTCACCGTCCGAGGAGAGAAAATTGGTTAGGATGTGCAGGAACCACCCAGAAACCATCACTGCTCAAGCCTAGCGGTAATATATCTGTGTTCACCACTTAGAACAAATAGAGTGAAAGA
The DNA here is from genome assembly GCF_041146795.1 of Maylandia zebra. NCBI lineage: Eukaryota > Metazoa > Chordata > Actinopteri > Cichliformes > Cichlidae > Maylandia > Maylandia zebra. Next base: position 22,697,344 of record NC_135185.1, read on the forward strand.
ATGTTGTTGGTGGAAAGCTGGTAAAATATTTAGATGTTCAGATTTGTTCATGTTTTAACTCTGTGTCCACTTTAAATAAATTCTGCAAATATGTCCTGTGTCAGTCAACAAAAATCTATACGTAATTTTATGACTTGGCTTTGCTTCATCTCTAGTGTAACAGCAGCTGTGGTTCATGGTCATCAGTCTTTAGAGCACCAATCCGGTGGAATAAACATGACTTTTAATTTAAAATTCTCCTCTGTTTGTATTGCAGAAAGAAGATGAAAGAAGACAAAATAGCAGCAGTAGACCCGCCTAGCTTATGACTCAATTTGTTTATAAAATGAACAAATATTTGTAGTCATTGACCATAGACTGTATACACAAGATACAACAATGACAGCACCTATTGACTTGTGGGATAGCATTTTTTTAAAAAAGGCCTGAATCAGAGAGCATCTCAGGATCAATGGATACTCTGACTGTAAGCCAGCAGATGAGGACACTGTACTGTACTTGAAGTGTCACAAGGATGCTTAATAAAGTTAGTAAACGGGATATCCTATCTTATGGCAAAAAAAGAAAAGCTGGACATCAATGAAACAACAAATTGTAAAGACAGTCGATTGATCCAGAGACCTGTTGTGATCCAGGGCCTTCTGCGTGGTCAAACTGCAAGGACTACAGCACCGACAGGTTGTTCAGTCAGTGAGAGATGTCCAAACTGTTACAGTATAAAACATGTGAACACCAATCTTACTACATTCAAAAGTGTTAAAAAACGACTATATCAGAAAATCGAGACCGTTCATATGCCATAACTTGTTTTGATCAGCCATTTATCCGACACAATTTTCTCCTGTGAATTATAATGAACTATTCACTGTATCAGTGTTTATCTTACTCTAAATTATCAGTATCTATATCCGTATTTTGATTTGGGGTCATTGTTCATAAAAGTAATGCATTATATATTACTTGTTGTTGTTCCTACAAGTAATGTAGTATGTTAATTTCTCGCTGGAGAAAGTAATTTGTTATACTACTTGCTGAGTTACAGTTGTGTTACTTCACAAAATGAACTGAATTGCACTGTCACATAATTACAAGTTAACGCCATAAAAACTGGGCTACAGTTCCACATGCAAGCAGAAATCCACAAATCACAAAATTATTTTAGTGTTTACACAAATACAACGACACAAACCAAAGTTGAAAACCAGCTCAGAGAGACATCAAAGCGATTGTCACAGTGATTCTACTAAAAACAAGGTAAAGGTATAAATCGAGAGTACAATGAGGCTTACCACTGACTTTGTTACTGCTGATGTTGTGTGGGTTGGGATCGGCATACACTCAGCTTCAACAACACTCTGGGTTTTTCGCTATATTTTGCTATAGTTTTGTCTAATCTAATCTACTCTAATATTTGTGTTAGCATGCTAACACTAAGCTAACGCAAAGCTAGCCAAAGTATTGTTAACACATAGCTGGTCAAAAGCTAGTAATGCAAACGTAACTCAGCAAGTAGTATAACATTGTTATGTAGCTGTTTCTGTCCTGAATGCAGTTTGCACTTCACTTCACTTCAAAAATAAAAGTCATGTCCATATTCCCATTCCTCAAATGCATTTACTTCCTCAAGCAAACTAGCATGAGTGCGCAAAAAGAAAAGGGTATGTTTGTTTGATTTTTAGCAATCTGCCCAGAATGCAGGTAACACGAGTTGTGAATGTAAAGTTTTAACATCGGGATCTGTGGAGTTCTTTTAGTGTCGATTTGATGACCTGCTTTTGACTTTTCGTCTTTGTCTTCATTTTTAGCTGTGGAGGTTCCAGCTTGGCTGTGAAAACACAAGCAATTCATAAAAAGTGCTGAGCATCATCATCGTCATCATGAAAACAACATCATACTTTTACAGTTACAGTTGTTAATATGTTAACAGCTTTTAAAGTCTAGCGACATCACAATGGTCAATTTTGAAATGAATGGAGAACACCCATCCTCAATCTTAGAAGGTGACAGAGAAACAGTCTTTAGTTACTCTACTAGCTGAAGGAAAATAACATCTGTAGACTGTCTGTGCAGCCAATTATACCACCGCACACTCATGTTTGTCTCTGATAAAAAAAAAAGAAGAAGAAAAAAGGTCTTGTAACTGTTCAAACGTTTTTGAGAGGACACACAATCTGGATCCAATTTGACATCGAGGGCAACATATGTTTCTGTCGCAAGCTTTCAGGTCAAATGTAAATAGAAGACTGTGAGCACTTCATGTTGTGAATTCTTCACACAACGGCAAAAGCAAAACGAAAATAGCCAAATCCATACCAAATGCATGACTTATGCTTTTGTGGAATACGGAATGAAGCGATGTCCTCAACCGTAGGTGAAAAAGTTAAATGTTCTATGTTAAGGGAACTTAACATATAGCTCCAAGTGCTTTACCAAATTTACAATATGCTCATGTACTATCAGAGAAAAGATACATTTACAGCTGAAATCTTCACAAGTTATGTAAAGGTAATTAAAATGTTCCGCTGACATCATCCACAATACCAGCTGGTTCGTCACCACAATATCTGATTATCAGAAAAAACACACCAAACTCTCTGAGGACAATAGGCGCTGTATTTTTGGAACATTTGACTCTAGAATAACTGCTGACAGCACAGGAAGGAACAGTTTTTCACACCACTTAAAATAAATCGGGAAAGAAACATACAAAACAATATGCATTTGACATATGTAAATATTTGTTGTTGTTTAAACTGCTCTGATCTTCCTGTTACGTGGTGGCTTTCCTTCAATCAGTGTTGGGGGATTTCTGTGCTTAAGTACAGAGCAGATGGATAAAACCTAGACGGTTTTTTTTTTCTTTTTAGGTCCCCTGACCTTTTGGGCCGCTGTGTCAGTTTAGTAAGCCAGCTTTGACTATCCGCTGTCAACAAATAGGTTCGACGTATCTTTGAATTTCTTTATAGATACCACAGAATCTTTAACCAGCTCTATCCTTTCAGTTTTACTACACTGGATATTATGAAACACTCAAAAATGACCAAATACTTTCCTTTCCAAAAGGTTATAAGAACTGATTTTAATAGCTGTAAGCATAACTGAACCTAGCATTTTTTTTCTTTTAGAGGAGCAGTAACAGTGGACTCCATTGTGGTAATTACAAAACACTGATCATGCTGCAAGCTGTGCTTGAACTTCAGAAAATGGTTTTATTGTTGGACCAAAGGTTGTGCTGGCATTTGTGATACTTGTCGTACTTGACCAGTTATAGAAATCTGTAAACCCACTCAAAACTGTTTTGAGTGGATTTGCTTATTTCAATGTAGTTTTAATTGTTTGTCAAGCCAAGCATCAGAATGGGGAAGAAAGGTGATTTAAGTGACTTTGAATGTGGTATGGTTATTGGTGCCAGATGGGCTGGTCTGAGGATTTCAGAAACTGCTGATCTGCTGAATTTTTTCCCACACAGCCATCTCAATGGTTTACAGACCCCCCCCCCCAAAAAAAAAAAAAATCCAGTGAGCGTCAGTTCTCCAGTTGAAAATATCTTTTTGATGCCATAAGTATGAAGCAAGTGGCCAAAGTGCTTTGAGCTGATAGGAAGGCGAAAGTTACTTGGAAACCCACTTATTATGGCCAAATATTCAAAAGAGAATCTCTGAATGCCCATCAAACCCTGAAGCAGATGGGCTACACCAGCGGACGACTACACTCGGTACTACTACTGTAAGCTAAGAACTGAAAACAGGGTGGCGTTTGCACAGACTCACCAACATTGGAAGCTAAATGGAAAAATGTTGCCTGTTGTGATTCAACGTGCTGATGGCAGGGTCAAAATTTAGCATACACAACATGAAATCATGGATCCAACCTGCCTTCTGTTGAAGGTTCAGGCTACCAGTGGTGGTGTACTGGTGTGGGGGATATTTTCTTGGCACACTTAGCCCCTTATTACAAAGGAATATTATTTAAACACTGCACCCTACTCTACCATGTCCATCTCTTTATGACCACATTGTGCCCGTCTTCTGATGATTCCTTACAGCAGAAAAATGCACAAAACTCAAAATCGCCTCAAACTGGTTTCTTGAACATGACAATGAGTTCACTGTACTTACAATCACCAGATCTCAACCCAAAAGAGCACCTTTGGGATGTGTGATGCCATCATGTCAATATGGATCAAAATCTGAGATGAAAGTTACCTTTTTGAATATATACCAAGAAAAATTAAATCGGTTTTTAAGGACAAAGGGGCTCCAACCAGTGCTTGCAACATGTACATAATAATGTGGTAAAAGTAAATGTTTACAGGCACGTTGACCTAACTTTTGCTGCTTATCTGAGTCTTGTGTAGTTTAAGGTGCATTCAGTGAAAAAAAACTCAAATTCTCACATTCAAGCCTGGTTGCATAAATGATTCACAAACAGTGCAAAATAATTTGAGGGTAATGGGTCGATTGTTGAACTTTGGGCAGAGCCTAGACTTGGTATTTCCTTCTGCTTTCCCATACTAAGCTAAGCTAAATACTTCCAGACATTAGCTCTACCTCTAGACCAAAGAAATAAGGGACTATAAAATGGCACTGGTCTTCTAGTGCAACATACTTCCCAAAATGTTGCCCTTAAACCTTTGCTGTTGCATAGCAGGCGTTGTGCAGTCTCAGAGATAAAAGCTAACACCGTTTTTCTGAGAACGCTGAGAACAGTTTGACAAAAGCCCCCTGCATCTGAATAAAGTGTAAGGTTATCAGCTTGCATGTTACCGGTTCCAGTGTGACTTTTTCTCTGTGTGCATATTTTCACATGTCACTCCCTGAAGGCATGTTGCTGTCAACCATGGGAACTTGTGTATCTAACTGTAAGTCCACAGTCCTGCTCTGTCAGAAATAGGCCGGGTTGGGTTAGAAAATGTTTCATAAGCTTAGACTGACCTCCTTCTTCTCTGTTTCTCCCTCTCTGCCACTCCTCACAGCCCTCCCAGTTTCTCTATCTTCTTCTCACCTAAACATTAAAACAGTCAATGCAAAAATAGTATCGTATACTTTCACCATATGCACCCCAACATCTAAAAAAACCTACTTTTCATAGCGATTTCATTTCACTGCTGCATATTCAAAGTTCTTCCTCTCTTTCTTCATTTTTAATCTCTCACAAAAGTCTCCATTCTCATTAATATTTCCTGCATTCTGTTTTCTGATAGCTTTGTACTCCACGAATAATAGTCTTCCTACTAAACTGACTGAGGGAGGTGACTGAAATACTTGAATTTATATGACACTACAGTATGTTCTTGTAAAAGTCTGCACGTTGGTGTGCGAAGGTGCGTGTGCGTCTGTGTGTCTTTACACAGATGTCTGCGAGAGTCTCTATCCATGCGTGCAGTTGCCAGTCTGGATATCCATTTGCATGTGTGTGTGTGTGTGTATGACTGTGTGAGCATGTAATTGCATGCATGTGTCTCCGTGTTTGTCTCCATCTACCATTTGACTGCCATCTGAATCTGTGGCACGTATAGCAGGAGAGCTACGAAACAGCAGAGAGACAGACAGGCGGAAAAGAGAAAGGGAAAAGTGTATGTGTGTGTGTGTTTCTTTTTTTCGGGGGGGGGGGGGGGGGGGGGGGGGTGAAGGAGACAAGAAGTAGGGAACAAGTGAGGAGGAGAAGGATGAGAGATGAGGACAAGGAGCAGAGGAGAAAGAGAGACAGGGGAAAGATGTGAGCATGAGAGAGTAAGACAAATAGAGATACAGAGAGAGAGAGAGAGAGAGAGAGAGAGAGAGAGAGAGAGAGAGAGAGAGAGAGAGAGAGAGAGACAGGCTCGGAGCAGGACGGGTGGGGGTGGGGAGTGGGGGGGCATCAGCATACAGAGGCAGTCTGTGGTCTTCCAAGCAGCAGCAGCAGCAGTAAAAATAGGGGAGAGGAAAAACAACGATGGTTTGAAAGATTAAATTCCTGTTGGAATAGGAAGTGCAGAGAGAGGGAAGGGCAGATACTGAGGCAGGCAGTGGGGCTGCTGGGTAAAGGTACTGGTTTTGGCTTTAGTGCAGATATTTTTAAAGGAAAATTCCACTATAAAATACTCGCACAGCCCCATCGAGCATGCTGGATGCATGTTACAAAATGTAATTGCACTTAGTCCTTTGCGAGCACGGCTTAGAAACCCTTATTCGGACTGAAATTCCAGTGATTTTTTTTTCCATGCAATTTTTACACAATTTAAAGTCTTTTAGTGTTTACTTTCCCCAAACAGCTAATGAACAGAGCTTATATATGTCTACCCTGAGCGTATAGAGGAGAGGCCTTTCAGCCTCAGCTTGAACTCTTTTATTTATTGTGAAGTGATACGACTCTGGGTGGGGTAAAACATTATTACGCAACTTAAAACGCTCAAATTTCACAGTGAATGAATTTGCATTTATTCATGCCCGCTCATGTTGCGGCAGTGGCAGTTAATTTTGGAGCTTGTCACATAAAAATTCAATTCATACGTCACCGAAGAAAACAAGACCACAAACTTTACCATTTTTTTGTTAACTAAGCATACCACATTTAAACCTGTGTCATGTTTATTTGTTTATCTGTATATTCTAATTCAATAATTCAAGTGGTCTAAGAAGCAACTAGCCTTGCCTGTCTCCTCTGGGATTTCAAGTTCTCTTTCTTTCTTTGTTTTCAAACCTGCAGCAGGTGAGCAGTACAAAAAATTACCGTATTAAAAGCAAAACCTCAGCAGTGACTTGTTTTTAGCGCAGAGGAAGCATGTGCATGTTTGTCTGTGAAGGGTCTCCGAGAGGAGAGGGGGGAGCTGCAGGAGGAGGGCTGTCTGTCACGTTCTCCATTATTTATTCATTCATTTATTTACTGCCTTTTCCTATATTTATGTGACAGTATCTAAATGAGAGACACATTTTAAAAAAGGACAACATCTTTGTATGTCTGTGAAGGGAGAAGTCAATTGTAGATGAAAAGCTGCGATAGCATAATTCAATAACACAACTTTCTCTCTCTTTTTTGGTCTTATTTGATTACTGGCGCTCTTTTTTAGCTTGTCACGGGTCATTTATGTCGACATGTTGCGGAAATCGAGTAGAAAGTGGGTTTTTTTTTTGGAATCCTTTGACCAATTTCAGAGGCCTGCAAGTCTTATCTAGTTATTTACTAAAGTAAAAAAAAAAGGAGATAAAAACACACTTTCTGTTCTGTAAATCATCTGAAACCTCAGTCTTGTGCTACGTACATCTATTTCATTCATAAATAACACACTGATGACAGAAATCTGTTGAAAGGTTCAACAAACTGCTTAAATAAGCACCACTACATGGGTAACATAGGGTTTAACTTACCTTCATCTAGTTTAATAGTTAATAGAGTCCCTGAAATGTCGACGGTGTTCTTACGTCTTCTCGTTATTTGCAACAATGGGTTGGATTCGTGACTTAAATTGATATCGCACAAGAAAATCTTTTTTTTTTCCTGCATTAACTCACAAAGAAAAAGCCTGTTCTGACAAAAGAAAACGGTGGGGAGGGGGGAGGAAGGAAGTGATTGCTAAGTGTTGGAAGGAGTCCCATATCTCTCTTAGAAGCCAATGAGCTCTGATAGAGAAATTCCAACAAACCGACTGATTGGCACCGCAAAGGATGCCATTCAATTAGAAATGAACATGTGAATGGAATGCTTCTGAGAGGGATCTGGAGTGATGAAAAATACAGGTTTGGCATGATTGAGCTCAAACCTGTTTGGGGCTTGCACGTGTGTGTATGTGTGTGTGTGCAATCTCCCTGATAGGATAGGGGCTTCGTTAGGGTAATTACAGCTTTGCTATGTAAATAAGCCTGTCATAGAGGAGAAAGACACACCCACCTCTTTTTCAGACCCAATTAACCTAACTCCCCTGGAGTTTACATACCTAGCGCTCTCCAGAACACACACACGTATACACACAGATAAAATCCATTCCAACACTACTGCGTGCACACTTGTCTACACTTATGTTAAGGGCGAATATAGTTATCGGCGAAGTCTTCCGTGCTCCAAACTTTTCCATTTCACACAGAGCCAGTCCTAGACACCAGGCAACGCAGTATGTGCGTGCGTAAACTTGAGAGCATTTGTGTGTATTCGATCCTGGGCGAAGCAGTAGACTACAGCTAGCCAGGTGATATCTGTATGCATAAGGCATCACCCCAGGCTAACTGGCTGCTGGAGCTGTGGTGAGCAGCATCTATCATCTCAGGCCGCTGATGAATGTCTGTCCTGAATGGCTCTGTGGCGTAGTGAGGGGAGCAGAAAGAGAGAGCACAACATGACTCATGGTGGAAGGAGAAAGGAGGGAGGTGAGGGCTGGTGGTGGTGGGGAAGGGGGGGGGGGGACAAGGTGGAAAGATGAGGGAGAAGGGCAGAGGGGGAGGAAAAAGGGGAGGAAGACAAAGACGAGGAAAGAGTGGGAGCGATGAAGAACAAAAAGGCAAAAAACACAAAGACAGAGAGGGAAAAGAAAGTGAAAATGCTCAGTGAGACTGCACAAGAATGTAGAGATGCAGATGCATCGGAAGGGGGGGAGTAGAGGAAGTGGCAGAAGAAGGTGAGGGGCGAGGAAGACGCGGAAGGAAGAAGAAGAAGCAGAAGAAGGAACAGAAATAGGAGATGGAATGGAAGGAGGGTGGAGAAGCATGAACAGGAAGAAGTGAAATGGAGGAAGAACAGGAAGGGGGGAGGAGAATGCGAGAGAGACAGAGATAGAGATGAAGGATGTGGGTGCATGGGGAAGAACAGAGGGAGATAGTGGCAAGAAGGCATTAAAGTGGGTCAGAGGAGAGCAGGATGATGTGGAAGAGAAGGAAAGACAGAGAGGAAGATAAAGAGAGAAAGAGAGCATGTTGGGAGAAGCAAGAAAGTGATGGAGAAAGGATGGAGTGGAAAGAAAGGGAGGATAATGGTAGTTCAGATGACAGCAAACCCAATAATGCACCAAATAAAGATTGACATATGTTGTATGGTGCGTGGACTAAATGCAAAAAACACATAAATGAACCCATAATCTCTGCCAAACAGAAGAAAACTTGTCAAACCAGAAAAAAAGTTGTTAAATACAGCTGATCCGTAACAGTAACTGTTTTTATGACATTTCAGCTGCGATGTGATCGGACAATTTATATTTACCATTTTCTGTAAAACATTGCACACCATTGTTGATGCAAGATGTAACATCAGCTTGGTTCCAAATCACCCTGATTTCATTTCATCCAATATTGAATAAAATTATCATATATAGAGGGAAAGCACGACGACAAAAGCCCAACAGCCTTATCTGCATTTGAAACGGAGAGACAGACACACAATACGCAGTGACGCTGCTTGTGTTTATTCTCTGCAAAAGAGGAAGAGCCAGTGTTCCCGGGGATCATTGGGTTCTTGGATCAATATTGGTGCTATGATGAGACAGTGATAGAGTTTGTGGTCTAGAGCTTAAAAGATACCTACACCATCACTTTCTCACTTTCCCCTTCTCTCTCAGAGTTCAGCTGGCTAAATTTGAAAATGCATATTCTTCTTCCTCTTTCGGCTCTCTGTCCACACTTTGACACCCTTCTTTTATAAAGTCATTACCAGAGTAGAAGAATCTGAAAACAACATCTCATTTCAAAGTAGTAGTGCTGAGCAGTACAAACTTCGGTATTGATCCGAGTACTGCCAATACCAATACTGATACCGGTACCGATATTTTTAACCTGTTAAGGTAGCTTATGTAGGGGAAAGCAATGTGCTGCGATTCACGAAATGAATCGTCATCAATTTACTTAATTCGGGACACATTTTAATGACCACCGTGATTTACATGTTCTACAATAATTAGTTAAAACAACAAAAAACACCTTTTAGTTTTTCTTGTATTTTGAAACTGTTTCTTTTTTGGAGACCTGGAATGTAAATGTTGTTCTGTTGTTTAACGGTGCAATAGGTCATAAATCATATTTGGATGCGACAATTATTTAACACAATTCAGTGGGCTACACGCTGAACGTAGTATCGATGCTATCATACTAGTATCTGATACCAATACCAGCGTTGGTATCAGTAGTGTCGATATTTGGAATGATCTGCCCAACTCTAGGAGAAGGAAACTTTTTGAAGACCTTCCCGTGTTTGCACATGAAAGCAGTCTTTAGCTGCTTTATTGCAAACATTACACTGCATGCAAATATGAAACCATTAAGCTTAAGACAAATAGCAGTCCACAGCTTAAGTGCCCAGTCATATTTGAGTGAGTTTAAATAGGCTGCAAATAAATGTATTCTTATTGTCAGGGTATACTGTATGTCCCTTGGAAAAATCCCAACACTCTTATGTCTGTTGCATCACTCAGTGTTTCTTTGTTGCTATGTTACATTCACTAGTTCACCGAGGAAAAATGTTTTGGTCATCCATAAAAATGATGCTCCTCGCTAGTGTTTTTTATCTGTTGTTCCTCTGTTCTTTCATATAATGTCTGCTCATCATGAGGTACATGCTCATGTAGAAAAAAAAGGCTTACCACACATACAGAAATATTTCTCTCTCTCTCCCACCCTTCTCTCTCTCTCTCTCTCTCTCTAACTCTCACGCACACAGAAATTCGTGCGCCTGCCTCCGCGCATACACACTGCGCCGTGCGCGCAGGCGTGCACGCCCGCAGACAGTCAGCTGTGTCCTTCCCACAGCTAGTAGCACGAAAACAGAACACACTGCCTGTCCCTGCCTTACACACATATACACACACAGACCCATGTGCACACACAAACTCTGAAACAGCCCTCTACACACTCTTAAAGGGACATGACACAAACTAACGCATTATATATCAAGCGCCAGCCCCATACCTGGATAATCAATTATTTTTTATTAGTATTAATATTATATTAAATTGAAACGAAGCTTGTGTGTCTACAAGCATAAAACAAATATAACTCGGAGCTAGTGAACAGTGATAATTCCTTAATGCTCTCATCCCTGTGTCTTCATAAGATGGTCACTTTTTAATTATTTTATTTTTACTGTATAAACTATAAGCATGTTGATACAAGATCACAGAGATGATCACATTTTACAGTGTGTAAAAAATGTTGCATTAGTGAAATAGTAAGAGTCCTTTGAAATTGAGACAACACGTGTTGCCCCAAATATTCTTTGAATATATAAGAAACTTTTTTTGGCCTTATGATAAGGTTTGTGAATAAAGAGAGATAAAACTGGAAAAAGACTAAACAGATTAGGATAATTTTATCATCTGTATATACAGTGGGTGTATTTGTCTGCTAGTGACGCTAAAACGACTTCTTTATCTTCCAGAACGCATAAAATTGATAATATTTTATACCTCGGGACACTTTAGACACACAATGAGTGAATTATGTGCTTTAAGCAGCTGACCGTACTGATTGCACAACAAAACAAAATTAAAAAGATTAAATTATAGCAGAATAAGAGTTTTCTTCAATTACTTGTGTTCCTACTCCTCCTCCTTTAAGGGCCGTTGAGGTCAGAGAACACTAGTTTGGGAGGCAATAGAGAAGTATTGCATGGAAAATAAAATACAATAAAATAAAAACACTAAAGGCTTCTGATTTGCACTTATATGTCAGCATGATAGCATCTATGAGTGGTGTACGCCGACTGTCCGAAGGCTCAGCAGTCAAAGGTAATAACAGACATCTTTTTCTGTGCGCACAGGACTGGGGTGTCTGGTTGCCCTATACGGTGTCACTGCATGACTGGTGCTATGACTGGCCACAGGGGTAATTTAGAGGTACACAGGTCAACAAGGGTGGGTATTTGGGACTATCAAGCCCCCATCTGCTGTGGCAAAATGAAGCCCTGAATCTTTAGCAGGATACATATTGACATATAATTGCTTAGAAAATGTTTCAAAACACCAAAAGCATTCAATCTGAATAATCTTGTGCTGTATATGAACTCACATGTAATGTAAGGCCTGAATTTGAAGGCCATCAAAAAGAACTTGAACTTCAGCGAAGTCGACAAAAACTGAGTCACTGTGCCTTTAAGAAGCCCCCACCGTCTCGCAACAGGGGGGGCGTGAGCTGAATCCAGGAACAGCGATTGAAAAAAAAAAAAAAACGCTCCACCAGCGGACTGTTTCAAGTTCCCCCCGGCTGAAACCCTGCCTGATTTGTGGGCAATGTTGGGGATGTAGAAAAAAAGGAAACCGGAGCAAAGAGAGCGCAAGGGAGAGATAGGGAGACAACACTAACTAGGTAGCTATGGAGATAGTAGGTTTTCCTGGTAGCTTTCTTTGACAGGTGTCGAGTGGGATAAAATAAAGTATCAGAACAGCCTCCAAGATGTACGGCAAAGGAAAAGGAGCTGTTGTCCCCTCCGATAGCCAAGCAAGAGAAAAGTAAGTACAATATTGCACTGTCACAACTGAAATCCAGCAAAGAAGTGTGCTAAGGTGGCTCAACTTGCTAACTGATGTGGAGCAGTTCAGTCACTCCAGCGGAGTCACGCATGTTACTGGAGCTCTTTTCTAAAATTTACCGGCTACTTCAAGTGAAAGCTGTGCTACTTTATTCTTCGTGTTTGCCACTTTGTTTGTACTCGTGCCTCTACCTTTCTTCTTATGCATCCTCCCAACTACAGGCATGGCTGCTAAGTTAGCCCAAGTGGCTAGCTGCACTGCCAATTTCACTCTTGTCTTTCTTGTTTTCTCTCAAGTACAAAAAAAGGAAAAAGAGAGAGAAGCGGCAGTTTGAGCAACTAAAGTTGCTCCACTTTTACCTGCAGGGAGTGTTTTCTGCGCGTGCTTCCAGCGATAATGTCTGAACGTGCACTCGGGAGCATTGATGGGGATCCCACGTCCATCTCTTTGCCCCTCGCCCCACAGTGTGAGGAACAATGCATTTGGAGCGACGCCGTGCATTGTAGCTAGCATGCTTTGTGTCGCCTCGCTGAAGCAGCAGGTATAAATAGAATACAGCTGTTTGGGGCTTTGTTAAAAACTAGCAGCGGAACGTGCTCGAGAATTGTTCCAGAAACCCAGACTGGTTACATTGTAGCGATGCCCGTGTTCGGCCAGCGAACAGCCGCTTGCGGTCTCCGCGTAAAGGGGAGCTGCGCCTCCTCTTTAACTTTTGTGGCCCGTGGAGATTTTCTGCAGTCATCCCGAGTTGTGCGAAGCGCCGGCGGGGACAAAGTGCTCACAAAAATGCCGCCGCTTTTTTTTTTTTAAACCGTAGGAGTTCCACATGGGCCTTTTATAGTGGTTGGTTTTTGTTTTGTTGGGAAACTTAGATGGCGTTAGCTGTAGCCCTCCAATCCCTTTGTCTGTGTGCCTCTGTCTCGGTGCCTTGTTGTTCGCTCTGAAGATACGTGCCGCACGTTTAGCAACACTCCTGTGAGTTTCGGAGCTTTCACGTTAGTCTCAAAAAGATTTGTAAAAACCCCATGTGCACTGGTTCCGAAATAGAAGACACGCTTCTCTGCAGTGTACTTCCTTTCCTAAAAGTCACAGCTAGCAAAGCGCATTGGGACATTTATTAAGATTCGTTAAACTTTGGTTAGATTTAACAGTTTGGGAGTGTTGTGCTTTGCAAATGGTCCACAGTGGGGTCGGATTCTCTACGGTTAAATATCCTGCTGAAGAAAAAGGAAGAGGGAAGAGCTTTCACACAGGTCAATGCTTATCGATTCGTCCTCAGAGCGGATGAGTTGGACACATCAGCTCTGACTTGCCGGACCGGTCTGAGCTGAAGTGGGACCAAATTGTGAGACTCGTGTGCATGTTTGCATGAAGATCAGCAGGCGCCACGTTACCCCACACCTTCTATTCTGTCATTTGTGAAGCCATCTGCTTTATTCTTTTCCTCTGTGCGTGGCTTTTACACCTCTTTTCTCCATCTGCCTCCCAACTCTCACTTCCCCATCCACTGCTGCTCCTCAGTCTCTTCATCCCTCACTTCAGTGTTGAATTATTGAGACAGACTGAAGCAGCTGCTCTCAGCTTTGCGTCAGAGTTGAGAGAGACAGAAGAGAAAGAAGGAGACAGAAGAGAGGGAGATATGGTGGGCAGGCTCATCCATGTTTAAAGAGGGGGTTTTGTCGGGAGCCTCAGGCAGGATGTCAGGTGTGCCGACCGTGTACATCAGGGAGATTTCTCTCTCTGTGGAAGTGAGTTTATGCACGCGCAGATGTCCCATCTTTAAATGTATAAGAGCGTAGTGGGCAGGGAGGTCAAAGGGCACCTCACATGAAGTGGAAGAAGGAAGAAAAATTTTCTTAAAGCAGGAGAGAGAATACCAACCAAGTAGCGTACGAGTCAAGCTATGTGGAGGCCACACAACCTTAACAATTGGCAGAAAAAGGGTTGCTTCAGTTTTTTAACCTCCCCTGATGAATATAATATCACACACTGCTACTTGACTGCTTCTCTAATCTCCTGTACCACCTGCTGTTCCCTCCACTGTAATACTGGGCATGTTCCCGTTTTTGTTCCAGTCAAAGCCATTTTTTCGTCTCTCCCTTCACTCCACCAACCGCTAGTGGCTCCTCACCTTAAACTTCTCTTTCTTTTTCTATGTCCAAGCTTCTGAGCTTTAATAATGCAGTAGGCCAGGTGCACACACAAGCTGCCCCTTCTTGCAGCCCACATACAAAAAACCCCACACACATACACACCACACATAAAAAATTCATTGAAGGCCTCTTGGGGGGCATCTGCATCGTGAACCTCCCATCCCCAGATGTAACACCAAGTCCTTACCCGTTTCCTTCCAGTCAAAACTCCTGTGTAAGGATGCACATGTATTGAGGAAGCCTGTAAGCCTGCAGTGTGCAGGGACATGCAGACAGTATCAATATTTGAAGCACTTGCTGTATCCTAAAGCTTCCTGTGAGCTTTTGCCAGGCATTTCAAAAATATTTAAAACTGGTTTTAAATCCAAGGAATCTGCGGGTGTTGAGGTGCAGAGGTAGAAAGCTCTATGATGCATAGCATGTGTGTGTGCGTTGTAGGTGCTTGTGTGTGGCTCAATGCTAGACTGACCTGCAAGTGGCAGTGACTTACACTCTACACCAGCGGTCACAGAGAGCTCTGTGACCTACAAATTGCTAGGAGCCTCAGAAAGTGGTCAGATTCCCCTGGCTAAAGTGGTCAAGTGTTCGCGTGTGTTTGTTTCAGCAGAAGTGCAGCCTTTAGCCTCATAAGAGCATTGGTTATTTGTACAACAACTAATCTGCCACGCTGTCTGTTTTGAATTAAGTGGTTGCACTCGGGATGGTTTCTTCCTTTTGAAATATCAGTGCACTATGAGAGATTTATTTATCATGGAATATAATAAAAAATATGAATTCTTCTGCGAAGAAGTCAAGGCCAGTTGTGCTTTGTTTGTTTGTTCATCGATATGTCTGCCTGTTCATTTATGTGCTCTTATCTCTGTGACTATCTGCAACAGGGAAACACCCTCGGTTATTTATTACCTTCCAAGCAGGTCAGCCCACTGTACATACGCAGAGAAAGCAGCACTTTGAAACTGTTATCTCTTTCCGCATGAAGTGCAGGACTACTAATGATACATGTTCAACCTGGACTGACCCATTGATAGTTTAGCCTTATGTAACACATGTGTCATTATTGTTGACTGAAAACCGTGTCTGCAGCTGGGATGTGTGTTTACAAAGAAACTTTCAGTTTCTGTTCTCTCTTGGTCTCGCACTCTTAACTTTTAAGACAAGTTGGGTAGTTGCAAAATGTTTCTTTTATTGAAATTCCCGCCTAGACAGATCACTTAAATCTATTCAAAGTAGCAACCAATAGGAATGTACCAGTTTATTGTCGGCTAATGTTACTGCCATTGGTTAGACTCCATTTATAGTTTTCTGTATCTGGGATCCAGGTTTATTAGTTACAAACACAATTTGAGCTCATTCAAAATCGGTTGACAACTTTATGATTAATACGCAGATCTTTGCTTACCTGACACAAAGGGTACAGTGGAAAATTACAAAAACAAATCGGTTTCCACTACTGTCTAAATTATTTCAATCATTAGTTCTGGCCCAGAATTTCCAACTTGTTGCAGCGCTAGTATACAGTGCATATTATATTATTAAGCTCAGGTCAAGAGGACAGAAGGTTGTGCACCTCATGTCGACCCACTTGAATGCCAACGACGCATAGCGGCATGCAGGACTCTAAGGTGGCTTACAGTCTCTATAGGCTTATACATACATTGTGTGAGCAGTCTTGGAAGTTTGCAGGTTTTGAGTCCAACAATGTTGGTGAACGGGTGTATTGATGGTTATATACATGTGTATATATGTATGAAATATATGAATGACACTCAGAGCTGGTCATGGATGATGATGAATTTGCCACCTTCAGTTTGATATCTTGTGTTAAATCATACACATAATGTGTTCTGCTTAACTTTTAAGAAACATGCATTAAAATCCGCTCACTAGCCCCGTAAATGTCTTCTGCCTGTTTTCTCTCGTGAAGGACAAGGTTTGAACATGTAGGGACTAACATCACTGCTGTTACTGTCTATTTGCCTATTCATATCTTTCACAGACTACATTTGCATACTAACAATGCATATTTTAAACATTTGCATACCATTTGTAGTAAGTACAGGTCAGTCACAGATCATATCTCTTAACGTAACCCATGGCAGTTTTTTTTTCCATTTCTGTTATTAAGCCTTGAACCTCACAGAGAATTTGTTCATTGCTTTACTATCTGGATGTTTATTTTAAGCGCATTTATTTAATTTTTTTTCCTTCAGTACAGGTTATTAGTTTAAAGAACAATGCTCTACATGATTGTGTTTATAGCCTGGGATGATTTGCAAAACATACTCCTAAAAGAGACAAGAATAAGGAAACAAGTGCAGTTTAACATCCCCATAGCTAACACTGGATAATTCTGAATACTAGCACAATGGCAGTTGAACCAACTTCATACTTTTATTGAGCTTCTAAACATTTTTTTGAAATCAAGTTGGATGATTTTGATATTTAGAATGGAAAAACTAAATGTAAACAGGGTTGTAAAAACCTACAGTTTTCCGAGGGATGTCCACGAGGGCAGTCGCATGCCCTGGAACGGGACTGGGGTGAGGCCCTCTGTCATCTCCAGACACAAGCAGCTGGAGGCAACTGCTAGTGATCCTTCCACAGGTTCACCTAAGGAAGTCTTGTTACAGCAAGTAATTCTTTTACTTTTAAGTAAGAACAGTAATCTGGGGGTTTGACAAAACATGTACTGGAGCTCAAGCTAGTTGCTTCAAGCTATTTCTAGAAGTCCTTGCTTAAACCTTTTTTGCATGTCTGTCTGCAGCGTCAGAAAGCAGGTGAGACACTTGCACACATTTAGACATGAAGTACAGGCAGCTGTGCTACATGTAAATGTATAGTAAATAGTTGGACAGGATCAGTTAGCAAATATTTGTTACTTCACTTAAAACAGGTGAGCTGTCACATAAAATTGACCTTTATCCCAATGACAGAAATTTGGAGTTAATTGTTATACTTGTTTTGACTGTTAATCTAAAGATTTCAGATTGACTTCAATTAAAAAAACAAACAAATTTCATAAAAATAATATTATGTTGATGGAGTGAAGTTTAAAACAAGCCAGCACTTGACTAATGTACAGCATGCACTCATCAGCTTTATTGATTGGTTAATAGAAAATCAGAAAACTGTGATATAAACCCACCATAACTATCCCCAAATCACAGGGTCGCGCCATCAGGCGTCCTGATTAGTCAGAATAAATTTTACATTTACCAGATTGTGACCAAGAGGTGACGCGTCAAGCCTAAACATTTGAGAACATTTGACAAATGATTTCTGAGCCTCCAGTCGATGGTCCTAATAATAGTGGTGGATTAATTTTCTTTTTATAGACACACCCCAAGGTTTAATCTTAGTCCATATGCACTTCAGGACCACAGCTATGCACAAACCTAAGGGTAATTTGAGTATTTGCAACCTCGGCGGTTATTAAACTGTCTTTATCCATTTTATTTTCATTGAATGCTGATAGAACTTCCTCTTTAGCATCTTCTTAAGAGACTTAAATGCATTAAATATGTTTTAATAGATATTTCATCTTATGAAGAAGTAACTTTGGAAACGAAGACAGAATTGGGGGAAAAAAAAGCTGTCAGTGGTTGAAAACAAACTGAACAACATCCTAATTATCTCAAAATCATGTGTCATTGATCAGTTCATCGACTAATGATAGGGACTATGACACTAAGCTACTGTCCTTCTCATTAGGACCTTATTGGGCTGTCAGAGGACTGTCTGCTCTGGGCATACGGGGCACTGTCATATCCACACTGCTGGTCGATTGATGGTCCATTAACAGCCTATTAAACATGACTAAGTGAAGGAGTTAGGAGTACAATGTTGGGCCAATGGGGGTTTCCCACTCCACAGCATGGATGTCTGTCTGTTAATAGACCCTGGTGGATTGCCATTTTCAAGTGTTGCTGGCCTGTTATAATAGCAGCGATTTTGAAAAGTTTGACAAGAGCTTTTAAAATATGGTTGGAACGATTGGGAATGCCTGTCATGTGCAGCTATTTCTGCTGGTATGTGGTGCTTTGAATAGAAGCGTATTCTTCAAAGAGTCTGACTGTCTTTAGGTTTTGTTGTGATTAAAGGAGTTTGGATAATTAGGCTTAATAAAATGCACAGAAGCAGTAAAGTATAGCAAACTATACAGACCACCTGGAGTCCCAGAATGTTTAAGTGAGATTTATGGTCTAGGAGAACAGAGGCGCTGTAGAGCTTCAGTCACAGGAGCTTTTGTTTTTCTTCAGTGACTTTACAGCCATCCCGAAATAAAGTGAAGATAACAATACGGAGGAGCTCCAAGTCTCCGGAACTTTGAGCTCAAGGAACTAATGTCCAGGAAGTGTTTAAGGAACTGAAGGTTCATTTTGCCCCTTTTGTTTTTACTGTAGTGTAAAGACCCATAAAGACGAATCAAATTAATCACCAAGTGAGGAGGTGATGAGGTTATGACAAAATGTCCAGATGCTTTAGCAAGGCCATATGCATTACTTTAAAAAAATCACTACTATAAGTTTTTATTATTTATTTAATAATTAAAAAAAATCCAAATAGAAGAGTCAAATCCACCTAAGTTAAATTGTAAATGTACAGCAGTGTTATGAGTATGCATGTATGCATAGTATGGAGTGTAATACTGGGATATTTACTTGTATTAATAGAACTATTCACTGTAATGAAAAGAACTATAATAACACAAGCAAAATCTTAGGTTGGTCATTGTAAGTCCAGTCTTCTGTTGCTGCATGATGTTATAGGTTAGCCTGATGGCTGAACGTTTGAACCTTTGTCTGAACTTTCAGAAAGTACTTCCTGTTTAACCCTAACAATATCTGACTGACATTTAGTTAACCCAACTTCTCTGTTGATTGAGGAAAGTTCTAAATGACTTCACCCTCCCTGACTTTTTTTATTTTTCCCACTCTTGCCACTTCCTGATAATAGTTTGTTCCTTCTTCACAGTTGAACAGTCGTTGATCTGTTGATACATAATCTTCATTCTTTTTGTCTAATTTGTTAAAAATGCAAGACAAAGACAGAGGAGTTTGACATTAATGTTGAAAAATATCACTAATTTTTCTTTTTCTTTTACATTTCAGGTTGGCGTTATATGTGTACGAATACCTGCTACATGTGGGAGCACAGAAATCAGCACAGACCTTCCTGTCTGAGGTAAGACGGCAGCCATGACATCGACTTTTTTATGCTGTACCGAGCCCGGTCGGTTTAGAAATGCCTTCGTTCTTTGCATCTTTCCTGAAAATCACCCTTATAGTTTAACCTTACCAACTCCTGTTCAAGTACATGTTACCAGAAACATTGGCCTTGGTTACTAATGAATGGAAAACGGCTTCCTGCATTACCAAGCTTTACACGATAGATCCCTCCTGTAGCTCGTGTTATAGCAGCTTGTACCCTCTCAGGCATACATCGTCAGTGCAAACATGCTAAACATGATTACAGGGTGCAAGGTGTTGCATAAATTTTTCATAAGGAAATCCTATAACGTTACACCGGATCATGCTCACTGTCCAACCAGGGGATCTTAGTGAACCGGTGAAGTAATGTTATTTCTAGCCGTTTATAGGCAGTGTATTGTAAACTGCATTGTCTCAAGTCTGCTGACAGCCCATTTGGGTGTAAGGAAGTAAATTAATAAGCTATACTCTAGATGATGATTGTACTTTACATTAAAAAGAGGAACAGTAGAGGGCTAATAGAAGAAAGATAGTCGGGAAGAGGGTGATGCACAGAGCCAGAAGGATGCCGATCTTCACATTCGATACCAGTGACAGTTTGAGACTAACTGATTATGTGTTCTTAACCTCGGACCTGCAGACATAATCCTCCCTCTCTAGTGGCCATAAGTGACCTCTTTTCTTCTGGCTTCCTTTTCCTTTCCCTTTTTCTTTTCCTTCTCTCAGATTCGATGGGAGAAGAATATTACATTAGGCGAGCCCCCCGGATTCCTCCATTCATGGTGGTGGTAAGCGATCTATTCAGTTGTTCTATTATTAGCAGAGCCTTTTTGCTTTTTATTCTTGTTTATTTCGAGTGAGTATGTGGATTTTTACTTGCGTAAACACATTTTACAGTGTGCATCTTAAACTGTGTATCCCCCCTCCAATAAATCACTACTGTTATGTGAACAAACAGCTGTAATCCAGGTTTGAGAATAATAAACTCAACACATAAATCAGTACATGCAACCATTCAAAAGTTAAGGTGCTTGGGAAATGCCACTTTTTAATTTAATTAAGGGTACTTGCCCATATTCATGATTTAAAGTGACTCTCAGAGGTGGGAGGTCTGACAGAGTCTCACCCTTGGGGTTGACCAGACTCACCGAGGGCGTGACCCCCTCCCTTCCTGTCTTCTCGCCTCTCCCCTCCTCCAGCTCTCCAACCTTCACCCCCGATTCTGAAACAATAGATCCAGATGGTTAGGGAATGGACCCCCCCTCCCCCCCCTCCCTTCCCCCTCCTCACCCTCTCGTCAACCTTTGTAGCCCCCCCACCTCCCACTTTTTTCCCCTTTGTTCACATGGGAGAGGGATTCTTGGTAGATTAACCCTTTGCATTCCAGCTTCCTTTGTGTACAGCCTCCCCCAACCCCTACCTCCACCCCCCAATCATTTCTCCCCAGGGCTAAGATTTAACCTTTAGGGTCAATACCTTACGAACTGATCAGCAGTTTCACTTGTTTTGAGGGATTGCCCTCATCCTGTGGTTCACATTTACGGGTAGAACCATGTTTGTTTTACTGTAAAACCCACATTTAACAGCATTTTTTTTTCTTTCTTTCTACCACATATTTAAACTTGGATGGAAATATTTAAGCCTGTTATTGGTATGTGGGTTTCCTGTGGATGCAGAGTCCCCTCCATTGTGTCCGTTTGTAGTTAAGACTACTGAGAATTGAGGCTACACTTAAACAGATCTTAAGCTTATGTAGCTAAAAAGAAACTGAGCAAAAGCTAAATCGTTGAAAATCTAAACTAAAAATTAAGCTGCTGAATTGTCTTAATACACTGAAACAGTAGCAGACAAGGAGTATTTTATTTTTCTAAAAGTCAGCACACCTAATGACCAAAACCACAGAAGAATACAATTTATTTTCATTTTTTTCATACTTCTTCACATTCTTGGCATATGAAACCATTTAGCTTTCACTTAAGACTTTGAAATCTGTTCAGTATAAGCTTTTAAATGATTCCTGGAAATGACTGGAGAATAGTTAAAATCATGCGTTTTAATGGGGATTTAAAATATGAGAGGAGTTGGCAGGTGTTTGGAGGAGTACTGACTAGTACCTGAATCACGTCTTTTAACGGGAAGATGTTATTTTCTTACCTCCTCTTAATAAAAGTTTAACATAGAGAGTGAACAACAGTGTTATAAGAGTGAGTTATTGAGCTCTGATGCTATTGAACCAGCTGTAAAAACAGCACACACACAGCTGAGTAGCTGATGCTTGGTTTGGACAGAACCACACCAAGAAGTTGATAAAAATGATGAGCAGTACCTGGTGATGTCACCACTGAGGAAGCTCTTGTATTGAGTTCACAGGTGGCCAAAAGTTTATTTGGATGAATGGGAAGTTTTATTGTCTCCTTGTGTTTAACAAGGAGAATTCATAGTAGAGATGGACCGATCCGATATTACGTATCGGTATCGGTCCGATACTGACCTAAATTACTGGATCGGATATCGGAGAAAAATAAAAAATGTAATCCGATCCATTAAATATCACGAAAGCACCTCACAAAACTTGCAACACGCCGTAACTCACCTCAGAACGTTAGCACGTCTGAGCAGTATGCATCACGTGATAGAGCGGCTGTGGCATGCGGGACCTGTCGGTGGTCTGGATAGCATTTGGAGCTTCGCTAGCAACCCGGCATTTCATCTCCGACAAAGTTATCCCCGAGAGAAGTAAAGCAAGTGTGTAAGTCCATCTCTGAATGTTTGTAAAGCATTCCTGCGTTAAGCTTAACAAACGATATATGGAGCGACTGCCTCTTCTTGCTGCTACTTCAATCATGAAACTGCTTAATGATCAGCTGATCGGCTTTTCTGTCGCGACTCCGTCTCTCTTGTTTGCTTTTGGCCCACTTTGCACCAGAAAGAGGAAACCAGCGGCTGAACAACAGCAGCACGTTTAAGCTTGATCAGCTGTTGTTCGAATGTATTTAATATTACTTTCTACTCGAGGATCTTTTTCTACGTAGCTGACGCTGGTAACTGTGCAGGGGCGGATCTAGCAAAGTTTAGCCAGGGGGGCCGATAGGGCATTAACAGGGAAAAGGGGGCACAAAGACATACTTTTCTTTCTTATTCTCATTTAAAATGTCTAGCTTTTAATAAATAATTATCTGACACCCAAAGTTTTAATTTGATGTAAAATGAATAGAAGTCAATTACTGTATATAGTGACTATTAAGTCTAATATACCCTAGTAAGCTATAGTACCTTTTCCTTTGGGAAGGTACCATCTGTGCAGTCTGCAATTTTGTTGAAGAAAGATGTTGAATCTATTTAATATTTCTTGAAAAATAATTGATTTCTGTGCATTTCTTTTCACACTGCATCAAATTAAGGTTGATTACGTCGATTAAGCATCATGAGGTGGAGCGTGAGGGGTGGTTCCCTATTTTTTATTTATTTATTTTTGTTGTTGCTGGGAGTTGGAACCCTATTAGTTAGGTTGCTTAATATATACGCTAAGTACTCTTTAAAATACCAGAATAGGGAGGATGGTGTAGGTTTAAGTCTATTAGATTGATCAGTATTGCTGAACTATGAAATATTTTTTTTTTGCATACAGGTATAACAGAATAGCTTTAGTGTAGTTGTTGTTTTAAACTTGAGTATGAACTTATACAAAATGCAGCAAGATATTTAAAAAAACAGTTTTGTTGATTAAAAAACACTATATCGGATTCATATCGGTATCGGCAGATATCCAAATTTATGATATCGGTATCGGTATCGGACATAAAAAAGTGGTATCGTGCCATCTCTAATTCATAGCTGTGGACAGTTCATCCTCATCAAAGGAGGAATTTCAACAATTGATCACGGTCACCAGAACAGCTAGCAGTGTCATCCGACATCATGACGACTGTTTACACTCAGTGGTTGTTGTGAGATACAACAAAAATAAATCAGAATATGTGTTCAAAGTGACAAACCCCCTATACCCCCCAGGGTGTAGTTTACATATGAAAATGTTGACAATTGTGAACATCCCGAACATTTAAAAAGAAAAACAATATTCAGTGCAGGGCCACACAAAGAACAAAGCAACATATTAAAAAAATTCTGAAAATGTCAAAGTACAGCATTTGCCAACCTTTCATACAAAGGCGACTCTGCTCCGTGAATCTTTGTAGAGCCTATGATGTAACCTACGTGGCCAACGCCATTGCCAGCATTCATGCTTTTGCGCAGTGTTAATTGTGTTGTGTCCCAGCATTTTATGCGGTGCCAGCCACGATACAAACAAATAAAATCCTGAGGCTTTTCCCCTCCTGCCTACCCGGGCTTTGGTGTGGTCAGTTTTTGTTGTCGTTGGTTTTGTTTGGGTTTTTTCGGAAGCAAACATATTTGCCCCTCAGATTTTTCCACTTCTTTGTACATTCCCTCATGTTCGTTCCGATAGATTCAGCAAGCTCCCTGCCGCAATTTGCTGACTTCTGTGAGTCCTCAAATTGAGGCTATGGTTATGATTCCCCATATTTAGGTGATAATTGTTATTCTCTCACTGATGCATTCAAAAACTGGTACTGATCAGGCCAATCACAATAGCTGCAGACTGCATTTATGTGCCATGTAGTTACATTTCCAGGTGCACATCAGGTTACAGGAGACGTTTGTGGCGCCGTCAACAATAAGAGTCCAAGGACGTGTTGTAATAAAAAGCAAATGAAAGTAGAGAATAATAATTTGAAAGCATGCAAGGCAGTATGAATCTAAAAAAAAGTTAGATTTGTTATTTAGTTAAAAACTTTGTTTCAGAAGGTTCTGAAAGGTGTAATAAAATAAGCATGATGCTGTGTTATGTAAACATTCAAGAAGTGCATCTTCTTGAGATCAATTTTTTTTTTTTTTTAAGTTTTATTGCACACTTGAGCTTTCAACTTTGGTCATTAGTGCTGTTAGGTGCATTTTTTCCCCAACTTTTACCGGCACTTGCTTCTTCCAGAGTTTGCTGATACAGGTATCGCAATGCCCACAAAAACCCGCCTCCTCTCAGTCAGACTCATGCACTGCAGCTGAATAATACAGGCTTATTTTTATTTTTTAATACAAATCAGACATCTTATGCCCTCAGTGTTGCGGCGACTTGTCCGCCCCTGGTATTGAAAATAATGTGGAATTATATTTTCTAAGGCATTCAAAGTTATGAATTCCAGTGTAATGGAAGGAATTTCCCCACTTTTGGGATTATTAGAGTATATCTTAAACAAATCAGGGGTTGTTTTTATATATATATATATATATATATATATATATATATATATATATATATATATATATATATATATATATATATAAGAAGAATGTCTCTCTCCTCTGAGTTCATCTTGTCATTGTTTAAGCTGTTAGTAAAATAATCAGAGCAAATGAAAAAACATATGTGCTGCTTTGTAGCTTATGTGATCATTCTGACCTTCTAAAGATAGGCCACTAAGTTAGGATAAGCCAGCTTTTGGGATCAACATAATCTACTCCATTCTACTCATTTTGCTCAAATACAGGAGCTCATTATTGAACTATCCGAAACCTTCATAAATGTCTCATATGAAGGCAAGACTGTATGAAACGCACAAAAAAAATCCGCTTGGAAGTCTTAGTTTAGTCTTAGATGGGTAGCACACAGGCTGTTTGCATTCCCTGTTCTACTTATCATGCCCAAACACACTGACAAAGAAACTTTATGAATAGTTGGGTCCACTCTTGGTACGAGTCAGTGGAACAGTTACAGTGTAGGGACAGGAAATGGATGGAGGTAAAGAGGTCTGCACAAGTATGGTAATGCAAGTGTGTGCGTATGTGTGTATTCTGAGTGAGTGAGAGGTTGATTGAGGAGGCGACACTGGCATTGTGTCCCTCTTCCAATGATGCTCAAGTGTGTAAGAGGTGGTTTAAGAGCGCCAGGGAGATAGTGAGAGTGTGTGAATGGGTTATGAATAGCTGTTACACATTGGCTTGTATTGCTGTGTTTGCTAACCTTTGAACTGCACCCCCCCCCCCCTCCCTCTTTCATTTCAGCGTATTCTGGGATTTGTATTGTGCAGCTCCAGACCGAAGAGAGACGTGTGAACACTCCAGTGAGGCAAAGGCCTTCCACGACTATGTAAGTGACAGACTGGCTTTTCTAACACTTAAAAGGAAACAATTAACAATTACTGTTAATCCTTTTTTTTTTTTTTTTTTTTTTTTTGCCTGTTCTTTTATGTATGTCTGCCAAGACAAACACTATATTTCAGTCACAAGTTCAAGTGTGTGTGTGTGTGTGTATATATATGTATGTATATATATATATATATATATATATATATATATATATATCCTAACCAGAAGTAAAGTTCTAACTAACGGTCGTTTAACAATTCATTGATACATTCTTTTCTTGATTAGTTGATGTTTGGCCTATAAAGTACAAGGACATGGGGAATGTCTGTCCTTATGTTTAAGGTGGAAATCCTCAAATTCCTTTTGTCTGATCTAACACACAAACATTCTGATCATTTCAAAGGCTGAAACTTTTCGATATTTGTCCTTTGGCTTCAAGAACAACTTAAAGATCCACTCACACAAATTGTAAAAAAGTTTAATTGAAAATGCTTTCCCCCCCTATGTTCTGTCTTGTGTCTGTGTATGTATACCGTTACAGTGCTAGATACTCATTTAAAGTATTTCAGAGACTTCTTCAAACTTCAAAATTGTTCTTGACTAGTTTCATATGTCGGTTACAGTTGATGTTCTTAAAATGGTCATGTCAACAACCCCAACCATGTGCTGTGTAGACCTGTTTACAAGAGGCAGGCATTTTAGACTAAAGTTAGCTGAAAGCAAGAAGGAAAGGTAGCTGCAAAAAGGCACCAGTGTAAGACAAAGGTTATTTTAAACTGAATCATATAAACCAATTTCAGTAGAGCTCAAGAATAAAACCGTGGAGCCAGAAATAAGTTTATAGGTCTCCTTTTAACTGCTTAAAGCCATGTAATTAAAATAAAACGAATAAAAAAAATGCAGTGTTCAACTCAGAAGTCGTCAAGAAGATCAATTTATGTGCACCAGGCTTCTTGAGTTTTGCTGTCACACATGCTGAATGGCATGCATGGACATGTGTTAGACCCAAGTATGATTGAGCAGGGAACATTTCCATACCAAACCTATGGTTCCTCATTTCTTAAGGTGCATCAATAATTGACAGAAAAGGAAGAAACTTCAGAGGAGCAGAAAAATAAAAACAATTTGAGAAACAGCAAGAGGAAAAAACTGAGGGAATATTATGGAAATCCAAAGGGTCTCATTCTGTGGTGTTGCTGATTGAACGATGAAACTGAAAATGACATTATGTAGGTAGATTGCAAGTCGGTGTTTCTCTTTGTTACAATGTATAATGTTGTTACAATGCACCACTTGAAACGACACCACACAGTGTAATATCCTTGCAGTGCCATGAAAACCCTGCTTCTAAAAGTGTGTTCTTGTTACCAACTTATATTAATCATGTCTTTAGCTTTACTTAACATAGAATCGCAATTCAGCAACACACTTTTTTTTTAAAATTGTTTTTCTGAACTTCATAGGTGAGAATGTCTTAAATTCTTTTCAAAGGTCGGGGTCAGCTGTGGTTTCCATAGTTTGTAAGGATTCAGTGTCTCATTTGAAATCAGTTCATTTGGATGGCCTCCTAATTGTTATTCCTGATTTTCCATCTTGCTGAGGAATTCCTCAAACAACAACTCCAGATTTCTGCAGCAATAATGCAAAGTGTTGTTTTTATTCCAGCATGAGGAGAAACTGTAACTCTGTTGTCATGTCTGTAAAAGTCATCTGCTCTGATTGACACTGTGTCTGTCTTCGGCGTGTCCGCTTTGGCCAAGACAGTGTGGCATTGTGTGTGCGTGTTTTTGTGTGTGTGTGTGTGTGTGTGTGTGTGTGTGTGCATGCGCTGTATAGTGTGAGGAGATAATGGAATAGAGTTCTAATCCGGTAATCCCAGCACTGGGCCGAGGCTAAGCCAGGGATTTGTGTGTGTGTATATGTGTGAGTGTGTATGTGTGTGTTTGGATGGGTGGGGGGCATCTTTGGCAGCCAGCCCATAATAGGAGGGTGGATGGGCTCATACCCTCCTTCCAGTTAACCCTGTGTATAAATGTAGATGGGTGAACTGCATGTCTGCTCCTAGCAGCGATAAAGCAAAGGAGATGGGACTGGTTTAATTTTGGCTCTTGTCCCCCGAGGCTGGTCTCTGAGCACAGGTCCTTTTCTACTAGTTTCAAAAGAACGAGCCAGTTAGAGGCACTGAAGAAAAAGGCATTTCACCTTACGTTAAAACAGTTTCTTACTCTTTTGAGGATTGCAGGAGTGCACGCCAGCGTTTAAGGAACATTATTACAGTTCTGTCCGCTGGGTGCAGAGACACAAATGAGGTCTGGCTAGTTTTTGGATGCGGGTTATAAAAGTACTACAGGGGTTATAATATAGTTGATTTGTTTGTGTATTTTTTTTTTCAATAGAAAATTACCTGTAATATTCATAGATCTCTTTGTATAGGTTTTTAATTCATGCTTAAATAGCTTTATAAATTTCAAACACATCTTTAAAGTGATGTGTTTAATGTGGCAATATTTAGCTGAAGTGCAGTAAACATGAGAAAAACAGAAGCCAAGGCAAACACCATGTATATGTATGTATAATTTAATCAGGGCTTGTCAATAAGACCAAGACCAGGGATTGTTGTCATGGGCTGTGTTGTATTACTTGGTAATCTTCTATTAAGTGAATTTTTGTCATTCAGCTTTCAGCAACATCTTTTTGCAAGTATTTGCTTACTGGGTAATTTAGCACTGCTAGCTTGATCACTTATGTTAATGAGTGATAGTATAAAGTGTTTCATAAATGAGTATTTCTGCTAAATTATTGTGTTGTTTTTTATTTTTTAATTTTTATTTTTTAATGGATTTATTTGAATTTATGTTTTGAATGAGCTTGGGGATGTATTCATCTGGGACGAGGGGTCACGAGTGCTCATTGCTCGGCTATAGAGGCCCTTGAGTTTTATTTATTTAATTTTTCTGCTTTTAAAGCTTCTTCAGGAAGCTCTTCTGCCATTTTCTGTTACCTTCTCAAACTCCTTCCCCGTCTTCTTCTCATACACTCTGCAGCTCTGTCCTATTCACGTCATATTTTTGCAGCGTTGAGTACCTCTGTAACACCCCCACATCCGCATCTGTCTTCTGTCCCCATTCATTCCAAAAACTTTTTTTAACCTCTCTTCCTTGTTAACTCTACCTCTTACTCTTTCTTAGATCTAACAAACCAGCCCACCCCCTCTCCTCTCACTTCGCTTATCACTCGCTCTGTCTGAGTCTCCTTCTCTTGTTGCACCCACCACCCCCACCCCTACAACCCCTTTTCTCAAGACAAGATTGATTGGCTAATCTAGCTGTTTACCCACAATGCCTACTAGCACTGAAGAGAAGAGGGCAGTGTTGATAGTATAAAGACACAACCAAGAGACAATTGAGGTATTTGAAAATGGAGTTCAGTGAACATACCAAATGGATAGAGAAGGAAATTAAAGATAGCTGCTTTTGTTATTATTTTAAATAGAGCAACTGTAATTTCCAACTATGTGTAAATCAATAACACTATAAAAAAAAAAAACTACAGGAAATTTGAAAACAGCATGTATTTAAAGTTATAGTATATCTGTACTGGTGTGTGTTTTGGTGCTTTTCAGCACTTTCTGATGCCTTGGAGGACAGTAGCAGCGTAATAATATTTGTACCATTTCCTTTAATGCCATAAAGTGTTTAAACCTAATGAAGCATTAGTGACAGAAAGCAGCTCTTTGTTATACAGCAATTTCTCCTGAAAAAAATCCATTAAAACCAGCTGACATTATGCAGCATATTAAACAACCTGCAATATGTTTTCACTGTGAATAGTTTAAGGAGAAAGCCTCTTAGATGCAATTGAATAAAAAAACCCAAACTATTCTGCCAAATTGCTGCCTGCTGTGTAACTGCTGCTTTCTTCCTCTTTTGACCACATTAAACAGAAATCTCTCTAAATTCCTGAAATTTCATATAAGTCGCATTACCACAGTGATTTTTAAAAAAATGTCTATAATCCTGTTAAAACAGTATTTGTATGTATGTACAAATTCCTCTATTAAAAGCAAAGAGACATAAAACACAAGCATGTTTTATTTCAATCTATATTTTTGTCACTGGCTGACTCCAGATCAGCTAAATGGAGAACTTTATGCTTTTTGCATTGCAGAATAAAGTATGTAAGAGAGAAAGAAGTGTGTTTTTATATATATATATATATTAGTTATTTATTACTGTATTACTTAGAATACTAGTAATAATACTAAAACATCCATAATAATTTCAGTTCTTCCTTCTCCTTGATTTGAATCTATACTGTTATTCACTGCTGTTCTCATTCCACCCATAGTCTTGTCTTTTGGACGCTCTGCCATCTCTCTGGAGCGTTGGCTAAGTGGATGTTGTGTCTGCAGCATGTATTAGTGCTGTCATCCGGTGTGTGCGCACAAGTCCGCCTGTCTGGTTCAGTACTGCTACCTTGGCAGCAGCGTTTGGGGAAGTGCGTGTGTGTTTAGCGTGCACGTTGTGCCAGTTTTGAGGACCAGCTGGGTTTTCAGAGACTGTGTGTGTGCACGCGTGTTTGTCAGACGTGACGGTGAGAGGAGCAGCCATATCCTGTTGCTCCAGAGTGAAACATACTGTTTGGTCTGGGCAAATTAGCCAGATCACCACAGTCAGCTATTTTTTTTTTCCCCCCTCCCATCTCCATATACTAATAATAATAATAATGGATTGGATTTATATAGCGCTTTTCAAGGCACCCAAAGCGCTTTACAATGCCACTATTCATTCACTCTCGCATTCATACACTGGTGGAGGCAGCTACGGTTGTAGCCACAGCTGCCCTGGGGCAGACTGACAGACTGACTGTCTCGCATCCTCACTCCTTTGCCTTTCTACCCCCCCCCCCCCCCCCCCCCCCTTTCTCTCCCTTACTCTGTTCGCTAAGGACAGCAGGTCAAGGAGACAGTGATGAGGTACATATCAGTGTGAACCAGAATGTAGATTAGTACCTCTCCAGGCAGGGACACACATAAATACAGACACAAGCACACACATACAGGTGCATCTCATCTGCTGTCTCTTCCTACCTCACGCCCTTCTTTCCATCCAGTGTTTATATCTCTGTCTTTATCCCTGTGAAAGGTATCAGGCGGAGGTCAATAATGTGTTGAGCACTATTGATCTGTCCGGTAGGTCCTATGGGTGAGAGTGGGGAGAGGGAAATGGAGAGGGAAGGATCAATGCTATTTTGTATAGGCTATCTACATACTGTACTATACGAGCCAATCAGAATCATTAGTGTCTTGTTCTTTGATAGATTATTCATCAACACGATGAGTTTGTGCTGAAAAGGAAAAGCAGTCTCAACTCTGGATTAAGGTGTCAGAACTTGAAATATTTTGCCACCCTGGTAGCGAGGCAGAGGGTGGAATACGTCTGAGTTCATCCTGATTTCCACAGGCTAAACTACTTAAACTCATCTCACTCCAACCAGGAGGAAACTGCTTCAATAAAGTGAGGTCATTGAAGAGTTTGGTACAGTCAGCTTACTGAAAGCTGCCTCAAGTGTAAAATTATTTTCATGGAACGAACAAATGCACGTCAAAGGTTTTACAGAGCCCAAGAGACCGTCTTCACTCTTTGCTTGGTAACTAATGACTTCATATGTTAGAAAATTGAATCAATAGGATTGAATGAATATTATTATTGTTGCTGGTATGTGAGTGGGAGGTATTTTTGCCTCACTGGATAGTGTATAATCCAGAAATAACAGGAAAAGATGAAGGGTGACTTGTCACAGAAATCATCATCCAGGCTCAAATCAGAAAAGGTGTGATAAGAGTACAAACATCAGTCTATTAAGAAGACTTTTTTTGGCCTTTTGTCCAAGTGTGCAATAGAGAGAAACAGGAAGCATGGGAAGACAGTCGGATGATATGAACCAAGGCTCTCTGACTGTCAGTGTACCCAATTAATGCTTCGTTTGAGGTGTCTGTCAGAGTCTTAATAAACTGTGGATGTACTCATCAGAGAGTGGGCTACAGGCGGGCCCACTCTCTGAATGATTCAAATTTATCTTCAGTATATTTTGCTAGCTGTAAATATATTTAGTGCGAATAATGGAGATTTGAATTTCTGAGTAGAATATCATGAATAGAATGGAAACACCTGTGTGGCAATCATAGCCTGTACAGGTTAGGGTGATAAATGTTACTGAAGCCTTTCTTGTTTAATAGTTAAAGAAAGATCAACACTATGTGACTATGTAAGTCCAGAGGTCGCTACGCTCTCCTGCCAAGTTGTGAACGAGTATGGAGTGGCTGAGAAATGAAAACCCTAAAAAGGTAAAGATGTTGGTGGAAGGAAAGAATACATAATGTAAGTTTAACGCTAATAATTGAATACTTTTCATTAGGAAAGTGTAAATCCATTATTTTTCAATGTTGATACTTGTGCTGTTGTTTCAGCTGCGACCCTTTGTCAGCTCAGTATGTTGTAAACATAAAACCCAATTGAATTGAATGGATGAGCTCCATAAGCCATAGTCCACCTGTTGTCACCAAAATCGTACACACAAAATCATAATTCATGAAGGTGCACCCAGTTGAATTTGAGTTTTTAAAAGATAATGTTGTGTTTTTTTTTTTTCTTTATATAGCTCAGGTACAGATCAGGTCTCTGGCCCAGATTCCGTGTTGTTGATAGCCAGGTAACATAAAAAAACTCACCTGATATTGTTTTTGAGCAGATGCTGCACCAGGATGCTTTGACACAGTGTTTGTGCAGCGCTCCGCGGAAGGCCATTAAAATATAGTTTACAGTTTAAACAGTGTAAATATTCCCAGGCATTTGAAAATGCGTCCCGTGGGTTTTGTTGAACTTTTCTGCCGGCTTCTATAAAAGAGACACATTCTTCTTTCTGCTGCATGTCAGACATTAAAGAGTTTGTGTTGCCACCAGGTGCTTCTTTCATGCACTCCTTATTTTGTAGACTTTTCCATGCTTCTGCCTGGAAATGAATAATTCAACTCAACTCCACGTTGCTATTATATCAGCTAATTAGTGCAGTACTAATATCTGCTGTGGATTATTATGTCTTCTTGAACTTGCTTCTTTTCATAAGTTTACACACTTGTCGCCCCTGTACACACATGTTCTTTGTGAATTAGCATTTAACGTTTACCTTCACAAATGTCAACCCATTCCTGGAGATCTGATTTGTTGTAAATCACGTTATTGTGATAAAATGCAATGGGGGCAGGATTTTCTGACTGTCTTCCACTTCAGAGGTAGAAATGGAGAGGTGGATATAAACACTACTGTACGTGCCACTACAAACACACAGGAAAAAAGGCACTGCTGGATTCTTTTGTATTTCCCCAGGCCAGTTGATTTTAATAAAGTCCAACTGCATATTAAATCTACCTTCATTTTTGCTCGTGGCAACCGCGCTCAGTCTACACGCTTTCAGTCTGCATTCATTTTCAATCAGCAAATTAGGGAATGTGTGAGGAGATAACTGGCCATTAATAGTCCATAAAAATAATGTGACTGAGTGATTGATTGTGAGCAGAAACCATTTTTGGTGCATGTTCTTTGTTTTTCTCCCTTCGTGTTTTGTTTTTTTCTTTCTTCTTTTTATCTCCTTCTGTCTCACTCTTGTATCTTCTAACTCACTCTCCAATCTCACTCTCCTGCATCTTCTTATTCTCTCTCTCTCTCTCTCTCTCTGTCTCCGTGCTCCTGGAGCGGGGGATGCCAGGGGGACAGAGTGCAGATAGGACCTGTCTCCATAGCAACAGCTTCTGCAAGCTGCTGACACCCTACTGGGGGGACTGAGGGGAGGAGAGGTTGTGGATGGGGAGGGATAGTACAAGGGTTGGGGCACAGGGATATGTGTGTGCCGTATGTGTGTTTGTGCATGTGTGTGCACCAGTGCCAAGACAAATGAGTGTGGGGGTCACGAATAGGAGGAAAGATGGCGAGAAAAGTGTTCGGAAGAAAAAGAGGAAGGATGGAGAAGGAGAGAAAGAGGCAGCCTACCCTGCTTCTTCCCCAGGGACTCGGTGGCCTGCTCATGTTCACTAGCAGAATTAGCATAAAGATGGGGGGAGGTGTGTGTGCGTGCGTTTGTGATATTTCAGTTTGTGTGCTTTGGTTTCAGATGGGAGAAGGAGGACGGCAAGCGTGTTTGTGTACATCTGTGTAACTGGTGGTATGTGTTGTCCATGCATGCAGCGTGTGTCATATGGATATAGTGTGTTTGTCAGTTGTGCGTGCTGGAGGATCTGTAGATGTGCAAAAGTGTGTGTCTGTGTATTTGTTAGAGCAACTCCCTCCCCTGGGTCTTAAACCCCCTCTCTGTTCTGTCCTGTAGCCTGCGGTTCTCCCCTGTCTGCTTTTCTGTACTGAAGGGCTGCACTTTATGAGGCTGTGATGCAAGCCTTTGTGTGTCTGTGCGATTCCGCGTTCATGTGGTTGCGTGCACATGTGTTTGTTCCGGCTTGCTTATGTAAGCACTCTGAACATGCGTCTCCTTCTATGTGTGTTGACAAGAATACAGTTATATCATATTTAACTCCCGGGCTGAATCATTCTGCCCCCCTTTTCCTATTCTAGATTCTAATTTTATTCTCCCATATTGTTTGACTGACGTAAAGGGGACTGGAGACAGTACTGGTGTTACATCTGATTTGTTTTAGTTGAGTGGTATGCTTTCTGTGTTTGTCCTTAAGATAACAATAACATAATTGCTCACTGATTTTATAAATTTCTATTAAGCGAGAAATGTAGCATTTGTAATTAAACATCCTTAGATTTGTAGAGTAAATGGAGTACTATTAAAGACACTGTGTTTGTCCTATAGGGAATGTTAGCCCAAAAATCTAATGGACAATTGCTTTGGAGTTAAATGTTATTCAGAAAAACTGAAGAAGAGAAAAAAAAAGATTCAGTGGCCTTCTAACAAAACAGTCTTTAAGTGTCTCAAATATCTTGATTGCTTCATTTTCTAAAAATTAGCAAGAACTCTGTAAGATCAACCTATTTGCAGAAGACTTGTTACTATATTTAACCTCTGTCAGTACTCATTAGGTACTTATGAAAGCTTGTAATGAAGATAAGTTTTGAGTAATTTAATTGTTTACAATAAATTAATGTAAGTTGTAGGGCTGCCACGATTTGTCGACTAGTCACGATTACGTCGACTATCAAAATCGTCGACGACTGATTTAATAGTCGACGCGTCGTTTGAAGCTTTGTAAGATCACAAAAGACGCAGGAATAAGTGGCAGGATTTAAGAGTGTAATAACGGACTGAAACAGAAGATGGCAGCATTGCATGTACAAGGATGTCAGCTACCGCTAAACCCCGAAGAAGAAGAAGAAGGAGCAGCTGTGTCCCAGAATTCATAGCGCGGCCCAGCGCAGTTTCCAACAATGGCGGCAGCTAGTTAGTTTTAATGTTACTCTTATTATTCTTTCTGGGTCACAAAATAAACGTTTAACATATTTTCAGGCGAGAATGTAGCTGTGTAAACCTCAAATATCTGCTCAGTTTATCAGGACACCACATATTTTCAAAAGCGCTCCGACGTTTTCGGAGACATCTGTTACCCACTAGCTCGTTAGCGAGCCGGGGGCTAGGCTCACTAGCGCCGTGAGAACACCGGACTCCCCGCAAATCGTTTTCAAACCCACCGCCGTCTTTCGCTACTCAGGTTAAATATATATGAGTCACTTAGATAACTTAAAATGTTATTGTTTGGCTTTTTTTTTTTTGTATTTTATTTGTTCCTGAGTAA
This sequence comes from Maylandia zebra, assembly GCF_041146795.1. Lineage (NCBI taxonomy): Eukaryota > Metazoa > Chordata > Actinopteri > Cichliformes > Cichlidae > Maylandia > Maylandia zebra. The sequence goes on from NC_135185.1 coordinate 22,733,095, forward strand.
ATCAGTTTGTCTGAGATTAAAGTTATAGTTTTTACACAGCTGAATAAACGTCAAGCAGACAACTGATTATCAGAAGTGTGAGATGCTCCAGAATATACTCCAGTGTCCTGTTATATTTTAGATAGCAAGGAGTTTATTAAACTTCACCGAAACAATCTGCAAATTTCATTAAAATTTAATAAACTATCATCTTGTCTTTATTTTTAGTTAGCACAGACCTTAAACACTTAAAGCTGTAAGCTAATGATAGTTATATAAGAGCAGATGCTGCTGGTGCAATAAGCTGTAGTTTTACGTCCAATGGATGATGATCTGATTAGTCGACTAATCGCAAAAATAATCGGTGACTAGTCGACTATCAAAATAATCGTTTGTGGCAGCCCTAGTAAGTTGGTTTGGTGCTGAACTGTATTTCATAACCATTTTTTTTTATTTTTATATGTAGCTCATGAAACATGAGATGACACTTGTCTCTGTTGTGATCTGACCAGGAAGTAATCACTATACTTCAAATCGATCAAAATGTTTCTTAAGACATGAAATATGAAGATTTTTCCTGAATTCATTAAAATTAGTTGAATTTTGAAATAAATTAAATGTAACAAATTGTGTAGTTTGTGTCAGATTCTTAAACTGGATCCAAATATGCCATTACTGACACTTGGCTTCTTTGTAATGAGAAAGGACCTGTGGAATAGTCGTTGAGAACTTCAAAAAACAAATTGGCAAAATTTTTCAACTTTACTAGCTGACCTATGGAGCATCTGTTAGGATGTTGAAATGCAGTTTCAGGGTGATTAGTTCCATATGAGTACATTCAAGCTACAAACTCCTACATATGCGGTGTTCCTAGATCGCTTTGCAAATCAGCTGCACGTTATTATAGAGTCAGTGTTGTTTTCATTTATCTCCAAGAAATGAAAAGGAAGGAGTTTGCTAATATTAGCCGTTATATTTCTGTTGTTTGTGACAGAGAAAAGCTTTTTAATGAAAGAAGCATAAAAGTATGTACTCATTATCACCGGTGCAAATAAATAACTGCTGTGTTGGTCAGGATATTATTCCTGGGTGTATGATAGAATAGATCAGAGTACAGGCACAGGTCTCTTTACAGCTTTGTGTCACTGACATTTTATGATTGTTCCTCTTCTGAAGTGTTTGAATATTTTTGCAATGTTTCTCCCTGAAGTCTTTCTTTTCATTGCTGGCCTTGCCTAAAGAAAGAGATGGGGGGGGGGGGGGGGGGTTAATACATCTCTCTTCTATCTAACATTTAAACTTTAAATGGAGTTGTTGTTTTTTTTTGGGGGGGGGGGGGGCAAATGCAGGTGCAGCCACTGCTCCCTGTTGTCGTTTGTTGGCCAATGCGGCATCATGCACATATACATTAGGGTAGAGCAGTGAAGGATGCATGTACACGTTGAACACCATATCGAATTCATCTGTTTGTGTTTTCCAGAGCGCAGCGGCAGCGCCAAGCCCAGTGATGGGCAACATGCCACCCAATGATGCCATGCCAGGTGGTCCCATGCCCCCAGGCTTCTTCCAGGTATGACCCCACTCTTGTGTCATCACCAAACCCACTTCTCATTATACCCCATCTGCCATTCATTCATTTCTGACTTCCCCAAAACAAATAATCTATATTTAGTCTACTCTTTGACTTCCTTGTCCGATGTTCACTTATTTCTGTAGAGCAATAAACTAGCAATTTCTTATTTTATTGTTAGCACATTTTATAGTAGTTGCACTAAACATGGACATTTCCCAGTTGAGAAATTATTCAGGTTTCTTTTTAAATTTTCATTCATGTTATTATTCTGACAGTAATTACAGTCTTCTCTGTACAGAAGCTGACTTTTATTTTATGAAAACTTTTTTTAAGTAGCAAATAAAAGCAGCCTTGTTTGCACCTTAATTACTGAGCAATATTTGATTAGCCCAGTTGGTGGTTTATTTACACAAGAAGACAGGAACATTTTCTTAACCTAAAGTTTATCTAAAGAAAAAGGCATGGCTTTGCTGCTAATTGAAAATATCTGTTATATTTATAGACGGTAAAAGGAGGGTTTTCCTCAGTTATTAGACTTCTTAAGATACTGATCAGATACCCGTTTTTTTGTTTTGTTTTTTAAGCCTTTAATTTGACTTCCGATATCAGTCAGGTTCTACTAATTAAGACTTTCACAGTAAAATCTATATGGAGTTTAATCAGATGACAGCATAGTTGCAGTTTGGGTAGCAGGGTTTTTATTATTTTTTTTTTTTGGTGTTTTTTTTTTTTCCCTCCACATTTTTCCAAATACTGTTTATTCCACTCTAGATATTTACACCCACCAGAGCCTCTGAAGCTCATACTGTTCATTCATCTGTGGCTCTGCGCTCGCTGGGCTGCTGTTCAGCCGATTTGTGATTCAGCCATCCCGTATTCATCCTCTCTCCACTCCTCCATCTCCATCTCGTCTGTCTCTGACCTGTCCCGGGTCTGTGAAGGGAAAGGTTTTAGTGTGGGAGATGGCTGTCTGAAGAGTGACGAGAACGAGACATGCAAACGCGCACACAGTATACAAACACGTGCAAGCATGCGAGCACACATTCACAAACAAAAACACTGTGAGGCAGTGGTGTGATGGACAGCACTGGCATTTGGCAGGAGGCACGATAAGGTGATTGCGAAGAGTAGGAGCGAAAAAGCGAGTGACACATTAAGGGAGAGGGAAGGATGGAGAGGAAGAGGGGTGAGTGGAGGAGTAAGAAGAGAGGGAAATGTGAAAGATCAGTGCCACCAGGATTGTGGCCCACTGTTTGTTTCTGTGGCTACGTCCCACCCTATTGTTTGCTGGCTGAGAGTGAGGGTGGTGGTGCTGATGGTGGTGGGGGGGCTAGTGAGAGTATGACTGTGAATAAGCAAGGGAAAGGGTAGGGGGGAGAGGGGGTGACGAGACATGCATGGAAGTGCTATTTATAACATTGGTGGAGGAGTAAGATTGGACGATGGCTTGTGTGTCTGTGTTTGTGTGCACATTGTGTTCAAGCGACCTTACTGTAACAGAAAGCTTCGGTTGTTCACTGCAAATGTGGCTCACGCAGGCAGAGCGTTGTTTGAAATCCTGTTAAGAACGTCAGGCTCGACACCTAAACAATACCTCCTCTGATATTTGACTTTTAAAAAATGCTAAACTCTTGCTTTCACCATATATTTTTTTTTTTCTTCAGCTAAAGCAGTCACAAATTTAAATGCTCTTAACATACAACACAAGCAGCTATGCAGAAATCTGTCAAGGACATACGAGATCCAAGCAGCGGCTGCTGATGACTTTCATAACCAGTCGATATGTTTTTCTTGTTTTTGAGTTGTTATTTTGTCTACAGTATGTCAGATAAGACATGACAGCTTCAAGATATGACTTAAGTTTACGAGCAAGAGTTCAAAATAAAAACAAACAGTTCAATTTTCCATCATTCTGCAAAAAGACAGCAAATCTTCGCAGCTGAGACGTTTGACATTTTTGTGTTTAAAAATAATTCGCTAATAGATTATAATAGTTGTTGGTTGTTCAAATTTTCTTCTGAGATGCTGACCTCATATTAATTGGGTCAAGTGGTTTCTTTTCTTTTTTTATTACAAAGTTTCAAGGTTTTTTTCTCTCTCCATGAATTGCATTCATTAAGAGCTTTTTATCAAGGCCGCCCTTCTGACAGATCTGCTGCCCCAGACAGATATTGGTCCGTACAATAAAGTAGACCCCATCTAATCTTGTTGTTGTTTGTTGTTAATTAGTACACCTATTTCTTACTCAAGCAAGCAGTTGGTCTGTTGTCTGTCCAGCAAACACAAGCAGTTGTATGGAATTGATGTCTGTCTCTATGCATTTGAAGAAAAAAAGAAGCGACTTTTGGTAGTCAGTTGTACAAAGCGATTGGCTCAGATTCTGTTGGTCAGCTGATTTCTTCATTTCATCTGAAAAATTATAATATTGAACTGACTGTTTAGCACTTATGGACATTTTTTAAATTTAACCGTTACATTTTAAAGCACTAGAAGTAGTTAGGACGCACGCAGGTGCGCCCCCCCCCCCCGCTTGATTAAGTAAGGTCTGGAGTTGAATGTGCATTTGGTAGCTGCTCACTGGGACTTTCAGCATGAGGTCCAAAGAGATTTCGATGCAAAAAAACATAACAAAGATGGTGGAAACTTTAGGAGTGGTCTAATCAACAATATGGTGCATTCTTAAAAAGAAGGAATGCGCTGGAGAGCTTAGCAACATCAAAAGGCCTGTAAGCCCACACCACATCTAACTTCTGCTAAAATGATGGGAAGCATATGGAGAAGAAAAGGAAACTCTTACGATCTTAAGCATGCCACATCATCCGTCAAACATGGTCGAGGCAATGGTATGGACATATATGGCTGCCAGTGGAACGAGGTCACTTGTGTTTATTGCTGATGTGATTGCTGATAGCAGTAGCAGGATGAGTTGTGAAGTGTACATGGCTATAGCCCCTGCACCGAGGCAGCCTGCTGCTAAACTGGCCAGATGGCTCTTCACAGTGGGACTCTAAAATGACCCAAAATGTACAACGGAAGTAACACAAGAGCTTCCTAATCAAAGAAATGTAATGTTGCTAAATGGTTGGGTCAGTCACCGGACATCAACCCAACCCAGCATGTTTCTCATTTAGTGACGACAACTGAAGGCAGACTGACCCACAAACAAGCAGCGACTTAATGAGGCTGCAGTAAAAGGCTGGCAAAGCATTTCATGGGTGGAAACCCAACCTTTGGTCATGTCAATGCATTTGAGACTTTAGGCAGTCATTGACTGCAAGAGTTTTGTGTATCAGGTATTTAAAATCGTGCCGTTTGGTATGATTTTTTTTTTTTTTGAGAGTTTGTGTAGTTACTTTTGAGCCTAACTACAGTTTTTTTTTTTCTTTCTTTTTTTTTTAAACAATTGCAATAATTTATTTCGACCGTGGTATTTTTGCTGAACTCCCTAGGATTATGCCAAAAGTCTACACTGAATTGCTTTGTTTTAGATCTATTATTGGGTGTGTGCAGAGATAAATTCACAAAAAATGTTGTCACTGTCCAAATACTACCAGACTCACTGAGGTAATCGGTGTGCTGTCTTTGTGTGTGTCCGGATGCCTAGGAGGGATACATGGAAAATTCCATTTACCATTAAATCAGCCAGCTTTTGTTTTCTTCGGACAACTGGAAAAGGAAAAAAACCAAAGCACTGAAAGCACTAACAGTGATGGAGCAGAAACAAGACTGTTGCATAATGACTTCTTTATTAGAGGCCGTTAACCGCGTGTCTCTGGGTGAGAAGTGGGCAATAACAATGCAGTGTTTTAGACCAGCAGAGGGGTCCCTCACAGGATCACGCGTTTTACTTTGAAGTAGGCTGACGATAAGCAGGGAAAAACTTCCAACCTGTTCTTGTTTTTGCCAGTATCATCTTTCTGGTTTGAAGTTACCTCTTGTGCCTGTCCTGCTGCTGCCTGTCCTGTTGCAGTGAGCCTTGGGCAATACTGCCCCCATGTGGATTTAGCGAATACATTTAATCCTCCAACAAGAAGGACCAAAGTATCAGAGAGATGGTTATGCTTTAAGATTTCTGTCAGCTTGTTTGAACTCAAACTCACATTGAAACTATTCCTCTATGACTTTTCATTTTATGGGTTTTTAAGGAGTAACTCTTAACTCCACGTTAAGATGCAGCTTTTCCCACTTTTGTGCTTCCTTCTACCTCAAATTAAAGACTCCCCACTGACAACCCCCCCCCCCCCCCCCCTTCCCAACCCTCCCCATCATCTTCCTCTCATAACTTTGATTGGGTAATTCCTCCAGGTGTAAACCCACATTTTGCCCCTCCCCTTTCTGATATCGCTCTTCTTTCTTAAAGGGACCACCCGGCTCTCAGCAGTCCCCCCATGCACAGCCCCCCCCACACAACCCCAGCAACCCCATGATGGGACCCCATGGCCAGGTAAGAAGCAAATGCTTTCTCTCAAGCACCCCTCTTTTTTTCCATTCCCTCTAAATCTCCCCTCTACCCCTCACCCACACACTACCTCTTTCTTCCCATTCACTGCTCACACACCTTCTTCTTCTTCTCCCACCCTTGAGCCCTGTGAGCTCCAGTTTTGTTCAGGGTAACTCCCCGTAGATGTCGGGCCCCCTTTTTATGAAAGCCGAGCTTCCAGAGGCAGCAACGCAAGCTCCTCTTCAAGGCCCAGAATCAGCTGTCCCCGTGTGGGATGAATAATTCACTCCTTGCCCCTCCCCTGGAGCAGCTTGTGGGGGGTTGCACACTTATCTTCTCCGTCACTCTTAGCACACACACATGCTCATACCTCTCCCCTCCCCCCTGCTTACTTGTTTTAACACCTTATAAATAAAACAGGGGACAGGCATTATAAACGTCACATATACGTACAAAACACATGGGTATGCTGATGCACGTAGAACAACCAGAGGCTTGGGTTGCTACAGCCTGCCAGTTGACAAACACATATCCAGTCTTTAAAAACTTCAATCCTCAGTCATTCAGCAGTTATCCAGAACAGTAGCTACAGATGCCACTCTGGAGGTAAAGCTAGCCTTTACCCATTAACTGCGGCAGCTCAGCTCTTCATTCTTGTGGTTTCTGGTTTCCGTCTTATGTGCGAGAGAGTGTGGACACGCTTCCGCTAAGGTTTTGAACGGTGTTGTTGGCCTGAGGTGTCTCTAACTACGCCAGGCAGACCACAGGCCGAATCAGCTTACACCACAGTGAGAGCACGCGGGCTGTGCAGGGAGCTGTGTAAGCGCTGCCGTTAAGCACACACAAATGTGCATGCTGTTAGTATAAGCGGGAGATTTGAAAAATCAGAAAATAGGCTCTTATGCCAGTGTATTTTGTTGGTTTCCAAGTTACTAAGTTGATGAATCTGCACTTTTTTTCACTGCCATCTCTCATTCTCCAACACCACTGCGTTCATCTGTGTCCTCACCATCACCCCTGTTTGAGTGCGTTTGAATCTATCAATAATAGAAACTGTGTTTTCTCTGTGTCCTCCTTTGCCCTATAATTTCCACCCTCCTTTCCCTCTGTTTTTCTTTCTTCCCCTGTTCCTTACTGCAGCCTTTCATGTCACCGCGGTATCCAGGTGGACCGCGCCCCTCACTCCGAATGCCAAATCAGGTACTGAGCAGCATTTTGAATTGTGTTTATCTATTTTTTTATTTTATTTTTTTTAAACACCACTGAGAATCTGTGATGCCAACATATGCCAGTGTGTTGATCAATTTTCTCTTTTCTCAGCCTCCTGGTGGTATCCCAGGATCTCAGCCTCTCCTGCCAAACAGTTTGGACCCAACAAGACCGCAAGGTAAGGCCGGTCGTAGTTACAGGTCAGAGCAGATGATGGGTCTGTAACTGAAGTTTTAGTTTGGATTTTCTTGAATCTACTTTAAAAGTGGTGATATTTTAAAATACCTTAAAAGATTTGGTCGGTAATCAAGAAGTTAAAAAAACAAACAAAACTCTGCATTGTCTTCATACTAGGGCTTTGGGGGATTTTGTATACATTCAGATTGTGTGACTATTTCTTCCTGAATAGATTGAATATGTGGGGGTGTGTCTGGCTCAGGAACGGGTCTGTGCTGATTTTAACTGCAGATTATAGCTTCAGAGGCCTGAGTGTTGCTACCAGAGGGCTTAGAAGGAACCATTCTAAGTGGCTATGGCATTTCTTAATTCCTGTGTTGCTTTCAGTGTGTGACTCTGGGGGTCTTTTCTTGCAGGTCATCCTAACATGGGTGGACCAATGAGAATGAACCCTCCCAGAGGAATGGCCATGGGCCCACAGGTATGACAAATCGGCTGCGCAGAGGGCACGAAACTCTGATGGGAGTTAGTTTCTACATCTAGTAATTGCAATAGTGAATGAGACAGCTGTGCACTTAGGCTTGCTTTTAATGGTTATATAACTGTATGGAAGCGCCTCTTACAGGGTGAAATGTAACTTTTCTTGAATTTGTTGCTATAATTGTCATTACTCACTTATGGTGAAGACTTTTGTCTTTTGTTATCTGCCTTTGACAGTCCAGTCATGTTTTGTGTATGATGTGTGAATATAAAACAAAACACTGAAACCTGTGCACTCAACAAAATCAAATCTTTTTAAAGTTCTTGTAACTTTGCTTCGAAGCTCTAACTGTGTGTTGGATTTTTTTTTTAAACATCTTGTCTCTTAGAATTATGGAGGTATGAGGCCTCCTCCCAACTCAATGGGTGGTCCAATGCCAGGAATGAACATGTAAGTCCCATTTGCTTCATCTTCAACATACTGCTGTTCATTCGCAAGTAGTTTTAGTAGCAAGCAGAATCCAAAAAAAGGACATCAGTTAAATGTTCTTCATTAATTCCGAGGAGCTGTTGGAAAAAGGTGTCCAGAGTTTATCCTTGGATCTAGTAAACTTATATAACTCTCATATTTCCTTTATATTCCCAGTTCCCTTTATTGTTGGTTTGCTTTCTAAACTTTTCTTTTTTTTCCCCCTCAGGGGTCCCGGAGGAAGAGGGCCTTGGCCAGGTCCTAATGCTAACTCTGTGAGTTTGAAGCCCTCTGCACATACACAATAGGTGGCAGGCAGACTTATAGCAACAAGAATAACAATAACTTGGCAATATTGAAACTCAATGCATTGTATAATAACTTGATAATGAACTCGTCTAGTTTTCCTAAACAGATTTTAATTGTTTAACATGTTTAAACAATGTTGGAGATCATTTTGAACACGGCTAATGTGGTGCATCAGTCAGTGCCGGCAAGTTTGTCCCCTAAAACCAGGTTCATCAAGTACATTTGGAGATGACTAAAGTTTAAGCAACACCAATTAAACCTCTGAGAAGAATGTGCTTTCTCATTGTTGTTCTGTGATGCTAAACCAAAGTCATGCATCTCCTTTGTTAAATACCCAAAGATAATAAACGGGTAGCTCTTGCACAAAAATCGAGGAAATTTCTGACAAAGCATTTTCACCAGCTGAAGAAAATCTCCCTGACAGACTTGCCGTTTACTGCAGGATTGTTGTATTAGTTTTAATTTTCTTGTCTAGATGAACATCTCTATCTTTCAACCTTCAGATCTGACTCTTTATTTCTTCCTCCCCCTTGCAGATAGCCTACTCCTCCTCATCTCCAGGAAACTATGTGGTGAGTTCTTATATAAAAGCATGTCTGCTGACTAGGATGCAGTGTAGGCTTTTTTTTTTTTTTTTGTATTAAAGAATGCTTCATTTATGCTCCAATGAGTATAATTTCACAGTTGTCTTTTTTCCTTCCTCAGGGTCCTCCAGGCGGAGGAGGTCCACCTGGAACTCCCATCATGCCAAGCCCAGGTGGTGCGTCACCTAACTATGTCCCCAGCACTAACACTTGTGCATTAGAAATAGAAGTGTCTCCCATTTTCCCCTTCATCTAAAAAAAAAAAAAAAAGCATGAGTGTGTCCACTCACAGAGTGCTGTCAGTCTGAGTGCTCTCATTATTTCATGTCCGCTTTCCTGTTTTCATATTTGATTCAGAGATTTTATATCAACCTCCTGATATCCCAAAACTGAACATTTTGTTCTCTTTTTTTCTTAGATTCAACTAATTCCAGTGAAAACATCTATACGATGATGAATCCCATTGGACCTGGAGGCAACAGACCCAATGTGAGTCTCCTATAACTTTTCTTTTTTAACAGTAATACTATACTGTTCTCTTAGAAGTTTAACTTTGCAGCCTTGCTTAATTTTTCAGATATTGCACATTGATTCTTGGCTAAAATAATGGATGCTATTGTAATGATTAAAATTACAGCCTTAACCTCAAAATATAATCCAGTTCTAATAGGGCTTATAACCACATCACTGGGCACCAGTACAATCCAGCTTTAGAAAAACCAAATGCTGCCACAGTGAGCTCAATAAGAATTGACTGGGAATGAAGTGGGGAGAATAAATTAAACAATCTCAACTTCACCTCGGGCTGAAAACATCACAATTATATCAGAGAGGTCACGGATGGAGAATCGTGTTAGTGGTTACTCATTAGATTTGTTCCACACCTTTTCACCAGTTCCCTATGGGACCTGGGCCTGATGGGCCAATGGGAGCTATGGGAGCCATGGAGCCACACCACATGAATGGATCACTAGGTGGGTTTGAACACTGATGGTTTGGTATGTATACAAACAGAAACTGCTTACAAAAACAATTGACCTGTTTATCTCCTTTTACTTCCTCAGGGTCTGGGGATATGGATGGGTTGCCAAAGGTATGTCGACATGAGATTTTCTATAAACGCTTCTTATTTGGGTATTTTTGTGAACTAAAGCACTTTTTTAGAATCTCTGCCTTCTGCACTTCAACTGTGTTGCCAATAAGAAACAATTTTTCAGTTTAACATTGATTTTTACCCCCCGTTTCTGCCTCTAGAGTTCTCCCAATAACATGGGGGGCATGAACAACCCTCCAGGGACGCCGAGAGATGACGGCGAAATGGGCGGCAACTTTTTGAACCCATTCCAAAGCGAAAGTGTGAGTAGAGCGAATGAATGACATCTCATGACCCCTTAACAGTTCTCCTTGACATCTTGACATGAACCAGTGGAAGAATGCAAGCAGAGGGTGCACCTGGTTTTTTAGAATTAATCTCAGACTGTTGAAAATGTTTTGGTAATATTTATGAAATTTGGTCCCACTTCAGTTTATTAATTCACTTTAGCTGATAGGGGTGCAACGATACACAAAATTCACGGTTCGGTTCGGTTCGATACTTTGGTGTCACGGTTCGATATTTTTTCGATACAAAAAAAATGTTCATGCCTTTTTAATTTGTCATTTATTAAAATTATAAATATATATTTTAACTCAAAAGTACAGTTTTTAAATTTAACCCTAACCCTTGTGCGTGTTTTTTATTTTGACAGCGAATGCTCACCTGCGGACCACTTATGTGCAGCCCTGGTTATTTAGCTCGTCATATTGCAGCCACAGAAATTCTTTTGTCCATGAAACCATAAAGCTGCACTTTCTTTTTGCCTTATAGTCTGATTTGTCATAACTTCTCCGTTTTGTGGTAAGCTTTTCTTTGGCTGTCACTTCTTCACCCTGACCTGTCTTATTTGGCTCAGCAGAACTGAAATATATATCTGTCTGTGAAGGTTCTCAGTCATCCAGGTCATCGTAGTCAAATATAAATCCTGCTGCTTTTACACACGCACTCACATAAGCTCAGCGATTCTCTGCGCGATCAACCTCTCACATGTTTAAGCTGCGGGAGATTTCACTTGTCATGTTTGCATAGTAAGCTAACAATTAATAAGACGATGTCAGAGGAATTGGTGCACAAATTATCATCACTCACAGATCAGTGCTGTCGCTCTCTATACACAGTTCGGGCGATTGCAAAGTGAAAGCAAAGAACAAGCGCAAATTCAAACGCGATTTCAATATGTCACATATTGACAGTGGCTCACCGATGCCAATGACATAATTACCCAGCTACATTTCTGAAAGAATGCAAAAGCATTGACATATATTTTTCCTTCCTACAAAAGCCCGACGGGCAGGGCAGAGATAGATTTTGGTACCCCGACTGAAAAAATCGCTAGCTCCGGGACGTCGGGCTAGCGATATTGCGAGCCCTGTATCTGATTGAGGAATCACTCATCTTTGGAAAAGAGAGTTTATTACAGAGAAATGTCTCTTTCCAAAATAAAAGCTATACTATCCGCTTCTTCTGGGCTATATTCTCAGCAGCATATTAAACAGCTGTCTAAATGACTCGGCTAAAGTTAGTAGCATGCTTGTTGTTTTTGTCTTTGCACTAGGATGATGTCAGCGTAAATGTGCAGTCATATTCGTTGTGTTCCCACTAGTGCTTTCAGGTTAATCTCGTTGAAATGACCTTAACGCCACAACACGGCAAATCTCCGTTAACGAGCTACCGCCGATCGCCCCGTGCATGGGGCTAGACGGCCAACACGTTAACGAGCTAACTGCGCTAACACACTAGTTCCCACCCATGTAATTGAGCATTGCATGGCACATCCAACATACTGTTTTACTTTAGTCCATGACTCGCTTACCTTCAGGGTCATACGTCACATGAAAACCAAAATAATTCCAAACGCCAGATCTGAATGAGGGTGGGGGAGGTGCCCTGCGCTCTTCCTTCTGACGATGCTGTCTGTGTTGAGCGCTCAGTGGATCTGCGCTCGACAGTGCAGCCTAGGCGGAGTAGTCGAACGCAGATTCACTGAGTGCTCAACACAGACAGCATTGTCAGAAGGAAAGTTGATAAAATAAATTACAAATGTTGTATTGTTCGATACATATGCGTACCGAACCGAAAGCACTGTATCGAACGGTTCAATATCGATACGAATATCGTTGCACCCCTAATATATATATATTTTAGTGTATTAATAACTTGTGTTCTGCTTGCATTGTAGCCGCTTACTAATCACATACAGTTCCCTCTGTATCAGTGATGTGATTGCAGTTGATTGACATAAATGTTTGCTGCGCTTGAGTATATGATAAATACCTGCATTTTATTTCATTTTAAAAATGTACTATATGACTAGAAGTGGCAGTATCTGTAAGCCTTGTGTTGCATAAACAACTGTAATGCTCTCTTACCTTTGGCCTGAAGAGCCACCGGGTGCACAGACTAGAACTCGAGCCAAGCCTTAATCACTCGATTCAGCTAATCAGTAGCGGGGCTGGGTATCATCTGAGTTAAACAGCTGCTGGATAAATGATCATTAAAACTCCTAAATATCTGTTTGAAAGCTAGGATTCATTTCAGTCCATACAAATCATATATGTACTATTCCCAGCCCTTATTAGACATACAGCAGAAAGTTCTGATTGCCTGAGTTAAAGCTTGGCTTCAACCATAGTCTGAGCTTCCTCTAGCTTTGCAGGGTGGGGTTTGAGCGCCCTCTGGTGTTTAAATGTTGTCAGTGACATATCCACTCATCTGTGCCCTCCTCCCCCTTCCCTCTCTCTCTTTTCAGTATTCACCCAACATGACGATGAGTGTGTGATTTTATTTTCCTTTTTTTTGTATTTTCATTTATTTCTTTCCCCCTCTTTATTTTTTGTAACCTACACCTGATTTTTTTTTTTTTCTTCTTCAACTGAATCCTTACTTCACCTTGGACTGGATCACTTCCCTTCCTCCGCCCACACACACCCTCTGTCCCCTCCTCAAACGGGGACCCACTACTACCCAACCCACCACCCCGTTTTTGTTTTTTTAATTTTCCCCTCTTCTCACTCGGGAACTCTACGGCCACAGCCTTCTGGGACAGCCCTTGAGCATGCTGGGACTCTAATTAAGACGGGCCCTCCCGGCGCATGTAAGCTGGCTGCGGGCGTGAATAGGAAGCAGTCACAGAGCAACAGGAAGAGCCTCCTCTCTGACTCCGGCCCCAGCCTCCCTGGCTTCCTGTCAGGGTCTAGACAATGAGCGAGGGAAGGAGGACAAATGGAGAGAAAGGGGGAGAAAGGAGACTTGAAACACAGCCCTCCCCCTAATGACACAGTGTCAGGTCTCTCAGCAGCTGCCTGGAAGCGTCTCAACCACGACTTTGGATTTTTTTGTTTTGTTTTTTTAATCATCGTCTTTTGATTTGTTGCTGTTCCTGATGGGGTTATCGGTGGGTCGGGAAGAACCGACCTTCGTGCCCCCCACATTGTTCTCCTTGTGTGTACATTTGTAACAGAGGTGTTGTGATGATCAGTGAACAGGATTTTCCTTTTTTGTGTATGTATTGTATCATTGCTATTTTTATTATTGTTATTAATGATTATTGGTATGATCATTTTAAGATTAGGTTCTAATTTTCTGTTGTTTGTAAGGGCACATTTATTATGATGAAGACAGTATACGTGCACACAAATCGGTAATTATTTGCTGTGTAACATGAGGCTCCGTGTGAGCACACTGCCCCCTGCAGGTAAGATTTTATTCCTCACGGTACTAATTGGTTCTTTGTTTTTGTTTTGTTTTTTGGAAGGTTGGCAACTTCCTTTTATAAGATCTAAAATTTTAACTTGTTGCTCAGTAACTCACACCCGAAGAAGAGTCTCCTAGGTTCCCTGCAGTAAAATGCACAGCTCTATTTATTTATGTACTTTTAATTTGTCTTATGAATCATTGTTCCTTTTTTTTAAGTGTTATCCCTGTTTTTTTTAATTATTATTATTTCTTTCTCAACTGCAGAACTAGTAGCAACTGTGTAAATATGCAGATCCACTCAGCAGCATCTTCTTATCTCCATCATTAGACCCCCCCTCCATCCATCCTGAAAGGTGCTGACGTTATCACGAGTCCAGTTTGACCACACTCACACCGCTCCCACTAATGCTTCCCACTGTTCACTCTGTCATGTACATACGTAACATGTTAGTCTGTCTGCTGACCTGTAGTGAACACTTGGATCGTTTTCATTTGCCGATGAGGTCCCCCACACACTGTGATGTCCGTCTGCACTTTGCGGGCGCTTGCTTTCACACACCGCTCATTTTAGCTTGCAGGTGTTTTCGTTCGAATATGTGCTGTCCTTCCTCTTTTTTTACGGTTGCTTGTGGTGAAATGGCTTCTGGCCATCTGCTGATCGGATCAACGGTGTTTTTTCTTTATTTTGGAGAATGGCAGGTTAGGAAGCAGCAATGGCATTGTTCTGTTGACTGTAGCGAGTGGCCTCCCTTCCATTTGCTTCCCTATTCTCACCTCTCTAATAGGCCAGCATTGACACACAAGACACTCAGTCACACACCACCCCTCTGATATTTTTTTTTTTTTTTTTTTTTTTTTTTTGGTACAACTCCATGTTTTAATTTTAATTTTTTTTGTAAATACTGTAAAATGCATTTTGATATCATTGACATGTTTTGATATTTCAAATCACGACTTTAACAGTTGATCAGAAACGAGCTGATTTGGGCAACTGTGTATTTGTTCAGAGAAGGCCTGTCTTTTACTCAGAAATAATATGAATGACGAGAGAAACGGAAACTGGAGCTGCTAAAGACTATTATGCTATTTCACCTCATCACAGACAAACGTGGGGCTTTTACTGTGCATCGACGCTGTTGTGTCAAGCGGTCCAGCGGGACAAGGGAGGAAAAACCTTTTGTAGTCGAGCTAATTCACTGTCACACACATGTACCTGAAAAACTCAGCTTCAGATGAGATATAAGTCTTCTTCCTCTGCCTCTTTTATTGGAAATTTATTGGGGGCGAACAACCTACCTCTGTTTTTGCAAATTCATGGTCAAAAACAGAGGTAGGTTGTTTCCCCCCCCCCAATAAATTGGGACATTTTTATAATTAAACTTGTGGTCTCTTGACACAACTGAATCGCAAAGGAGGGGTACAAAGGACACTGGCTCTCAATCCAAAGCACCAGGGACCAGAGTTCGTGCTTTACTATGAAGGAATTTTTTTAATCTATTTAAAAATGAGGCAAGAGAAATGTTTGAGAAAAGTAAAAATGGGGAAAAACAATAACACGTGGGACAGATTTGTTGCTAAGAAGCGGTGCAGGAAGAGGCGTTTTCCTCCCCTGTACTTTGAAATGCTGTTGTATAAAATGCAGTCCGACTTCTTTCTGTCCTGTAAGTAAAGCCGTCACAACGTTGATCATTTCTGTATTTCTATTGTGCTGATGTATAATACTGTAACATTCAGGGGTGGGGAGGGTTAAGAGAGGACTTTTGGGGGAGGGGGTGGGGAGTAAAGATTTTTTTGTTTGTTTGTTTGTTTTTTGTTTTTTCCTGTTCAGTTCCTCATTTTTCCTCTTGATGACAAAGCAGTATTGAATATGAGGCAGTCTGTCCTTGGGGAGTTGCTTTGTATCTCATGTTAGGGTAGTTTCAGATCCTAAATGTCTTGTGTAGTAAAATAAGAGGTTCCTTCGTATGTTTCTTTATATTGTAAAGTTTCTTTAGACGAAAAAAAATATTACTTATTGGAAAAAAGGTGGGAATCTGCATTGATAATGTATTTTTTTTTTTTTGTTTGTTTTGTTTAATTTTCATCAAGTTGTCAGTCGTTTTTTGCCTGTGTCCCCCTTGTTGTAGATACATATTAAAAATAAATAAAATGACTTCACTCCTTTTGCCATGAATATAAATTTTTGCCTCCAACATAAATGCAAAAGTTGATTAACAGGAGTCAGTTTTCAAAAGGTTTGTGAGTTTTTTCTTTCTAAATATTTGTTTCATACAATTTATATCTCCATTGTGTTCAATACAGAATCAACAAGAGAGCTGCAGCCAGGGATTAATTTATAATTCATTATTTACAGTTTTGCAGAAATTAAAAGCAGAAACCTTAAGTAACTTAATTCTAAGAATAATCCACTTTCCCATTGTTAGTGTGTTTGAGTTATTTGTTGACTGACTATTCTTATATCTTTTTCATTGCATTTCTTTATGTTCTGCTGGTTCACGTTGTACTTCTCTGACAAAACACTAGTGTTTGAACCCAGATATTTGTGAATGGTTTCCACAGCAAGCTTTGAGTTGATTGCTTGCTCATGTTGAATGAGAATTTAAGCAGGTATCCTCTAAAGTTAAATTAGTTAATAAACCGTACTCCATCTCAGAATCACAAGTCTGAGTATACAGTAAGGGTCTAACAAAAGTGTTTCATTAATTGTTTAGGGATTTTTCAGAGGCTGTGTCTGTATCTAACTGAAAGTTTTGAGGGGAGGTGGAGCCTGTCCCAGCTGTCATACACCCTGGACAGTTTGTTAAAGGCTTAACACAGAGACCAAACCACTATTCATGCTAACATTCACACCTACAACATACATTTAGAGTCACCACTAGACAACATGCATATCTGGATTGTGGGGTGGAAGCTGGAGTATCTGAAGAAAATTAAAGCACTTAAAACATGTCTTATTGGGTTACGATCAGGTAACTGAGTTGGCGATTGAAGAATATCCCATTTACTTTCATTATCCAAGTGTTGTAGCCCTGCACACTTCAGAATTTATCCTGTGACTTCTATCAAAAGTCACACCATCAATAAAAACTCCTTGTTCCACTGGCAGACATATGTGTCTATACCATTGCCTTGACCATGTTTGATGGATGATGTGCGGTGCTTAAGATAGATCGTAAGTATTTCCTTTTCTTATCATCATGCAGTATGCTTCAAATCCTCTGTTCTGTTTATTTATTTATTTATTTATTTAGGACAGTGCATGTTAATGAACATAAATGTAAAAAAAAAAATTACATGAATGTAAACATACCAGATTATAGCCAAGGGCTAATTTCCATCTGTTGTCCTTAAGCATAAAAATAGACATAATAATTCATAAAAATTCATCATTCATTCATAATAAAAACTCCATCACCACACTTACACATACACACCATTCTGTTCCCAAATAAAACATTAAAACTATACAACTTATACATGATCACACACTTGATTTGTCCATAACCAGTTTTTAACCTTTGCCTTAAACAAATTGAATGTCGAGCATTCTCTAATGGGTTGAGGAAGACTGTTCCACAGATGGCCACCCTGGACAGAAAGGACGTTCTGCCCAAATGCTGTCCGTCTGTGGGGTATAAACAAGTCTCCTCGGATTGTAGCTCAAGTGGTCCTGTCTGAGCTTTCTTTATGCCTAATGAACTGCTTTAGTGGTGGTGGAGCAAGGGAGTGTAAGACTTTATATATTAAACTCACTCTTTTAAGTTTCACTAAGTTATTGAAGTTCAGTAATTTATGTTTTTTTAACACATGACAGTGGTGGTGGGAAGTCGGTTTTTTGTCAAGTAGTTTTAAACTTCTTTTATAAATGTTTTCAATAGTTTTAAGTGTTGTTGGACAAGCAAGTGACCAGGACGTCAAACAATAGTCCATATGAGAGATGATCATTGAGTAAAAATAAGTTTTTGCAACATTCATATTTAAATTATTACGTATATGATTAAAATTTCGATTATTAAATTTAAGTACCTGGGACACTTTATTTATGTGACTCTTGAAGGATAATGTTGGGTCTAGAATGACCCCAAGATATTTAAATTCTGGAGCTAATTCAAGCTCTACTCCATCCAGGAATATGTTTGACTGCTTCAAGTTTAAGGGGCGTTTTGAAAAATACATACCGACAGTTTTTGAGGTGTTCAACATTAGGCATGAGTCCTCCAGCCAGCTATGTATTAATGCTAAAGCAGCTGTAAGATCTTTTTCCACCTGCTGGACACTATTTGCTTGCGTATATATAACTGCATCATCTGCATACATTTGAGTAAATATATTTGGACAGACTTCAGGTAAGTTATTGATAAAAAGAGAGAACAATAAGGGCCCAAGAACAGATCCTTGAGGAACCCCTGTATCACAGTCTAAATATGGAGATTTAACCCCATCCAACACCACACACTGTTTCCTGTGTGAGAGATATGAGGCAAACCACTGAAGAGCCTGACTGGAGATATTAAACCGAGTCAATCTGGATAACAATATCTGATGGTTTACAGAGTCGAAAGCCTTCCTCAGATCTAAAAATACAGCTCCAACACAGGGACTCTTGTCCAGCAAGCTCTTCAAGTTCTCCACTAACATACACAGGGCAGTATCTGTGGAGTGGTGTGCCCGAAAGCCAAACTGCAATGGATGTAATGAGGGTTGGGTGTTTTCTAGGTGAGCAGTGAGGAGTTTAACCACCCACTTCTCAGCTATTTTAGATACGACCGGGAGTATGCTTATGGGGCGATAATTAGCCATGTCAGTCTTCACACCTGCTTTGAAAATTGGTGTAACTGCAGCAATTTTCCAATCTGTTGGGACAATGGAGTGTTTGAAAGACATATTCAAAACATGAGTTGTTGGACGTACAAGAAAATCCATATGTTCCTTTAGGAAGTTTGTGTTAATACCATATACATCAAGTGCTTTTGATTGTTTTAAACCTGTAATTAGTTTAGCAACTTCAGTGTCTGAAATATGAGTGATGGTGAACAAATTTTGACCAACATCATTCACATTATCAGAGCATATGACTGAGTCAAAGCTCTGACTGATCTCCTTAACAGATGAAATAAAGAAAGTGTTTAAGTTACTGGCAATAGATAGAGGCTCTCTAACAATAGAATTATTTACATAAAGTTCAATTGTGTTTTTACTTTTGTTTGAATGACGGCCAAGTAATTTATTTAAGTGTTGCCAGATAATTTTACCATTACCTTTGGCTCTTTCAATTATATTTATAGCATTTTTTGCTTTGGCCTGTCTCAAACTTCTTGTTTGAGACAGTTCCTTCTCCAAACTTTTCTCTTCCCATGATTATACAGTAGAGGCTAAAACTAGTCCAAGTACTGGTGAACCTAACTTGTAAAAATGACGCTGGGACCATTATCCTTCAAATATAATATGGTCTCACATGTCTAAATAGTTCATCCGTGTTCCTCCTTTTAGCTGTTCAAGCTGCACCGAGTGACGACGCAGTGACCTCCTGTTTCTCTCGTTGTAGCAGGAGGCAGAAGGAGGAACCAGTGAGGTGACGGAGGAAGCTGAGGGCAGTGGAGGGAGTAGAGCTGGCCTCACTGATGCTCTAGAGGGAGGAGAGGAGCTGGGTGGGTGAGGCAGAAACACCATGGTTCTGCTTTTGGCTGGTGAAACCTGGGTTGGAACCTGGAGGTGAGATGTGGATTGGCTTCCCAAAGGAGGGAGGTCAAGTAGAGGAGGGTCGACTGTGACAGAGGGGAGGGTATTCCTGCGGAGCTGGGAGTGAGGGGGCAGGCCGGTGGGGAGCTTTTTGTCTGAGAGTGACCCTGCAGGAGTGACACATCGTTTGAGGACCACGCTGCCGGGCGTTGCATGAGTCGAGCTCATCTCAGTGAGCGGGACGACAAAATGAGAAGTCTTCAAAGAGAAATCCTCATGGCTGCGGCTGTAATCCTCTCCTCCATATCCGTTATCTCTCCTTTGAACCTTGCCTCTTCTCCTCTCTTCCACTCTGGACTGATCAAAATGGGACTCCTTTTCTTCTTCCTCCTTTTCCTCACCCTTACTCCTTCCTCTCTCCCCTCTCAAATCCTCTCTGTCTCTCTCCTCCTGTGGGCTCCTCTCCCTCCTGCCCTCCTCATAAGCTCTGTTCAGACAGGCCAGGTTGTGAATCGCTAGCCAGGGTTCAGATGATATTCTCTGTCTGAGAGGGGGAGAGCTGCACCGGCTCAGTGGTTCACAGGAGGGACGTCTGCTGCTAATGCTGCTGCTACTTCCTCGTTGGCCTGGAGGAAGAAAAGAAGTCAGTTTTAGGGGTTAAAATCATAGATGTAGAAGCTGTTGAGAAGAGGCATCCTTTCTCTGTTGCTGTAATGTTTCTTCATATTTGTCATAAAGCTGGCTCCCTGTTGGATACATACAAGGCTTTTAATCTACCAATATAGTGTCTTAAAAAAGGTGAACATCTATGATAAAAGTCACTGATAATGTCTTGTTTAGAAGATATAAGCTGCAGCAGTCGTCACATTGTGATATCTCTGTCCCTGTGATTTACATCTGCCCACTTTGAACACCTCTCACAGTGCCACGCAGGAAGCCATGGCAATCCATCCTATTTCAGTCCAGAATAAAGCGAGGCAAAGCTACACATTCATATAAATATGTTGTGCATAGCGTGTGCTATAAATTCTAAAAATATTCAGCCAGGTTTTCCCCAGTTCATCACTTACCCTCACATGACACATCTTTCCCATAACAACCATCTGTCTTTATTCACTCTGCTTCTATGGTACAAATCGAGTTCATAGACGGGACCTGTAGCTTCCTTCATTACAAGCTTCACTCACCCTGGCAACACATGTTCATTTTCTCTCCTCGGGAATGAGCGTGCAGCTAATGATTTCAACCACAAGGCATTTATTCTCATCTGTCTAGACTTGTTTTTGTTCAGTGCTGATCTGCTATTATCCAGGAGAGGCAAGTGTCTGCATATAGAGATTGCAGTATTGATCTGTTTTAAGGCGGTATAGCCAGACAACTCTGATAATATTATTCAGAGCCGGTTAGGGAATCCGTTATGCTGTGGGGGGAGTGTTTTGTTGACATGGATCGGGTCCGCTAATCCTTTAAAGAGAAGCGTCTCTGAAAATCAGAACTCGTCCTGTGATGAAATGTTTCTGTTCAGATGGAAAATGCCGTGAGGGCTGCAGTAGCAGTTCTGACTGGTTTGGTGTGGTCAGAAGTGCAGCTTTGTTGGAACTTTAACTAAAACCAACAGTCGTGTCAGTGTCTTTAAATACAGTTGTGGTCAGAAGTTTACATGGAGTCATCACGGGCATGGCTGTCAAGATCATTTTCGGCTTTTAATGATTTCCTTTGAATTCTGCTTTTTCCAGGGTGGAATGATTATACAGCAGACATCTTTATTGACTTTAAAAAACAAGAATTGGATGCACAAGTTTTTTTCAAGTATACAAGGAACTCACTGAAGATCTAAGAAATAGAACTGAAGATTCAAACAAACTGGTAATGTCTCTCTGAGCCATTTCTAAACAACTGCATATTCCAATATCATCAGTTCAAACGGTTGTATGTAAGTACAAGTTATTCAGATATGTCTTAATAACTTGGGGATTAGAGAAATTCCAAAATAAATTCAAATGTATGCACCCAGTTCTTTTTATTTAAGACATTGAAGGTGTACAGCCATTTCAGTGTACAGCCTGCTGGTGTGGGATACACCATAATTCAATTAAACCAAGGCATTTTCCTGTAAACAAAGCTCATTACTCACTTGTTGCTCTGAAGTTGAAGATGTTTTCGCCCTCGGGTGAGTTTGGCGAGCCTGTCTTCAGGACTATGTCAGATGGGGACATGCAGGACACTGGTGAGGTGTTTGGGGATGGGAGAACATTCAGATAGCGTCTGGTCACAGGGCCTCCATGCACACCCACCTCCGTGGCAATGATGATGATGTCACGACCTCTGACCTGACATGCATCCATCAATACCTGAAGTACAAGAATGCTGGTAAAGTAACTTTACAGGTCTTGTGGAGGTGTTGAAATCTCCTTCTTTTGGAGTTCTATTACATCCTGGTAGTTTTAATGATAATCATTTAAAATGAACTAAATTATATCAATTAATTGAAATGAACTCCATCTTAGGATGGTATAGGGTTAAAACCCTAACTTATAAACAATGCAAAACCTCATAATATCCTCTTCCATCCTTTAAATGTATTGATTCACACTTCATTTCATTTTTTCTTTGCTCCTTACTAACCTTCAGAGTAGGCTGATGCTGCGCGTTGATGGCGTAGACCAAAGCTGAGGCTCCAGAGTAATCCTCCATGCTTGGGTCGGCTCCTGCAGCAAGGAGTGTGGCTGCGACCTGAGCTCCCGCACGCTCCATACAGGCGTACATCAGCGCAGTACGCCCCGCCCGGTCTTGTGCATTAGGATCTGCCTGATCAGTGCAAAAGATCCAATTGAGTGATTAATTCAGTGATAAATGGTTATCCCAGAAGGGACATGGTCCGGTGTTAGGAGTCACTCGGAAAGCTCAAGTGTATATTTTATAGAAACCAAATTTAGCAGAACTCTGTGCAATTTGGCTAATGCTCTCT
The DNA here is from genome assembly GCF_041146795.1 of Maylandia zebra. Taxonomy (NCBI): domain Eukaryota; kingdom Metazoa; phylum Chordata; class Actinopteri; order Cichliformes; family Cichlidae; genus Maylandia; species Maylandia zebra. The sequence goes on from NC_135185.1 coordinate 22,755,755, forward strand.
TAATTAGAACTGATCTGGCACTGTTGCTTTTGTGTTGTGGCTCTCAACTGTGACTCACAGTGTGTTATATTCTGTTCTCCGGTGCCAGCATGTTCAGGAACACCCTTTTAGTTGGATGGGGTACACAAGCAGAGCTGGATAGATCACAAGCCTGTTTACTATGCATTAAAAGTTCTCCTCTCTTAGAGCAAGTACAGTTTTTTATGCATTAAAAATACACCTAAGTCAATAAACTGCTGAACTTGTATGCACATGTTTACATTCAAGTGTCTGTATTTAATGGTGACTATTTGTCACTGAGGACTGACCTTGTTCTGGAGGAGGTATGTGAGGAGCTTAATTGTCTCAGACCCAGCAGGCTCCCCTCTCAGGGCCTTGCAGGCAGCCAGCAGAGCTGTCTCTCCTTTAGGGTTGCGCCCATTTACCTCTGCTCCACCGTCTACCAGCAGACGGACCAGACGGAGCTTCCCAGAGGATGCTGCACTGATGAGCGGGCTACAGTCTGACAGAGGGTCCAACATCGCCGCTGTAGGGCATTCAGTCATTTATCATTCTGATACTAATAATATCATATCATATATATAGATGCAGAAATGCCTCAATCCTGTAATCAGAGCACTAATTGGATTACTATGACATGCACATGCACTATATTGCCAAAAGTATTCACTCATACATCCAAATAATTGAATTCAGGTGTTCCAATAACTTCCATGGCCACAGGTGTTTAAAATTAAGTCCTCAACTTTCTGCAGAGTCAATCTCTACAGACCTGCAAACTTCATATGTTCACCTGATTAGTTCAAGAAGCATGCATAGAGAATGTTTTTCTAGTGATGACCCCTTCCTGTTCCCACATGTCTGTGCACCAGTGCACTAACCAGGTAACATAAAGACACGGATGAGCGAGTTTGGTGTGGAAGAACTAGACTGGCCTGCACAGAGTCCTGACTTCAACCAGACAGAACACATTTGAGATAAATTAGAGCAGAGACTGCGAGCCAGGCCTTCTCATCCAACATCAGTGTCTGACCTCACAAATATGCTTCTGCAAGAATTATCACAAATTCCCATAAACACTCCTAAACCTTGTGGAAAGCCTACCCAGAAGAGTTGAAGCTACTTTAGCTACAAAGTGGGCCGACATCATATTAAATCCTTGGATAAGGATGGGCTGTCATATGTGCATGAAGGCAGATGAGTGAATGCTTTTGGCTATTTAGTGTCTGTGTCAGCAGTCGTCCTCTCATGCACCTGTCGCTCATTCAGATGTGCAGAAATTCTACATCAGAGGTGTGCAAGCAACAGAGATACTTATAAAAAGTAAATTTAAAGAAGACTGGGGAAAGATTTTCGATTTTCTTCCTTATGTCATTTTAAAATTTTCTTCTAATATCAGTGAAATTTTTAATGGATGAGCAGAGTATCTACAAAGTACCTACATTCAACATCATTCTTACCTTAATTTTTCTGTTCAGTCTGTCTTCTTCAACAAAACACAAAGACAGCAGTCATCTTCAAGTTATCTAGATACGATGCAAAAAAAAAACCCTACTACCCTGCTCCGAATTTTATCCTGATTCTTTACTAGCTTGGTTTTCTGCATGAAGCGTCCTCGTGTCGCTGGCCTGCAGCAATCAGCCGAACATGAAGTGATAGGATACTAACTTTCATGTACTCCCTCGGTCTCTGTCTCCCTCCGTCCTGATCTGTCCTCTCCTTACCTTCTGGGTCAAAGGGAGGTTCAGCCCACGGCTACTGTTCAAAGTCATAAATGGTTTTAAGCCCAAAATGTCACCTGTTGCAAACACTACACTTCAAAAGAGCCAGAGGGCCTTTGATATGAGTCAGCTTTGAACAGTTCTCATCTGCTTTGAGACCATCTGTGTTCAAACACTGGCAGGGAGACATAGATGAGAAACCGAACTAAGGCTAAGCAGGCTCACACATTAAACTCATGGCAGCTCATTTGTATCTGAACATTTTTGACGCACTTCTGTTGTTTGTATTTTAATCTTTTGTTCTTTCAGAGCACTAAGCGGCTGTTAATATACAGTTATGGTAAAAAGAAGTACACCTATACAGTTCTTATCAGGATAAATTGGGTAAATATGACCTCAAAAGAACAACACATTAGAATATAATGTGACATTATTCAGACCTACTACAATGACCATTAAGTAGGTCATTGACCTACTTGAACAATTAAGTGAATCATCCTGGTGGAGGACCGTTTTTCAAACCTAAGCCGTGCTGCCATGTTCTTTTTTACAGAAAAGAGGCTTTCGCTTCTTCTAAACAAATCATACCTTTTCAGTCTTTTTTCTAACTGTGCTGTCGTGAACTTCAATATTTAAGATGCTAACTGAGGCCTGTAGAGTCTGAGATGTAGTTCTTTGTATTTTTGCAGTTTCTTTGAGTATTACACAATCTGTCCTCAAGGTCAATTCGGTCAGGTCGGGACATTCCCTCTCAGGGTGATACAGTTATCTTGAATATTTTGTGAATAATCTTTCAAATTGAAAACTTTGTAACCTTTCCCAGACTGACAGGCAGCAACAACTGCTTCTTCAAAGCAATGACTTCTGCTTTTTTTTATAGAGACGCTCACAACCTACCCTCTTAATTCCTGTAGAAGCAGTAAAGTTGTACTATATTTTTATATTTTACATGTAAAATAAAATGTAATTTGTTGTTCATACGAGATTGTATTTAGCTAATTTTAAGATATGTTGATATATAAAACCTCAAATATGAAGGAGAGTGTATGAAAATGCAGATGAGTGTAGTACTGCTTCCAATACTGAACTTTTGATTGAAATACAAATGAATTCAGTTAATCAAACTGTGTCAAATAAAACTGGTGAGAGCTAAGACTATAAATCAGAAAGAATCTGGATATAATAGAGGTGCTCACACTTACTGATGATTGGATAATCGAGTGCATTTGATTAGCAGCACCTGGCTGGTGTTTACATTTAGTTTTTGTATACTGCTCCTGCAAAGTGGCTGAATTTTTGTTAAATATATAATTACTTGTTGTGTTATGTAGTTGATCCGACCTGCCGAAGGTAAAATTGTATTTTTATGTCCCGACACATAAAATGTTATGAATGAAAGTGTGTGTACTTTCATTTTTGTGTACATACTTTTGATTTGAATGAGAGAAAGAAGGAGGAAGAGACAGTAGATAAACATTTCAGAAAATTGCACACCGGTTGTGTACTTGGGCCAAACCACAATTAGGTCAAGCAAACAGATTTAGCCCGGAGCAAAAGCAGCATGTATAACATGTTTATAAGGCAGTGTGAAACAAGCAGCACTGTGTCTTATGGTATTTACATTATTTTTAGTATTGAGGGCTAAAAGCTTTACTACACAGTAGAGCCTCAAAAAGCAGCAATCATCTCCCTTTTTGAAAAGGTTATCTCAGCATGCAAAATCCTTAAAGATCTTGTCTTCTATCTACAGAGATGTAATAGAGCAACAGGCTGGTTTTGAACTGTATGCAAACGTATTATCTGTCAAAGTTTTTTGGGGTGCTATCTATAGTAAATGTCAGCTGGCTCACTTTCCCAAAGGTGCATATGTTAAATGAAAACTTCATCTGTGTGTGTGACAAGCTGTGTGCAAAACAATGTGAAATATCAGCTTGAGCATTTAATATCCATTTAGATACATATATATGGATTGCAGTCCAAAATGCAGTGTTATTGAGTCATTGCATCGCCTGACACACCCCATTCCTCCTGCTGGGAATGACTTCAACACTCACTCATGCTGCAGCATTCTGAAGAGGCACATTTTGAATGAGTACCTAGTAACATCATTTTGTCATGGTTACACCAATGTGAAATGACAACCACCTCCTAAATAAGCCCTTCAAGGGAAATTCCAGTGATACATGTCCACCACATCTAACTAAAATAGGCAAAATTAAATCATTAAGATTGTAATTATTAACACCTAAAAATACAACATTATCTTGTTAAAATTTGCTGGGAAGCATTTGGTTTCTGGAATTGTTTCACTGGGTCTCTCACAGCTGGAAAAAGACAAACACAGAAGACTAAATTATCTCTATATGTGTGACTCAGCAGCGACAAAATCCACCAAGAAAAGCTGAGAATGTAGATTCCCTCAGAGCCACTCTGCATTATATTTCAGCACGTGTTGAACTGTCACATGGTGCCACATTTATATCTTGATGTTACTAGTCAAAAAATTTAAATGCATCACTTAGAGTTGTAATTGTGAGCATTGTAGCGGTGATTCAGCCCAAAAAAATTGCACAAATTCTGTTTTGCAACAGGCGGCTAGAGACAAGTGTCTAAAGATATAATGTAAAATTGGTTCTTTGCTAAGATGTCTGTTACGTGTCGTCACAACAGCAGTCCGTCCCTTGAGTTAGGTGCCTTTTTTTATACTTGAATGATTCGAAGGTCAGTGTTAAGCAGCTTAACAAACAAGAACAAACATAAACATTCATCAGAAAATGATCAGGTGCAAGGAATGGACTGAAAATCAGTGAAAAAGCAGCCAATGTCTGATGAAAACATTTAAAAGACCTACAGAGAGCCTGATGAAATATTGCTCAAGCCAATTTTTTTTTTTAAATTACAAGAAAGTCTGGCTCCTTGGACGCAGACTATTAAGAAATGAGAGATGTCTCAACACTTGTACTGCTGTCGCCACTAACCTGAGTATACATCACAGATCTCTTAGTCTGTCTGATTCCACAGGTGGATGTAGATTTAAGATTAACTTTTACATGCACAACACAGGCAAAGCACACGTTTTGTTAATGGTCGCCATAAACACATGATATTTTTAATGTTGTCATATATTAGGAATATCATGTAATGGCTTGTGACCATTTTGCATCCCATTTTTGTTTAATCTAAGCTGAGAGTTGTGGTTAGATTTGTTTTAATATACTGGAACTTTAATGTGTAGTCCGCTTTTACAACAGAGTAGTTGTCAGTTAGTCAAATTGTACTCAAATTGTAATGTAGTTTAAAAGAAAAGGTGGTTAGAGAAAACCTACTTCCTCTCTATAGCTGTGCACAAACGTGCTAACCAGACATCCTAACTTCCTCATTTCTAAACACATTGTTTATTCTATATGGATAGCAATCATTGCTTAAAATATTAGGTTTGTCTTGCTCACACCCTTTTATTCTTGACATGTAAAAAAGTACCCAAAAAATCAGCGTAAATTAATAATACTTGTATCAGTATTTCGCTCAGATAAATCTCCATCCAGCCGTTTATAAATCGCTGAAACAAAATCACCTGTGTCCTCGCACTCACTGTGCAAAGTACCCTCATCATGCCAAAGAAAGAGAATTAGCATAGTGAGAGGGGAAGTAGAAAAAAACAGTAGAGGTGGTTACGTAAAGCCCTACGTAATGGTTTATTTATGTCGGTGGGCCAATGAAATGTGCTCTGACTTCAGCCGTCATGACGTAATGCGATCTACTCCAGAATAGCGCGCGGCGGAGGAGCAGCCACACGGTGCAGTTCAGCTCTTTCTCTCTCCGGACCGTCTGGCCAATGTTTGTTTATTTATGTCGGATTCGTGCGGTCCGGAATAAGGCTGGCAGGGCGGGATTTGCGGCGGCATGTCGGCGTTAAAGGAGAACCAGTGTTACGGGCTGTCCAGCGGCAAACTGAGCCGCGGCGGTAACATCTCCGTTTTTCACGTAAAACTCACTGACAGCGCGGCAACAGCCATTAATACCTTCCAAAACGGCAAGGTGGGTCATTTTCTAAAGTATTTTCTCTTCAAATAATTACAGTTAAGTACACTGACATTTAAATTTAACGTACCACTTTGTCAAAGGAACAATTTTTGGGTTTTTTAACAAAGGAAAAGACGAAGTGATACTAAACGCGGGTTTGTTTTTTGTGTGTGCTTTAAATTTCGGCCGAAGTTCACCACTACCTTCCCCGGTTGTTGACTCCTACAAGCTCCCCCCTTTTCAAGCTATGAAATGGAAATACATGTTGCATAATACAACGCAGAAGCGTTTCCCTGTGTGCTGATGTTTGTAACGAGCTGCTGGCCCACTGCTCACAAGCTGCTGGCAAAGTACTAGGAATGCTAATCAGTGCCGGGGTCGAGGAGAGGAGAAAGGAAAAAGGAGGACAGGCTGTGTGTGTAGGGGGGAGGAAGGGAGGTTAGTTGTGGGAGGATATTCTGAATTGGATTTAAAGACATGGAGTACTTGTGTGATTTATTTTTCTTTTTTTAATTTGCTGAATATCATAAAGATCAGAAGACAGATGGACGAACTCAGGCAAACATTTGACCCAGTTAATCATAAATGAATCAGACGCTGCAGGAAGTGTAAAGCAGAGAACAGTCATGTACACTTCCTCAATGCACTAATTCCTCCTAATACAGATAGGAAACTCCTCAGTGAAGAAATGACAGCTACAAGCTTTTCTGATGAAAGGTGGAAACCACGCTGCTCATGTCATGTCCTCGCTTTCAGCGTAATACAGCTGTGATGAGATCGAGGGGGGAAAGCACCTGATGAGGAGCAGGCTGTAATATGCATATATCAGTGTTTCTGAGCATGCATTTAGGTTCTTTATTTAGCTTTAAGCATGTCTATTCAAATCCTACTTGGCTGGATCACAGATACCAAAAAAGAAAAACCCAAAAAACACCTCCACACCTTACTCTGTACTAGCAGCCACCTCACTTTCTCTGCACTCATCAACAGGTGGACTTATGCAAAGGTCAGAATCGAGTCATCACATACTTTCCATCCCTGCTGCAAACGTGTCACTTTGGCTAGTTCGCTCCCTGTGAGAGATGATACTGTGTTTCATCATATTTTTATCTGTGGAGCTGCTTATTGACCTTAGCCAGTGCAAGGGGATGGAGGAGCAGCAGGACCTGGAGCAGACAATGGTGCATGTACCCATCTGTTTAAATGGGAACTGAGCACTCAAATAATACCTGACATGCTTGTTTAATATCCTGAGTTTATTAATAGGACTGGGTTTGTTCTTGATATGAACGCAATGGGTGTAGGGTTTCTTTTTCTCTTTCGGATTCCTAAGTAGGAGGGGGAAGTAGCTTCTGGGTGGTGAAAGTGAAGCAAGTACAGAGCTTAACAGTGACTTAACATGCATTCATTTTAATGGCCAGCAGGAGGTGACTTTTCTAGTTTCAGGAAGAAGTCCAGTTCTAGAAGTCTATTGGAAAATGACCCTGCTGCTCACTTGATCTGTACCCTTATTATATGGTTGTCTGATAACTTTATGGTTTCAATTACTAGTTTCACAGCTTATTCAATACAGCACGATTCAATAAGTGTCCAGAGGGACAGTAAAGTGGCATATCTCCCTTGTTTTTCCATCATATCCCTCGCTGTTTATAGACAGCAAGAGAGGGATGGGCCTCACTAACCAATGGATGATGTCACAACAGCATTGTCTTATATCTTATATACAGTTGGTGTGCACTATGCAGGTTAAGAGCTAATTAGGAAAGCTCACATCTTTCTAAATCGATAACCCTGTTCAAAAATAAATAAATAAATGAATACATAAATAATCTTCCAACTGTAGCACTTGAGACCTGTAATCAGACCCTTACTGGGCCGCTGCAAAAGAAGGGATACTACCTTCACTTGCAAGCTGGTGTGGGGTTGTGAGAAAAAAAGATGTTGGAAAATTCTCTGAAATGCTGTTCACAATTACGAAGAATAACAGTACACAAAACAAAATGAAAATGGGCTACTAGCAGCCAGAAAACCACCAGAAGCATTCAGATGAATAGTGCAGACCACAAAACATCCTCTACTGCCCTGCTCTATATGTATATGTGTGGGCTTGTTTTACTATACTTGTGGCATCTGCTAACCTTGTGGAAACTATTATAACTGGACTCCACAAGTTTAAGGTTAAGCATTTGTTTGACGTTGTCAACGTTAGCAAATAAAGCACTCATACAAAGAGGGTTGTGAGAAAACGAGTCAGTATGTTAATGCTTGTGGGGTTTTAAAGATGCACACATCTAATGTTTTCTCTCTTTCTTTCTTTTTTTCCCCCCCCCACCACAGGGCTGGTCGGCCCAACCCACCATCTGTTTTAGTGGAAATGAAGGGGTAAGAAGGACGTCTTACTGCTGACACAAAGCGATCCTAACACATTTTAAAGCTGATAAATCTCAATCTTTCAATCTCAATCTGCTCTTTTTCTTCTTTCCCTATTCATATTACAGAGAATCACCATCCCTTGTTCGGAAAATAGAGATGAAGTCAGGAATTTCACCTTTGGTGTAACTAATGTTGCCCGTGATAATCCCCACGGAAGCTTTGACTGCATCAAACAGCTCAGCACCAGGTAAAGGCAGCAAAAAGCATCAGTTTCGATATAGGAAGGGTTTTCAGATTAAAATAGAGTTGTAAGGCTTTAACTGTATTGTTTTGTCTGAGGTGGTTAAATGATTATATGTTTACTTAGTATTATAGATGTAGAAATAACTGACTGCCTCAATGAGTATTAATCTTTTCAAATGTCTCTGCCCCCTGCTGCTGTGTGAAAGTTACCCTGCTGCTAACGTTTCTCTGCCTTTAAATGCCAGAGAAAACTCAGGGTTCCTGACTGCATAAGCATAGAAATGCACTGAAGTGGATTTAAATGTCATGTATTGGCGAGGCAGACAAGTAGTCCAGCATGCATCTAACTGAACACTACCTAAAGCAACTGCGTCCTGAGAAACAATCTTTTATTTGACACGGATAACCTTTGCAAGGAGTCGTTAAAGCACTGTCAGGTCGCTGTCTGTACACGCTGTCTTCTCTCCTCCTCTCAGTGCCGCCGAGGAGCTGTCATGTCTCGGGGTGATTCAGAAGAAGATGACAGTCAAAGCCACAGATGAGTCGTACGATAAAGCTCGTCAGAGCATGGCCCAAGCCGAGGAGGAGACGCGCAGCCGAGGGGCCATTGTCATCAAACACGGAAGCCGCTACCAGGGTATGAAGTATAGAAAACACTTGCACGTCCACAGAGCGTACTCTGTTATACAACAGATAACTCCAGCTAAGCGAGAAGATTGGCCTGAAGAAAAATTTGTTCTGTGCTTATAAGCACAGACAGCCATATTGCATTGGTTGCCTTGGCAACATGTGTAGTAACCAGTGACATAGTAACGGCCTGTCTTGTTTTCTCCTGCATGTTTTGTCCTTTTGTGTAGCTATCTGTAAACTTTCTATATGTGATACAGTGGTTTTAAAGAATACATGGTCTCTATGCACATACAGAAACTGCGTTCTGCACATGTTCCTCAAACATGAATGTGCATGATGAAACCAATGATTTTTTTAACAAACCACCAAACCATTTCCGTATGAACTGATATATTATAGCCTGAGTCTCAACTGCTTTCACCGAAAGGGCACATAAATATACGCGTATATATGTAGATGGGTTTTGTTGATTCTGTCATTTCAGAGGAAGCCTTAAAAAGAGAAAAAAACTTCCTTACAACAGGCTTGTGCAACCATGTGGTTACTTCTTAAATTAGACAGCAGGCTTTGCTCGCTGAGATGCGTGTGCATGCAGCTTCGTAACCTAAATGTGGGTTTCTGAAAGGTGAAATGAGGTCTTGTCTTTGTGTTTATCCACATCTCTGCTTTTGGAGAAAGTTCAGGAAGAAAGTCCTTTTCCCCCTCAGTATCTGATTTTGCTTCTCTGTCTGGAAATAGCAATACATGTTAGGAAATGAAGCACAAGGTTATTTTTGATGATTGAAATCTCAGGAAGTGCTCCCCTGATGTCATTGATGTAAAAAAATGTCCTGTTTCTTTGAAGGCAAGAAGGTAACAGTGCGAGCCCCAGCCCCTGCTCTGGCCAGACTCACCAAGCCAAAACACTCGTCTCTTCTCAGCAACATTAAGAAGGGAGTCGGTGCGTCCAAGCCGAAGAAAGATGCCTGTGCATCAAACAGGAGAAGCAGTTGTGATTTGCAAGAGAAGCCCCTCAGGGAGAGAGTAATGCACCTGCTGGCTCTAAGGCCATACAGGAGGCCCGAGTTGATCCTGAGGCTGCAGAAAGACGGGCTGACAGCAGGAGACAAAAACATGCTGGACTCTGTACTAATGGAGGTATTTCTGTTCCAGTTTTATACAAACATAACATGCAAGCATTAGACTGTGTTAAAACTGCCTTTATGCACGTGACTCTTGGTTTCCTTAATATCAAGATTATGTTTTTGCAACCTTTGACAAATCTGTAAAGAATATGAACACACATGGATCAGTTTGGGAATCAAACTCTTAAGTCAACGCCTCAAAAACAATTGTCTTAAGTCTTTTCTCCCCTGTTTTTGTGCATGCTTGTGTTCAGGTCGCTCAGCTTAATAGTAGAGACAGCACATATGTTCTGAAGGACAGTCTGTATAAGGAGCTGCAGAAGGACTGGCCCGGCTACACCTCTGGAGACCAGCAGCTCCTCAAGCGCATCCTTGTCAGGTAACTTAGATAAGGATGTGCCTGCTGCTGTTTTCATACTTTATGACTACTGCAGAGCTCTCAGGCCCTACGTTTCTTCATTATAATTTGTTAAGCTTAAGGAATGGAAATAACTGGCATTTTAGTTCATTTTCATCACTTTGTAAATCACTAAAGTGGCAAAATTTTCAGAGTTCAGTGATTATGTCTAAGTGTTTTTGAGGGTTACAGGTTGCTTTTCTGCAGTGATGTAATTTCTCAAATTTGTGTTTCTGTAAATAGTCAGTTTCAAAAAAATCTTTTTGCATGTTTATGTAAAGCAACCGTTACACTGGCAGCAACAGTTCAGACCTGCATATGTAGGTTTTTTTTTTTCTTTTTTTTTTTAAGCTGCTGTGATAATTCGAGAGTATGAAATGACATATTTGGACAGAAGATGCAGCGATTGTGAAATTCTGAACCAAAATGAAAGTTTACCGTAACAGTTTGGCTGATGATAACGATCGACATTTAAAAAAATTAATCAGTTCCCTTTTTTTGTGCCAAGCCATTCATGATCATCCTTGATGCCAGCTTCATATCATCTTGGTTGAATTGTGCCGAGATGGTGTTCGTATTCAGCAAACATCCCTATTCAACTGTTGTAGTTACTCATAATACAGAAGGAAGCACTCAGGTTGCATAAACCAGTCTTAGTTTGAAATTCTCTTCAAATGCAGTTGCACAGCGATCGAAGGCTCTGATGAAACTTATTCTCACAGCGAGTGCTCTGGTGCTGCGGATAAATTCAGTTAGCAAGAGGCCACATCTTAGAGTTTAATTATCTGATCTGTGTCACCGTCAGCCGTTCGGAGGAGACTGCATGAATTAGGCCTGTATGGTTGAAGCAGAAGGTGAACGGATGGTATTTGCATATGTGGGTCCCACTACGTAGCATGGAGGAGGAGGTGTGATGGTGTTGGCGACTTATTCAGGATTCAGTGCAAAATTTAAACAACATATTTGGCAGCAACACGTCATCCCATCTGGTTTGTTTAGTGGGACATTTATTTATTTAAATAACAGGACAATGAGCCACTGGACACCTCCAGGCTCTGTAAAGCCTATTTAACCAAGAAGGAGAGTCAGGGGAATTATGGGATATGTTTGATCACAGAGTGAAATAAAGGCAGCTTCTAAAAGCATAGCATTGTGGTGCTTTTGATTTAGACTTTTTAAACATTTAACACTTGCATCATTTATTTTTTTTACCATATTATTATGTGTTTATCTGGAGGGCTCTGCTGTTGCATTGCACTGTACAGCACATGCAAGAAAGAAGAATGGATTCCAGGGAAATGCTAATTAAAGCTGATGCCCTGTGTTTTCTGTGCAGGCGACTGTTTCAACCGCAACAGAACCTCCTCGCTGTCCCTGAGGCCCAGGTCAGCCCACTGCGAGACACGCCCAACTCTTCGCCAGCACACCGTCCAAAGCATTCCCTGCCAGAGGAATACACTGACCCTTTGGCCTCCAAGAAGCCCAGGATTTCCCATTTTTCCAGCAAAGCAGCCAGTGACAAGTCAAAAACGAGGCCTTCTAAACAAGCTCACGAGGACATCACAGCAGATGACAAGCAAAGAGTATCGCTTGATCCTCAGAGACTTATTGACTCCTTGTCAGCAGTCTGTCAGCAGGAAGAAAAGGTGGCTAAAAGGTTAGAACCACCTCACGCTCCCCCGAAAGAACCCGAAATTCCACAAGATCACCCTCAGGATAACTCAGATCGCCCCCCGTCCCTTCTAACGGTGCCAGATCTTACCAAACATACAATAAAAAAGAAGAAGCGCAAACACAAACACAGAGACCATGTGAGAAACTGCTCCTTATTTGTCTTTTAATAGTTATTCCATTTGATGTGACACATTGCTAATTTGGATTTGTATTCATTTGTCAAGGAGAAGGATAAGAAGAGAGACAGGATGGAGAAAAGAAAAAGACCCAGCTCAGAGCATCCAAACAGCAAAGCCTCTCTGGACTGCACAGGTGAGGCCTAATGGCTGCTGACTCATCAGCACGTGTGCTGCTTGTTTAGTTTTTCACTTAGCTGACATGTTTCTGTTTTTCTTTCAGAGCCGGCTGACATTTTTTTTGACTCTAATGCACTTCGAGTGGACAGTGACACACCAGACTATTTATTGTAAGCATCATTCATTTGAACAAGTATTTGCAATGGTCAAAAGGGGTTGTTTACTTGTCTTAATGCACTTTTATTCAATAATTTCCTTTTCTTCTTTTTTCCCGCCCTCTTCACAGGAAGTACACAGTGATTTGTAGCCACGAGCAGAGACAAAGTTACAAACAGGACTTTAACAAGGAGTACAATGAGTATCGAGATTTACACGCTCGCATTGACAGCGTGACGCAGCAGTTCATGGATTTGGACACACAACTCAAGCAACTCCACCATGAATCACATAAATATAAGGTAGATGTACAGAAAGTCTTTATTTTTCTTTTCTTTTTTTTTTTTTTAAATGGAGGAAGTTTGCATAAACATCCCCTCATCTTTCTTTGCTGTTTGTAGTTAGTCATTAGACACATACCGTCCACTTTATTAGGTACACCTTACTTGTACTAGGTTGGACCCCCTTTGGTCTTAAGAACAGCCTTGGTTCTTCATGGCATAGTTTCATTCTTCAGAGATTTTGGTCCGTGTTGGATTGCATCACACGGTTACTGCAGATTTATCGGTTGCACATCCATGATGTCAATCTGCTGTTCCACCATATCCCAAAGGTGCTTCATTGGATTGAAATCTGGTGACCGGAAGCAGAATTAAGTGCAGTGACAACTGAAACCAGTTTGATAATGTTTGAGCTCTGTGACAGTGTGTTATTCTCCAGAAAGCAGCCATCAGAAGATGGTACACTGTGGTCATAAAGGGAGGGACATGGTTAGTAACAATACTCAAATAGGCTGTATTATTTAAATGATGCTCAGTTGTTCCTAGGATGTCCAAAATGTATCAAGAAAATATCCCCCACACCATAATATGACCTGTCGCCTAAATTTGTTAAACTTACGCAAATTGTGGCCTCAGTTTCCTGTAGTGGCAACAAGTTAGGTCTTCTGCTTCTATAATCCATGTGCCTCAAGGCTGCAAGTGCATTCAGCAATGCTCTTCTTTATACTTGTTGGCCCGAAGCAGTTGGGCCTGTAAAGTCATTGCTTTGGGAATCCCCAAAGTAGCAACCTCTAACATCAGTAAGACATTTTCACCTACAGAATTGCCACTATGGGTGAAGGATTTATTTTTGGCTTATTAGACTGAGCAGATGAACAAGTGTACTTATTAAAGTGAGCAGTGACGTGTATATGTGGCAAATTCAGTCATATTTTTCCTATATCAAACGTTCACACACAATGGGGCCCCTGTACCAGCATTTGGGGGGGTGAAATTGTTAGGTCATGGTTCCTGAAGCCTAATAAACAAAACCATGAAGACAAACAGTGATGTATTATAGTTTTTCTGTGATCTTATAGTCACATAAGGATTATTTTGCAACTTTTCACAGACTTGATTTAAATTAATCTTCATTTCTGTATTTATCCCTGGCAGACAGTTAGAAATCAAATTCTTCAAGAGTATCGAAAAATTAAAAAGGTAATGACTTTCTTAAAACTCCCCACTTTTTTTAAAAAACCACCGCTTTTAAATAATCAAGTTTTCCTTTCCTCACTACAGTCCAACCCAAACTACAATCAAGACAAGGCTCGCTGTGAATACTTGCACAACAAACTGGCACACATCAAGAAGCTCATATCAGAGTACGACCAGCAGCAGCTCCGTGTGGAGCATGCCGCTCTGAACTGAAGAGCTTAACTCGGGATGACGAGTGAACTTCACGAGTACGACAAAGATCCCCAGCCAAAGGGGATTCATGCTGCTGAGCTCAGTGCCATCATGCTTAGGTCTGTGGTCTTAATGGCTAAATATAGTATCATTAGATCTACTGCGATTGTTGGCGAGGTTAAGTCTAAGTTTTGTGAGGAGCTGGAGTGATCGGACGGCAAGATGAGGGATTTTCTTTGAAAGTGGTCAAAGTGATGCTACTGCAGCAACACGGGAGTAACATTAGTTTTGCTCTAAAACCTAGAGCTAGGGTCTTACTCCTCAAAATGCAAACACATGAGGAAATGAGGTGAAAAGCCTTAAAAACATTTGGAGATTCTCATCCCTATTACACCTTTTAGTCGTTGATTTGGGTTTTTTGTGTGAATTTAATCAATTTGAGTATTTACTAACATGTTCTGTCAAACGCATCAGTGTTGAGGTTTAAACTATAAACATGAAAAAATAATAAACTACACGCTGTACCCACCCAGACAGCTCATACAAATGGCAGGTGAAGGTTAATGTCTGATGGCAGCTGGGACGCAGATGTGTCCTGAGAAGAATCCGTCCTGTTCTTCGGGTTTGGTGAGATTACAAGTCTTGCCAGTTGGCTGTGACTGCCGAGTTTTGCCTTGTGCTCCAACTGGACTCGATTCCTAGTATTCCACTGGTACTGTGCTTCAGGTGATTTTCCTGGATCACTGAAGACTGTTATGTTGAATGTCATGTGAACTTTAAGTTGTAATCAGGGAATGTGTGTTCCGCACGAGCTTCAGTAAAAGTGTAAATTTAAAATAGGTTTTAATTGTCTGGAAGGACGTTATTATACTGTTTCTGGGAAGGAATCGAAATATGAAAAGACGTAGTTGCATGCTGTGTACTTTACAGAATGCATGATGCATTACTCAAGATTTTGTCTGAGATTCAAATAAATCTGTTTATACTCATTTTGTGTGATACTTCTCCTTATTTACTGTAATTTTACTCTAAATACCAAATAAAAGAGTAATGAATGATGTAAGATGAAAAGGACACTGTAATCATCGTTTTGATGCAGAAATACTACTTTATGCCTGTAAAATGTTGTCTTTGACATCTTTTCAGATCAACTAAAAAGGGGGGAAACAAATGTGCTTTTGCCATAAGCTTGCAACAAAGATGTGTGGTTCATCCCTTGAGTTGTATGGGGGTTTTTTTTTTTTGGGGGGGGGGGGGGGGGGTTATGCTCCAGAGTTTTATAGATTAGTTTTAGATTCACAAGTATATTAATTTGGTCCTGTTCTAAATTAATCAAATGAAAAAGGTCTGTAATTAATTATTTTCTCTCTAAACCTCGATTCACAGCTTGATTATTCAGTCATCACTCTGTTTAATAATAAAGAAAGGCTCCCACCCATAGGCTAATATCCATTGCGTCAATCTGAAAACATGCTTCTGATTGGTCCGTTTTCCTCTCTGCTTTTTTTCTTACTGTCAACCTCAGTAAGCAGCTTCATGCACTTGCTAGCAAGCTAAAAACACGGGATGTGCCATGTTTATGTAACTGAACTGCCCTTGAACTTTGTGACTTTCATGACGCCAAAAAAAGACACACATTGCTAAATGAACGCTTCTGGTGAGTAAATGAAGCCGTTATTCGGAAATATCGGAAAGGAGCGTGCTAAGCAAAGTAGCTAAGCTAACTGAGGTTGCAGCTGCTTCAGGTGGTGATATTTGCAAGAAGAAAACATGCAAAGAGGGTAATAAGATGCATTGCTGCTGGGAAGTAAGCGTATTTGCTGCAAAACACATGTAAAAAGACAGCTTTAGTTGGTGCACTTACTAAAGCTGTTCATATCTTAGGTCTCTTATACCTCATATCTTCCATCTCCTATTGCTGTTTGTGTTTATGAATGGATGCAGAAAGAGATGCAACGAATTGCCACCAATGTAGAGTTTAATCAAGGTTGGCTTTTTATTTCTGCGTCTTTGAAGCAAAGAAAATGCAGTTAACTTCTAGCTAACAATCCTAACATTGCAGATGACTAGAGACAAAATAACTAGAAGCTTTCAACTCCACTACAAGATAAAAATGCTTTTAAAAATATCCAACTCTTCTTGTTGTCCCACCTGTTTTCTGCAGCTTGTGTTGCCGCCTGTCTCTACAGTCATGGCAGGACTTTTGAAAAGAGCACTAAGGCTAAGGACAGCTCTGAGATGTCTGTGCGACTACAACATGCTCTCACGATCTACAGCCACTCTTTCACCTGTTGACTTTCACAGTCCTTTTCTGACCTGCAGCTCAGAGCAGGTTTTGGCCTCCACTCGTAAGCTACATGCTGGGGCAGACGGGTCTAAAGTATCTCCTTCTGCAGCACCAGAGAGGTTGCCTTTCTGCAGAGTAACTGAGGAAGATCTGGCCTTTTTCAGGAAGATCCTAGCAGGCAGAACCATTGTTGACCCTGATCTGGTGGAGCCTAGTAATGTGGATTGGCTAAAGTCTGTGAGAGGTGAAGGCTACAATTGAATCCTTAATATAGTTCATAATAATAATCTACTGGTGTTGATGGCTCATTTTTCTGTTATATGTCCTGCAGGTTCTAGTGAAGTGTTGCTTAGACCTCAGACAACAGAGGAAGTATCACAAATTCTAAGGTAGATGGTAACCAAATCAACAGAAAGGTGTTTATCTAGTCATCAGACTTTTTCACGTTTTGTTTTTCTCCTATAGTTACTGTAACAGTCGTAACCTGGCGGTGAACCCTCAAGGAGGAAACACTGGGCTAGTTGGTGGCAGCGTGCCAGTTTATGATGAGATAATTCTCTCCACCTCTCTAATGAACAAAATCCTTAACTTTGACAGTATCTCTGGTAAGTTTACTAGTTTAATTCAAAAGAATTCAACTTTGTCGCCATAGGCTGACAAATACCTGACAAATGTGTTTTTGATTTATGGTTACTTGTGCTGAAAATTCTCAAAGATCACTTTGTTTCCCTCTCAGGTGTTCTGACCTGTCAGGCAGGTTGTGTCTTGGAGAACTTGTCTTTCTACCTCGAGGAGAGAGACTATATAATGCCACTGGATCTTGGGGCAAAAGGCAGTTGCCAAATTGGCGGCAATGTAGCAACCAATGCAGGTGGTCTCCGGCTGCTGCGGTATGGGTCCCTACACGGGACTGTGTTGGGTCTGGAATTGGTGAGTGCTGGACTTTTGATACTCTTCCCCCCCAAAAAAAAGTAAAGCTTATTTTCAAATCTGTAACACATGCAGGTATTGGCAGATGGGCAGGTGTTGGACTGCTTATCCACCCTGCGGAAAGATAATACAGGATATGACCTCAAACAGCTCTTCATAGGGTCAGAAGGCACTTTAGGAGTCATTACTGCAGTGTCCATCCTTTGTCCACGGAAACCCAAATCTGTTAATGTTGTTTTCCTGGGTAGGATTTTCTATTTGCTTCTCAGATATACCTTTGTAAAAGATGATAGAGAAAGTTTTGTAAACCATTAAATGCGTTGCTTTTCTTGGAGATTAGCAACAAAACTCATGTGTCTATCTCTGCTGTTAGGTTGTGAGACCTTTGAGCAGCTGCTGAAAACATTTCAGCTCTGCAAAGGCATGCTGGGAGAAATTCTGTCTGCCTTCGAGTTCCTGGACAGTGAATGTATGAGGCTGCTGAATACGCATCTCAAACTACCCAATCCTATATCTGGTATAAGCACGTTTTCTCTCTCTCTCTCTCTCTCACACACACACACACACACACACACACACACACACACACACACACACACACACACACACACACACACACACACACACACACACACCTGTAACGATCCTATAAAACGAGTGAGCACACGCAGACCTGCCCTTTCCGTTTGCTGTGCAGACTGTCCATTCTACATCGTCATTGAAACTTCGGGATCTGACCCGACCCACGATGCGCAGAAACTCCACAACTTTCTTGAGGAGGCAATGACATCATCGCTGGTCAGTGATGGAACGGTAGCAACTGAGGAAGCAAAAATAAAGGTCGGTGGACATGATTGGGAAAAATATGCTTCTGTTGCATACAGTGAAGAAACTTAAGTATTCCAAGATTGATCCAAGATCATTTTATGTAATTGCATAGGTAAATATAATGCCAAATGATAAAAACATTTTCTGCTCCTGTTTTCTCAGGCTCTGTGGTCACTGCGTGAACGTGTCACTGAGGCACTGACTCACGATGGCTTCACCTACAAGTATGACATCTCCCTTCCAGTGGAACAGATCTACCAGCTGGTGACAGACATGAGGAAGCATCTGGGAAACCGGGCCAAAAGTGTGGTGGGATACGGACACGTAGGTAAGACGACTTGATAAAATGATCTGCACATACTCTATACACATACTACTGTCAGCTATCATCCAATTCTCTCTTACTTATCCTGTAGGTGATGGTAACCTCCACCTGAACGTCACTTCTCCGTCTAAAGACCCTGCTCTCCTGGCTGCCATTGAGCCATTTGTTTATGAATGGACAGCCAGCTGTCGTGGGAGCATTAGTGCAGAGCATGGACTGGGCCTGAAAAAGAGGAACTACATTTACTACAGTAAACAGAGCCAGGCTGTGGCACTGATGGGTAACATCAAGGCTATGCTGGACCCCAAAGGCATCCTCAACCCGTACAAGACTTTACCAGACAACCTGAAGCAGTGATGTACGCAGAGGTCATGCTCGAGTTAAACTTTAGTTACCGGTACAACCTCAACCCTATATGGCGTGTGTGTGCAGTTAAGGTGCTTTTCACACATTTGGTGCAGAGCTGACAGTTCACTCAAGAAACACTATTTGTCACACAAGCCACAAAACCCAGTCTTGCAAAAAAGAAAAGACAAAGTAGTTTCATTTTATACAAAGCATTACTTTCAGACAGATATCTTCTTTAGCAAGCTGCGGAAGTGAAGTTCCAGTTTAAATATTTTAACTACCCTTGTTAGTTGCACTGATAGAGTAGCCTTAGTCTGATGCACTCCATATTCTATAGAATATTCAGCAGGTTTTAGAGCTTGAAAAGAAAAAAATTCCACTTTCTCAGAGGAAACAAATGAACAATGACTGTCCTTCATATGGTGTTTGAGTGCCACTAGAGGGCAGGTGGGTATAACAGTATGGGTATAACAGTGTGGGTAAAATGTTGTCTGGATAAACTGATGTTTGATACATTTATGCAGTGAATGCCACAGCTTGTAATTGGTGGCCAGCCAGATGTTCTGGATTTGGATGTAGCCATAGTAGGTGTCAGCAGCTGACTGTGTACATGTACTGAATGTATAATCATGCAGTAGCAGATTAAAGCTTTCCAATTTTGTTTGTAGAAATCAGAGCACATACTGCCCATTCATTAGGCAAGAGTGCAGTAAATGTTTACATATAAAAAGGCAAAACAACTTTTCCCCCCCAAAAAAACAAAGCCAGCATTTGAAAACAAAATCCTTCATACACCTGCAACTTTAAATTTAAAGTCTTCAATAAACATTTCCAAATGAAGACAGTTTGTTTTTCCATTATTCAGGCAACTTGTACACAACTAGATTTCACCTCCAGTCTCTTAAAATAAAATGCACATTAGAACACAAATAAACATTTTGTGATTCCTCCTTGCCTGAGCAGAAGACTTTTTCAGAATCAGCCACAGTGAGTTTATAAAGTATGCCACACAGAGGATCAGGTCATTTCCTATTCCTATCACAAGTTACACACTAATTCCTATTGGCAGGTACTTGCTGCTTCTCTAGTCCACAAACCATCAGAATAAACATGTTTGTAGTGTTTTGATCTTCTTCCCTACCCTTGTCCACTATTTCTCAAAATATCATTTCCTGTCCAAATAATGATGACGTGTAGAGGAAGTCCAGTAGAGTAAATGCCTATATATGTATGCAGTCAGTTTCACACACCCATCGCACATTAATCTGTATCTTCAGTAGTGTGGTAGCAATGGTGATTCAATACATAAATAACATACTAGTGTTTTTTTTTCTTTAAGAAAAAGGTTTAAAAACAATTTTGATTCGATTGGCTCTTTTTTCCTTTTATAAGTGAACATTGTGTTTCTGTGGTGATGGCTGATAGTAATAAATGGGTAATAGATTTCTGATTGTCTCTGAGCAGAATGCCAAAAGGCTGGAGATCAGAAATTTGAGTAGACACTCAGTCTTGTAGTGTTTGTACTGGAAGGCAAAACCCAGTGTAGTCCCGCATGGGCATTAAAGCTTTGGGATGGGGTTCCTATAATATACCAGCCAGTCACACTCAGTAACAGTCCATAGTTCAAGTTGGTGGAAACACACTGGCAATTGGTTTGCCTCATATCAAAGGCTGGCTTATTCAGAAACGACAGGTCCAAATGTCTGTGTGGGCTTCAAGTCAAACATGTTGGTGGAAGGCATCCACAGAGAAAGTGAGAGAAGGATGAGGCTGAATGACTCTTGGAACACCTCTTTCCTCTAGTCCTCTTTCCATCTGCCTAATCTCCCTCTCTCTTTTTAACAAAACACTGGGAGTCTTGTTGAAGCCAATCCCTGACACCAGGCAGCTGCCTCTGAAACATGGCACCCTCACGACTCCTTGCCCTTTTCCAGAGAGCTGTGAATCTTGTCTAGGGTCTTCTTGATGCGCAGTGCTGTAAGCCTGGCAGAGGGGTTCTGGTACCAACATTCCTTCATTAGTTTCACCAGAGCAGAGAGAGTCTGAGGGAGAAAGAATGAATAAAAACAGTGATGAATCCATTCTGAAAAGAATCAATGTGACTGCAAGCACTTTCAGATGTTGGCCCATCACCAGATAATGATCACATATGTAGGCACTCATGAGTCATGGATAAAATAAGAGCAAGAGTAGTTGGTTCGTCATCATATACAGGTGCTATTAAGCAATTGCAGAAAAAACAACAATATACTTGATGGACTGTTTCACAGCTGTATGCCTCTAGTTAACTATTAGACCCATAATACATAATGAAGACTGAAGAAATTTAGTATAAGCAAAGTATAATTGTCTGTCTAGTAAAGCTGAGAGTAGACAAAATGTCAGATATTTTGTACAACTGCTTGTTAATGCAACCTGCCAATCTAATCTGCCACTCATGTGGCAGGAGCTGAGTGCATCCAGACATGTTCAAGATTTCATGTTGAAGGTCAAACTGAGCATCAGCATTAGAAGAAAGGTGACTTAGGAGACTCTGAACATGATTACTGGTACCAAATGCACTGGTAACAACAACTTCCATAGCCATCTCTATGGTTTAAAGAAAATGACATAAAAAGATCAAATATCAACAGTCACTCAAATAACCGGCTGTTAAAACCAAGGTATATAGAAGAGCACGTCAGAACACATCAACATTTGCAGCAGATGGGCTACAACAGCAGAAGACCGCACCATCAAGACTCGAAAAAGGTTGCCTCATCTGACGAGTCTCAATTTCTGCAGTTCTACTCGTTTCACTGAACTCAAATGGCCTCCACAGACACCAGATCTCAATCCAACTGAGCACATATGGTGTGTGGCGCTATCATTTCAACATGGACCAAAATCTCTGGGCCATTAATCTGTGCTTCAAAGATCTCAGGGAATTCTGTTCAAAGGGGTCTAATTCGATATAAATGGACAGTAAGTGTAGATGTTACTGCAAATAAAGTGTCTCATGTCAGTATTTGTCATAAACATCGCAGAAGGCCTATATAATTACCACATGGCCAAAATCTGACTTTTTGAACGCCTTCATCCTATTGACAAATATGTTGACACACAGACAAAATATTGCAGACAGACACACAAAAAGATTCTTACTCACAGGATCAGAGAACCATCGATTAGGAATGAAAGGCCTCTGCTGTTCCACACACACCACTTTCCTCATATCCTCAAAGCTGGGATCGTTTGGCACCTGATCGTAAAACGGAGGTTTGTACTCCTCAACAATGCCTGGAAAGTGGAATTTGAATGAGAAAAATTAGTGAAAATTTAAGGACAAGTTAAACAACAAGGAATGAAGAGACAACCAGAGGGCCTGGCACAGATCACCGCACTGCATCATAGTATTTGACTGTATTACAAGCAGCAGGAATTTTATGTATGAAGGAGTGCATCGTGATCACATTAGCGTACCACTCTCTGTAACGTCCACAGCAGTGCACTATGTGCATGACACTCACCATTGCTGTACGTGCGTCTCGCTATCTCCCACAGCACCAGTCCAAAGGCCCATATGTCCACTCGCTTGTAAGCATCGAAGCAGTCTGTCTGAATGGTTTCTTCCAACACTTCAGGTGCCATGTAGCGCTTGGTGCCAACCTTTGGATTGTTGCCCACATCCAGCAGATTGTCTGCCTGGGAGTGGGTCACGGCCAGCCCTGTAGCATGCAGTTACACACAGTGTTATAACAGGACCTGAAATTGATGTCTCCTGAAATGAGCGTATGATTTTTTAGTACTTTTAGTATCTAATTAATTTATGTTTACTCTTTTGAGCAGGTAGCACTGGTGAATCACATGCCTACAGTTTATCTGAATCCCTGAAATAGGTGAAAATCCCAACAGTTCGGAGGAGACAAAAAGCAGAAAAGTGACTGACCAAGGTCTGCGATGCAGCACCGCAGCTCCTTGGTCACCAATATATTTTTACTCTTCAGGTCCCGGTGTGCGATGGCCGGTTTCCCCTCTGTGCCAAAGATCTCCGTGTGCAGGTGCACCAGGCCGCACGCTATCGATGCAGCCATTGCCAGACCTTCTGATGTCTCCACTGCGACTCGCTGCAAGTAGTCATAAAGCGAACCATTTTCATGGTAATGGGTGATGAGCCACAGTTGAGTGCTGGAGTTTCGAGAAGTCATATCGGATGCCATGAACCCTGAGGGACAGAAAGGTGAAAGGTAATATCATGAAATTGTGTATTATTGATTCAGACGTAAGTCAAGTTCCTCTGGCATCCATCACACTTATTACTGTTGCATTTTGCTGAATCCTTTTGTATTATCTTTCACAGATCATCTTGTACTTCCTGGTCCCTTTAGGGGGTCACCACAGCGACTCCTCTACCTCCATCTCACTCTGTCCCTAGGATCCTTTTCTGTCATACCAACCCTCTGCATGTCCTCTTCTTCTCCATTAATGAATCTTCGTGGTTTTACACTTTTCCTCAAGCCTAGCAGCTCCATATTCAAGATCCCTTTGTTTAATATATCCACTATCCCAGTAGCTCTAACCTGAGCCGTCCCGCTGACATCATGATTTCCGTGACTTAGTGCTTTAAAATAAACTGAGAGATTGTCCAGTTCAGGAAAGCTGAGGTTAAAATTAGGAGCTGCCATTACTATGCAAGGAAACACACATGTTAGCCTAACCAAATTTGGGGACAGTCAGCAAGACCAAAACATTAAGCGTAACAGACTCACCCAGTATGTTTTCATGCCTCAGCAGCACTGTATTGTAGATCTCTGTCTCTCTGAACCAAGACTTCTCATCTCTCGAGGAAAAGATTTTCACGGCCACATTCTCGCCCTGCCACTGTCCTCGCCACACCTCTCCATATCGTCCTTTGCCTGGCGGAAAAAATATATATGTATAATAAAGAGAACACAAGAGGAGACAACAAACAGCAAGTCAGAAAAGAAAAAAATACAGATGCATGCATTTTAAAAAGACAATCACTGTCTACTTTTTAAAATTTGAGGGGTGAATTTTCACTCTATTCCATTGCTACAGCAGTGAGATTCTTTTGGCCCAGATTTGATGTTTCCACATCAAAAGCTCAACTGTGCACAAAGCCACAAACTTGAAAACCAAACTCTTACATGCTGTAGTTCATGATAATGTGGTATATAAAAAGGACCCCAAGACAAGTAACCTACATACTTTTATTTGAAAGCTACATCAAAATCTGTCAGATTTTATAGTGCTTTTTACAGTGACATTATCTTTATCTTTAACTTCTGACAGGTGACAGTTTTGAACATGGTCAACAACTCACACAAATAAAAAAGGAACTGATAAAATGTTTTGACAGTTTCTTGAAGTAAGTCACAGATGATTTGATCTCCCGTCTCTTTGACATCACTCAGATTCCACGGATATGTACAGTCATGACTGTAGTCAGGATCGCCTGTGGCGTTAATTATAAGCATGCTCGCTTCTGGGAAACTAACTAATGTGTGAATATATCCCTTTCCTCCTGATTAATGATAAGAATTTGTTATTTTCGTGATGAATAACTTATGTGTCATGACTTTGGATTTTTTTCATGTCATCTGAACAATTTGCTTTTCAGTAGAACTCTATCAGATCTGCCAGTCAAACAGATATGAATCTGAAATGTTACGTGTTATACCTACCTACGCACTCCATCAGACTAATCTGTCGGGCCACAGTTCTTTGAACAAGGAAGGGAAGACCTGAACCACTGCCGGACGTACATGAGTGATCCAACAGGTCCTGCAGATAGACAGATTTGATTTTAGCTTTGTTTGCAAAGATTTTTTTTTTTTTTAAAAAGAACATAAATCTTTACATGTCATATGTAACTAGCATGTAGAGTCATATACAGGTGTATGCTTAATATGCTTGCTGAAAGCTACAGTTGTGATCAGAAGTTTACATACACTCATCAGTGTATGTAAATCATGAACTTTATGGCAATTTTGGACTTTTAATGACTTCTTCAACAATTGGGTTCACAAGTTTCAATTTAATTGGATTTTCTAAAATCTGCATGGGGTGAAAAGTATATCTGTGAAGGTTCTCATCCATCCAGGTCATCGTAGCCTATAGGGCTGCCACGATTTGTCGACTAGTCACGATTACGTCGACTATCAAAATCGTCGACGACTGATTTAATAGTCGACGCGTCGTTTGAAGCTTTGTAAGATCACAAAAGACGCAGGAATAAGTGGCAGGATTTAAGAGTGTAATAACGGACTGAAACAGAAGATGGCAGCATTGCATGTACAAGGATGTCAGCTACCGCTAAACCCCGAAGAAGAAGAAGAAGAAGGAGCAGCTGTGTCCCAGAATTCATAGCGCGGCCCAGCGCAGTTTCCAACAATGGCGGCAGCTAGTTAGTTTTAATGTTACTCTTATTATTCTTTCTGGGTCACAAAATAAACGTTTAACATATTTTCAGGCGAGAATGTAGCTGTGTAAACCTC
This sequence comes from Maylandia zebra, assembly GCF_041146795.1. NCBI lineage: Eukaryota > Metazoa > Chordata > Actinopteri > Cichliformes > Cichlidae > Maylandia > Maylandia zebra. The sequence continues at coordinate 22,781,277 of NC_135185.1, forward strand.
AAATATCTGCTCAGTTTATCAGGACACCACATATTTTCAAAAGCGCTCCGACGTTTTCGGAGACATCTGTTACCCACTAGCTCGTTAGCGAGCCGGGGGCTAGGCTCACTAGTGAGAACACCGGACTCCCCGCAAATCGTTTTCAAACCCACCGCCGTCTTTCGCTACTCAGGTTAAATATATATGAGTCACTTAGATAACTTAAAATGTTATTGTTTGGCTTTTTTTTTTTGTATTTTATTTGTTCCTGAGTAAATCAGTTTGTCTGAGATTAAAGTTATAGTTTTTAAACAGCTGAATAAACGTCAAGCAGACAGCTGATTATCAGAAGTGTGAGATGCTCCAGAATATACTCCAGTGTCCTGTTATATTTTAGATAGCAAGGAGTTTATTAAACTTCACCGAAACAATCTGCAAATTTCATTAAAATTTAATAAACTATCATCTTGTCTTTATTTTTAGTTAGCACAGACCTTAAACACTTAAAGCTGTAAGCTAATGATAGTTATATAAGAGCAGATGCTGCTGGTGCAATAAGCTGTAGTTTTACGTCCAATGGATGATGATCTGATTAGTCGACTGATCGCAAAAATAATCGGTGACTAGTCGACTATCAAAATAATCGTTTGTGGCAGCCCTAGTAGCCTAAGGAGCTTGGAAAGAAAAGGGTCTGGACTTTTTTAAGTTGCTTGAAGATGTTTCACTTCTCATCCGAGAAGCTTCTTCAGTTCTAGGGTCAAATGATGGAGAGCCCCAGATTTAAGCCCCAAGTTACATCTAGACCAGAACCTTTTGGTAGTCATTTACATGTTTCTGGCAATATATCTCACCACTTTTTCTGCAGAACTGGCACAGTTGGCAGGTAGTCATTGTCCTCCATTATTCCATCCACTTTGTGCAATGTACCAATACTATAGGCAACAAGACAGCTCCACGCTGGGCAGTTGTCACAGTGTTTTTAGGTTTGAAAGGCTCACTTTTACTATACTTTTTTACTTTTGACTGTGTAGTTTAGAGAAACTCCCAAAATAAGTTCAGACTTGTGCACCTAGTTCTTGTTCTTTAAAGTCATTAAATGTCTATGTTGTACAATTATTCCACCCTGGAGAAAGAACAGTTCCAAGGAATCATTAAAAGCCAAGATTACCATAAAGTTAATACCCATAGGGGTATGTACACTTCTGACAATAACTGTTAATTCAAGGTGAAAAATATCCCAATACTCAGAGGCTGGAAGAGAACACAAAGCGTGAGATGGGCCTTCTTCTTGCTTTGGCCAAATCCCTTTTCATGGTTATCTCTGTTACTCTTACCGCTAAAGTGCTGTCTCCGACATTGGAAGTGATGAGACCGTCTATGGCTCCCTGCTCAGCGTCAAACTCCTGCAGTCTCTGCAGACGTCCATGATGGAGCCTTCTGCAAGCCAGCACAGATACTACAGACAGCAGAGCCAGAACGACCACTGGGCCAAGTACGAAGAGAGCTAATGTCTCCACACGATATCGAACTGGCTCACCTTCTGGGGCTGTGGGTAAATGTAAAAAAGAGATATGTATAGTTTGAAATTGGGGAAAAACATTTATAGTAAGGAAAAGAGCTACAGGACAGTCCAATTTCCTTGTAGACATAAAGCACCTGATGGTAGCAGAGACATCAGATATTCCCTGGTGGTATTGCTGTTGCACCTGTCCTGGGAGCAGCATTGAATAGCCTGGTGGTAGGACGTAGCTGTGAAGCACTGGAGAAGGATTTGGTCCGCGTCGTCCAAACAGCCACGCTCAAAAAAAACTCCACTCTTACTAACTTTGACTGAAGAGAAGCACTGGGTACCTTGGCACCGGGTGGGGTGGAGGCATTTAGGACCCTCACATGCACACTGCAGCTGTCCATCTGTAAATAACAGGATGCAAGTTCACAATATTAACTTTGAATTAAAGGTAACAGGTTCTAATAAAGCAAAAGACATAATAAAAGATAGGTAATGGACTCTCAGTGTGTTCGAGATAGAAGGTAGGTGGGCATCACCAGACACCCCGTGATACAATATTTTCACATTACTTTAAACCCACAATATATTATTGGGTTTTTAATTATTGGGTTGCAGAGTGTTACAGTGATATATATTGCAACTTCTCAAATGTTTTTAACTGCAAATGATGTCATCAAATTTAAACTTTGTCATATCCGTTTTATTCAATAAGATAAAAATGATCTGACGTCACTTATTTTCTCGCTACAAAATGAGTACAACATTGCCACTTAAGTAAATGTTGCCTTAAGAGAGTGAGTCTGCTATCAGTCTGTGACAGTTAGCTCCACCCACACATCAGCTTACATCTTAATTTCTTTTTTTTTTTCCAAATCCAGAGTACATCACTTGTAAAAATTTTATTTATTTATTTTTTTTGTCGTATATCACACATAAAATTAAAGACCATACCTGTTCCGGGTAGAGATGGCACGATACCACTTTTTTATGTCCGATACCGATACCGATATCATAAATTTGGATATCTGCCGATACCGATATGAATCCGATATAGTGTTTTTTAATCAACAAAACTGTTTTTTAAAATATCTTGCTGCATTTTGCAAGTCTGCAAGTTCATACTCAAGTTTAAAACAACAACTACACTAAAGCTATTCTGTTATACCTGTATACAAAAAAAATATTTCATAGTTCAGCAATACTGATCAATCTAATAAACTTAGACCTACACCATCCTCCCTATTCTGGTATTTTAAAGAGTACTTAGCGTAAATATTAAGCAACCTAACTAATAGGGTTCCAACTCCCAGCAACAACAAAAATAAATAAATAAAAAATAGGGAACCACCCCTCACGCTCCACCTCATGATGCTTAATCAACGTAATCAACCTTAATTTGATGCAGTGTGAAAAAAAATGCACAGAAATCAATTATTTTTCAAGAAATATTAAATAGATTCAACATCTTTCTTCAACAAAATTGCAGACTGCACAGATGGTACCTTCCCAAAGGAAAATGTACTATAGCTTACTAGGGTATATATATTAGACTTAATAGTCACTATATACAGTAATTGACTTCTATTCATTTTACATCAAATTAAAACTTTGGGTGTCAGATAATTATTTATTAAAAGCTAGACATTTTAAATGAGAATAAGAAAGAAAAGTATGTCTTTGTGCCCCCTTTTCCCAGTTAATGCCCTATCGGCCCCCCTGGCTAAACTTTGCTAGATCCGCCCCTGCACAGTTACCAGCCGTCAGCTACATAGAAAAAGATCCTGGTGTAGAAAGTAATATTAAATAAATTGTAACAACAGCTTATCAAGCTTAAACGTGCTGCTGTTGTTCAGCCGCTGGTTTGCTCTTTCTGGCGCAAAGTGGGCCAAAAGCAAACAAGAGAGACTCACGACAGAAAAGCCGATCAGCTGATCATTAGCAGTTTCACGATTGAAGTAGCAGCCGGAGAGCGAGAGGCAGTCGCTCGTTAAGCTTAACGTGGGAATGCTTTACAAACATTCAGATGGACTTACACACTTGCTTTACTTCTCTCGGGGATAACTTTGTCGGAGATGAAATGCCAGGTTGCTAGCGAAGCTCCAAATGCTATCCAGACCACCGACAGGTCCTGCATGCCACAGCTGCTCTATCACGTGATGCATACTGCTCCGACGTTCTGAGGCGAGTTACGGCGTGTTGCAAGTTTTGTGAGGTGCTTTCGTGATATTTAATGGATCGGATTACATTTTTTATTTTTCTCCGATATCCGATCCAGTAATTTAGGTCAGTATCGGACCGATACCGATACGTAATATCGGATCGGTCCATCTCTAGTTCCGGGTATTATTTTTCTACTACAAATAAACAATCTCCAGCAATTTAATATTCAGGCTTGAGCACAAAGCAGCGAGAAGCAGTCTCACAAACAATAAATGAAAAAGCACATGAGTACAATACCTGGACCCTCAGCTGATATCGACAGAGTCTGCAGCGAGAGCAGCAGCAGGACATGGACACTGCAACGACCCATGTTTCAGTGCACTAAGAGTGGGGAGAAGATGCAAGATGAGCCAGAGAGTTCAGAGGAGTACACTCATAATTACATTTAGCCTCTTTATGTTATCTGACGAGCCTCATAAGGCTCCATACAGAAATGAAACAACAAATTATAAAGGCTGAATGAGTTCAGTTTGTCTTAGAAACCATTACTTAGTATACATTAGTGCAATGGATTAAACAGAAGCCTTTTTAAAAAGACAGTCACCATGAATTACTTCCAAATGTATAAATGTCTTCACCTGAACATAATATAATCGTGTGGTTTGTTCTTAAGTGGTTGACTAATAGACTAATTGCTTTATATGTAAGACTTGATGTACTATAACTGTTCCTCCGCAGGCTAGCATGCACAAACATACACTAAAGTCAGCCTCTGGTTTTGACCTAACATTCAGAAACAACCAAAGCTATCAGCAAATCCTTCTTTAAAAGGAAAAAAAAGATAGGGGACCTAGTTGTTTGCTGTGGCCATTAACAGGCGACCTCATTGGCCGCTCACAGGCGCCCCGGAGGCGCCAGGATGCCTGGTGCTGCTGCCCTGTAAACTAAGCTAAGCTAAGCTAAATTAAGCTAGCCACACAGCACAAAGCGCAGACTTACAGCCGAACGAGGACAGCCAAAACAGAGCATTAAAACAACACCCACCTACCTGGCGCACACGCAGCGCAGTTTCTAACTCATGCTGTTAAGCCTGCACATTCGTACACGAGTATTAAATAATCGTATCGGCGTGATTTTCGATGTAAAACCACTAAAAGAAGGGACCACTGCCCAGCCCACCCACTGGCTGTTTTCGCTTCCAGCTACACTTGACGTCACCAAAACATTAACATCAAGTTGCATTGTGGGGCAGAGAAGTCCGCCAACTTAAAATCAGTGTAACGCCAGTGATATTAATGTGTATTTGAAGTGTTAATAACGTCAGCCATTATTATATGATAATTAAATGAGAAGAGACTATTGTTTGTTAACCTCTGTGGTCAGTAAATGCTGCTCAATGGGTCCTAGGCTGCAATCATTACACGTTTGTGTAAGCACTTATTGAATTTAAGTGCATTTTTTTTAGCATTATGCTGGTTTCTAATAGTGAAAGATTCGCTTTTTACTTCACAACATACCCTTGTTAATTCTCATATCATTGTTTAAAATATTATATATGTATTGTTATAGATTAAATGACACAAAGATGCATTGAGCTATTAAAGTTGGTCCCACGGTGACCAGCTACAGTATTAAACCTGCTTAAATCCTCTTACATTGATAAAAAAGAAATCCAGCAGTGATAATTTTACACTGAAAGAGTGTGCATTGTATTAAATCACTTATTTACGTAAGCTGAATTTCAATAAATACATTTTTAAAAGGTCACATAGCATCTATATCAAATCTGGATCAAATCCGGATACCAGACAGCTGATTTTTGGCCTTATAAAGAAGGCATTTCAACATCTCTTTCTCTATCAACGGGCCAGTTGTTGAGAGGCTACATGTGCCTATACAAGTCGTCATCATGGGACTTAAACACTGTTTCACATTGTTAGTAAAGCGCACCTGGGGCTCTATTTCCTCCAACCAAGGAAATACAGGGTTAGTTGGGAAAGTATAATTCATTTGTATAGAACTGTTATGGATTAATTTCTCCATCCTGACTTGGTATAGTAACACAATCAATCAGGGCAAACAATTGCTTGAAAAAGTAGTAAGTAGAGCCTTCAAGGTCATTGGTTGAGGTCTATCTTCCATAGCTTCACACTATGGCACCAGAATCACCAGGAAGGCTGGAAGCATCATCACTGACCCCTCCAACCCTGTACATCACCTATTCAATCTTCCTATATCAGATTGTAATCAAAAAATCTGAAACCATCGAAACCTATATTTATGTATCATGTCATCATATTCAAGTTAAAGACACTGGCAAATATCTGTTTTTGTCTCGCTTGAGTAGACTAAATTTAGACTTAGTAGAGGACTAGTGTCAGAGCACAGGCTTTCCAAATACGAACTATGACTCACAGCAACAACCCAGAGGAGAAGTTATGAACTCACCTTTAATTTTAGTTCAAAAAAAAAAATCTTACAGTTCGCTTATACTTTGGTCTGTGTGGGGGAGACTTTCTTGCTATTATTACAGCTGTTATTGCTGCTATTATACACAGACATTTAGAAACAAGACTAAAAATAACCAGTGACTTCCATTAGGAGCAGTATTCAGACATGATGCAATCTTTGTTTCCCAGTTAAGAAATTTGTGTAAAAACTGCTGATTATTTTATTTGATAAAAGTTGGTGAACTTCACATTACAACTAAAGACACTGTTATTTTCTGGGGAAAAGTTGGCAATGACTACATTTAGATGAGTTTGATTCTCTTTAATTATGAACCAATTATCAAATGATTTGCTGCCTAATTATTCAGAGTGATACACTGCAATAAGGTCAGGTCTAACTTCTTGCTGTGACACACTTTTTATGCATGTCAGGGTTTTTGTTTCTGTACCTCTTTAAAACTGATGAAGAAATGCTTCTTAATTAAGATTCAGTAGTGATCCATCCAGGTGGGTCACATTTCTATTTCAGTTTTAAGACATCTGTCTCCTGCAACTCCTGCATGTAGTACAGAGCAGGTCACATTCCTCCTGAATGTGCTGAGCAAGATATTGACCTCAAAATTGCTATTGTTCTCAATTGCAAGGCAAATATCATTCCATCTCTAGTAATTATTTTGGCAATGCAGCTCTGATGTGGAAAGGCAAAAGCGGGACGAGGAGCAGCAAGACTCCCTCTTGGAACAGCAGAGACAACAAACATTAAATTAAGTATGAATGGAGCAGCTGGTGTGGAGGTGTGTTGCAAAACGACTTGCAGATTGCAGAGGTCCATCTAAACAGGTTATCAGGCTTTATGCAGGCAGAAGCAACATAAATAACATGTCCTGTATAAGATTTGCCACAGGCATCGGCTGAGCCTTCAGCAGGTGTTAAGGTCACCTGATCTGCCAGGTTTCTGTTGGCTGAACTTGACTCAGTAGAGCCATTGCTACGCTAGCATTAGCCTTAGAGAGCATTTTGAATTGATCTGTCTTTTTGCCTATGTTTTCATGCTGTCTTCATCCTCCAAGGAATAAAACATTTACAGTGATGGTGGTCAATGGTGGTTTTAAAACGCGTCTTAAAACCCATTTTTACTCCTTGGCATATGACACTGTATGACCCTGATTTCATTGGTTTTATTGTTTTTAATCTATTGTGCTCATTTTATTGTTTTTAATTCTAATGATCATTTTAGACTTTTTTTTGTGCTATTTGTGCTTATTTTTTTATTTTAAGTTTTTATTTATTTTATTTATTTATTTTGGGTAAATCTTTTTTTTTCTTTTTTTCTTTTTTTTACTTAGTCATGTATCATTTTTGGCATGCCAAGTGTACAGCACTTTGTGTTCAGCTGTGTTGTTCCGAAAGTGCTATACAAATAAATTGCTTGCTTGCAAGGTAAATAAATTAATAGAAAAAAGGAAAAATAGCACAGTTATTGATATGAACCAAATGATTAAAGATAAAGATCTGAATGTTTCAGAAGTTCATCTAAACAGGTTCTTTTGGGAAAATCCTATTTTCTCTCACTAATTTCTCAAAGCTCCACATTTAATCACCAGTATTATGTGAGTGCTAGACTTCAAAAGTCCTTCTGTGCTCCCTGTCCCTTCACTGAAGTGTGCAGAAGATCAGATCTCCCAACTTTCCTCTTCCTGAAAAGTTTCAGGAAAACCAACAGGACTCTTCGTGCCCTGAGCTCTCATGCAGATCTATTATTACATAATACTGCACCTAAAATATGGACTCAATGATATATTAATTTCACTTTTCACCTCTGAAGACTCCTTCAATTATTGATTGGCACAGTAGATGTCAAGAAAAATGGCAGTGAGTTTCTGTGCGTGTGTGTTTGTGTGTACGCGTGTGGATGTGTTATTATGTGTGTGCAGAGCAGAGAGCGAAAAGGAGAATTGTATCAAGTATCCAATACGTTTTCCCTCCACAGGGTCCGTTGACCATGAACAATGGCCAGTGCTGTTTGTTCCTGCTTACCTGAGGCTTAGGTCTCCAGTGAGTCAGCGCAAGACCCAGCCAGTATCTATTCTCCAGGAACAGAGTTCCAGCACAGAGACACATTATCCGCAGCTTTCTTTAATTAAAGACCCCCGGTCGACACTCTGTGCCAGGTGACCTGAACTGCTCCGAGCCTGCATGTTTCTACCACTATCCTCTCCACTAGGGATAAGTCTCAGTGGATAATTAGAGAGGGAAATGCTATACTGCTGTCATGAGATAGAGGAAGGATTATCTACTAGGACTTTCAACTGAAGAGGCGGGGAAAGAGGAATAATGTGATGGTTTCTTCTACAGTCAGCCTACCTATCTCTTTCTCTTACCTTTCACCCTCTCTCTTCCTAAGACCAAATAATAAGCGAGGGAAGGGACACACAAGTGACTTTTCTTAATGTATTCCACCTGTTTCTCATCTCAGCTGTGTTAGCGAGTTAGTCCCAAGAAGGTTTCCATCCAGAGCTGACATGGAGTATCTAGGGAGAAGACTGCTTTCAGCGTTCCTGCTTTTTCTGCCTCTTCTGTATGTCAGATGTCTCTCCAATCAAAAAACTACAGGTATCAATTTAATACTGTTGGATAGTCAGATTAACCTCCTAAGACCCGATTCTCTTCCATGGCATGCATTTTTAATTTCTCTTTGCTATTTGGGCTGATTTGGACCTGATGAATGTAAAAACAAAGAATTACGTGATTTTTTTTTTTACCTTATTTTTGTTTCTGAGAAAAATGAGATTCACATATGAGGACATTCGCATTAAATTTCGATAGAACAGTGGCAGTGTAACGTTCTCGTAAGTGGATATCAGGCCCTTGTAGAGCAAAATTTGGTACTTTGGTCTAGACAACCCAAAATATGTAGTCAACATATGTGGACACCAGGTCCTAGGAGGTTAATGCTAAACACATCAGTGATCAAATCCTGCTTGTTTGTATATTTAAAGGGAGGCTTTAGTGGCAGAACTGCATGAGTTGTGGAATTTGAGGTCTAACTGTTTAAAGTTTGCACATATGTAATTTGCAACTTGTCCCTACTGTGTTTGAAAAGTCTCCTGGTGTGTGCTGTCTGATGCTGAGGAGCAGAAGTGTCTGGATTTGGCCGGAAATGCTACAGCCCGAAATGTAAAAGGAACACTGCAGTGTGTCCGTGGCTTAAACACCAGGGACTGTATGGAAAAAATCAAGGTACACAAGAAACAACTGATGGGGAAAGTAGATTCTTACCAAAAACTGTCGTACATTTCATTTCATTTATTTTATTAATTTTTATATCAGCTCTGTCAGATGCATGGCAGTTGAAATTTCTTAACATTAATAGGAATTGTTATATCTAAAAAGTGACTACAAAAGAAAATAAAAAGTATCTGTGAGACATAAAATGGGAAATATAAAAATATGAATATATATTTTGCTCAGAATGGAACTGCAGATGCAGCCTCCATGTTTGGAGATGACATCTATGCTGCTGGTTTCTGCCATGGCCTGGAGCTTGCTGCAGGAGAGTCCTACAATGGTGTAGGTAAGTCACATGTTTAAGGTCTGCAGCAGGTGACACAGGAAGGCACTGAAGTCTCTGCAGCTTATGCCAAAATGCAGATACTGTTCACACAAAATACTTTCTTGCACCCACTGCTTAATCCCAATTTTAAAATTGATTCCTTTTATTTATTTTTCATTTTTGGTCTCTTCTGTAGATGGTATCAGCTACTATGTGGTGGCAATGGCGCGCCGCTCCTCCTCAGACCTGTCCCTGCTCGAGATGCATGAGCGCAGCTCTTGTCACCCCGGCATTCGAACCACAGTGGGGTGGACTGTTCCCATTGGCTATTTGGTCAACACATCCCAAATCAGTGTAGGAGAGCAGTGCAACTTCCCGAGAGGTGAGTCAGAGGGGACAGGGGTGATATAAGTGTAGATGTGTTTTGGTGGAAGGTGTATGAAATGTTCAATGCAAGGAGGGGAAATCGGGAAAGCAGTGAAGGGGAACAAAGAGGTGAAGAAATGAGGCAGGCTGGAGATGCAAGGAGAGGAGACAGTCACACAACAGTGCTTCTTTCTGTAAATGTGAGGTGGATAAGGGGATAAAAGGGGAAACACAATAAAAAATCAGAAGGAAGGATAAACAGGAAAAATGCTGTCTCTTAAAGTTTATTATTATGGTGCTCTGGACACATGGTTCCCAACCATCAAGAATTTAGTGTGGTCTTTTTTTCTATAAAAATCCAGCATCCAAATCTTAAAATACATTTTTGGCTGAGCATAACTTGCACGTGTGGTCCCAAACAGTGAAGAGGCTCATACTTATTTAATTTTAAATCAGTAGGTAAATTTAAACTGCACAAAAAAAAGATAAATCTGACTTTTAAAGTCTTGTGATATTGATAGCAAACTATAAAATTCAACAGTGGGAAGATGAAAAAGAAAGACAAGTGGACCTGAGTTATTTACTTTGACAGGGAACCTTTATGGTCATTTCCAGTACTATATTTTTATTCTTGGACTCTCTTAACTCTTGGAATTGAGTAGTTGGGCATGACTCACAGTTCACCCTGTCTGAGATTTCTTCTGTGATCACAGTAGTGTGAGCTTAAGATGACCACAATAAGGATATCCCCTCTCAATTACATCATACTAACTGAGTTTAGAGCGTTCTGTAGCCTTGTACAGTCCATATGCTGACCATGCAATAGTTTATAAACAGGACAAAAACCTTAAGCATGAAAGTGCAGAAGACTTTTCAAGTGTTCTTTGGTGTCTGTGTCTTTTTATTGTTAGTGGTGGGGAACTTCTTCGGCTATAGCTGCGTGCCAGGCATTAAGGATCCCCAGCACGATCCCAGAGGCAACAATCCAAAGAACCTCTGCGAGGCCTGTATAGGAGACGAGAACGACAGACACATCTGTGCCAACAACCACAGAGAGCGGCATTACGGAGAATCTGGAGCTCTGAGGTACACTGACATTAGTAACATGGGAAATAATACAACAACAGCACCCAGAGGTGAAGTAGATGTTATGACTGCTGCCTTTGTGTCTGCCCTCAATTTATATCCATCCCAGCGTGCTGCCTCCATAAAGAAAATAATAGTGGAACTCTAGTGTATGCCTTATCTGAAGGTATGCAGTAGAGATAATAACAATACAGTGACAAATTACTGTGTGTATATATAGTGAACAGATGGAACACACAACCAGATTAAAATAAGAGAACAGAAAATAATAAATCTAACAGTTCCTGTGATTGTGTCGCATAATTTGTTTAGAAAATCATGTATGTATTAAAATATAAATATATAATACTGTTTGTGCTGTGCAGTACTGCCGTCTGTGCAGAACAGTCTTTGGCACAGTACTGAATGTACTTCAGAGGGGAACAAAAGAACTACAGGGGGTGATTTCTTAAAGTGCCACAGTAAGTGGCAGAGGGAGTTTACTCATGGTCTCCAGAGTGTGTTAACAGTAGCACACTGGCAACTGTGCTGATTTCATTCATATTTCAATCTGTTTATAGACTGAATGTGTCTTGCTGTTTGTGTGTTTTCGTTCAGGTGCGTGGCTGAGAACCTCGGCGACGTGGCTTTTGTCAAACACGAAACAGTCTTTGACAATTTGGATGGTCAGTGTGCAAAATATTGTTTATTTTAGAGACTATGATAGTCGTTGTTGTGTGATATAATTTTTATAATGTCTCAATTTGTGATTACATTGCTTGGAATATGCAGAGGGTGCAACTCCCTGTCAAGACATAGGATGTCAGTGTTTCATAACCCATTTGTGCTTTTTACAGAAAGTGGAATACAGTGATTGGATTGCACTGTATGATGTCATATGATAATATGTGGGAATGTGAGGCGGAGAGAAAAGTAAGCAATCTGAAAACAAGAGAAGATAAGAGCGAGAATGAAAAAGAAACAGATATCACACACAAACGCACACACAGGATAGTCACAGAGTTGCAGACATTTTGTCCAGCAGTGAAGTGCCCTAATTCTCTGTTTGCTGCATCTGCTCCTCTGCTTTGGGCAACATCCAAAATTAATGGCGATCATTATCGCCGTCACGCTACACAGGCTCTGCTGGTATAGCCGAGAAGGAGCAGTTTGACGCCAGCTCCACAAAATGCTGTCGCTGCTTAACGAAGCATGTTTTATCATATGGTTCAGAAATGTCCAGAGTCAGAACGATTAACAGAGGTCAGGAAAACACAGAAGGTCTGGGCTGTTGTCTGGGAATGCTGTAGGCTTCAAGGTGGTTTACCCTTTTTTCACACAGTTGTTTGTTTTGTTAAACGGGGTTTCGTTTCCCTTTTTAAAATTCTCAGGGGACCGAGCAAATCTGACAAAAACAGCATATAAAATATTGGTAAATTAGTCATAAATCAGGATTGCACTGTTTGATAAATGTGTCATCATAAACAAATTAATGAATGCACAAAAGAAAATGAAAAACTAAAGTAGTTCTTAGTTAATATAAATAGCTTATTCAGAGTATGAGGAATAATCACATACTAAACATTACAGCTTTCAAATGGTTTTAGATAAGGAGGTCAATGCATATGATGTTACTTTCCTTAGACTTAACTCAGAGGGAGACCGTGCAATTATATGGACAACTATGTCTTGGTATACTTACTGTAAACTTTTTTTAAATATTACTTTCGTGGCATTTTAGCCTTTATTGGACAGAGACAGTGTAGACAGACAGAGAGGGAAAGACATGCAGCAAAGGGCTGCAGGTCAGACTCGAACTCAGGCTGCTACTTTCTTTCACATGCTCGCCTGCTCACCCACTGAGCTAAATTGGCAACCCACAACTTACTGTAATCTTATCATCATGATGAGGACCCAGGATATCTCTACAGCTGGCCAAGAAATACACTAGTTTCTCTAAACCACAGTAAAACCATGTTAAAGAAAGTGCATATTCATTACTGGCTTTTAGAGGCGTTGGCATGTGGACTTTGCTCTGTGATAGTCAGAGATACCTAATCCCTTAATAGTCAGGCTAACTGTTTGCAGTCTTAATGTAGCTGAGCTTTACATTTAACAGACAGATTGGTTCCAGTTGTCTTATGTAACGCTGTGAAAGAAATCAAATGTGCATTTCCCATAATCCCAATCTCCTGTTTATACATCTCCTCTCTTGCCCAGGTAAGAACCAAGAGTCCTGGGCCCTGGATCTGGAGGTGGAGGACCTGAAGCTGCTGTGTCCTGATGGAACGGATGCCGGTCTGGAGGAGTATGAACAATGCCACATTGCCGCAGTCCCTGCCAACGCTGTGGTGGTGCGTATGGAGGACAAGTGCCGTGTCTGGAAGTACCTGGAACGCTTACAGGTGGGTGTGGACATAAGCTGCATGTGCTTTGCTTTTGTGTGTGTGAGAGTGTGTGTGTGTGTATGCACGTTTTTCCACAGAGCTGTGTGTGGATCTCTGGAGCCTGTGCTATTTATCTGCACATCTTAGTACGCAGGTATCTGCTAAACTGTCACCCTTCCTCCGTACTCAGTGTGTGGGAGACTCCAGGATGATTGATACGTCCTGTGCTGATCCGCCCAGCCTGCACTTACAATCTGAAAGACACTTATGTACACAGAACGCCAACGCACATCCATGCATGCCCTCATGCATTAAGCGCAGTCACACACTTCCTCTCTCCTGCAGAATGTGTTTGGCAATGCCACGGAGGGCTTCAGCCTGTTCAGCTCAGCAGGCTATGGCCAATCCGATCTGCTGTTCAGTGATGCCACCCACCACCTGCAGAGAGTTCTGGGTAGCTACTCCTCTTGGCTGGGCCCCACTTATACCACTGTGCTGCAAGCCTTCGAGTGTGAGGGTAAGAGTGATGACGTGTGCCTATTTGCCTGTGTGTAAAAATGTGTTTATGTGGAATTGCTGATGAAGAGTGGGTGGCTAAGTGGCTGGAGGAGTGTTTTTTGCTTTGTGTGTGTGTGTATCTGTGAGCGCATCCACTGCAGCTGTTCTCATTATTGCACTCTCCCACCACCAGGCTTCTGCTGATGGAAGAGGAGGAAGACATCCAGCACATCATCTTCCACCCCATCCCGCTTTCTCCATCCTCCCTCCCTGCCATCTGTGTCCCCCGTCTCACCATATTTTCTTCTTTTAGCTTTGCTTTATTAATGTTTTTCCCCCCCTGCATTTCACCACCCAATCTTTAATATTATATCCTTGCCCTCCTCCAAACTTTTATGACTTTTAATATGCTTGCTGGCAGGTTATGACAAGGTTAAAGAGTGGCTAGTTGGCTGTTAAAACATAACTAAAATTGAACATGTTTTTTAAAGGGCGCTGGGGGGGAAAGTGTAGAAAAGAAAGGGATAGGACAAAAAAGTTAATGATTGTTGTGGTTTTTCTTTTGTGTTTGATTAACACATACCAAAAAAAATCTCTTAACATTTGCTGCCCTGTATATTTGTTGGGAAACTGCAGCCTTCTTGGCTTGTTTCATTAGACTAAGCTTCGGTACCACCCTTCCACCTCACTCCCACAGGGTCTGTCTCTGGCACTGAACAACTGGGTGCTATTAACTTTTTGCTTAGAAGTCTCAGTTACTGTATGTGTGTGTGTGTGTGTGTGTGTGTGTGTGTGTGTGTGTGTGTGTGTGTGTGTGTGTGTGTGAGAGAGAGAGAGAGAGAGAGAGAGAGAGAGAGAGAGGGAGAGAGAGGGAGAGAAAGAGAGTATACACTTTTGTTTCCCACAGCCATTAATGCCCTAATTGGTGCTCTGGCATACTATACTGTTTGTGCATGTGTGTGAGTGCATATGTGCGTTAGTGTTGATAGCATTCCTGCTTTCCCATGCCTTGTATAGCTTACTCCTTTGGATCACTGCTTTCTCACGTCCGGTATGGTGATCCAGGCTGTGTCAGCTCACAGTGTATTTTAACACCTTATGATTAGAAAAGGGGGAGGACTTAAAGTTGAGTTGCCTTCAATGACCCTTGAGGGAGTCTTAAAAAAATGATAATTTTCTCATCTGTGACAACATTTGCGTCACCCAGATTCCTCAAGATTTGCAGCCTCTCCCACACTGCTGTCTTTATACACATGTGGGGGGTTTTCCTATAATATGTCATTTATAATTTAACATTACCACCAGTAGTGAGATGATGATAATGATAATGTGTAAGAGTTACTAACAGCAGGATGTTTAATTAGTCAGTTTTGAATTTAATCTTATTAAAAAACTGTCCTGGGGAATTACTAAAGAAATTGCAACTGCAATTGACAAAAAGAAAAACAAAACAGCATCTATAAGCATTTATAAGGCTCTATAATTAAAGAGACGCAACCAGTTTGACCTTACTTGACCTACTGAATCGTGTACTGTAATTGTGGGCTTTTCACCTCATGTCCACCTCATGTTATTCCACATAGCGCATCACTGAGCTTGGCAATCAACTGATAAGTCGGATGAAGTTCTCCTCATCAAACTGTGGTCTTTAGACCTCGTCATGCATGAAGAATCCACAGCTGGTACAACAGATAATTTGCAGAAATTTGGCGGCAGATTTTTTTGTGTGTGCATTTCTGTTGTATTTCTTCAACTCTGGTTTTGGTGCTGTTTGTTGCTACTTTTGTCCAGGCTTGATGTAAATACTCGTCTCTTCGTGAATGTGTAGTGCTGCAAACCTTCTTTATTTTCAACCAATTAAACGAATGATGATAAAGAGAATAATCCTCTCTTCTTTTCACGCTGGCTTCTAATTATCCCGAAACAGCTATATATCTGTGTGGAAATGAATTAGATTTGATATCAGCTCTTTTGCTTCATCACCCACTCTCTGGCTGCCTCTTGCACACACATTTACTCAAAAATAGTCACTTTGCTCCCTCTCAGTCATTTGGAGAGGGACACAAGAGGATGAAAAGAAGCAGAAAAGCACAAAGGCTCAGGTGTTCACTCGGTTAGCGAGAAGCACCTCCCAGGTGGACAGGTGAATCAGAGACACACTATCTTCATAGGTGGTCTACATGTGCAAACAGAGCTCCATTCAGGGTAGGCTAAATGCTCCTGCTGGCAAAGCTACCAGATTTACAACACCAGCGGCTTAGAGAAAGCCCATGTTTTTGATGGAGCAGTATCATTTAGAAGTGAGCAGATACTGTAGATTGAACTGCATTGCAGCAGAGTGCTGCAATCATTCTCAATCCTCAGCTCTCTTGCTGCCCATTTTGCTGCAATGCACAAATAAAAACAACTAATTCAATTCAGTCCTCTGAAACTTGAGTGTGAGTATATAAGAGAAGGGAGCGTGTCAGTGCAAGTGTTGGAAAGTGATAATTAGTCATTTAGAAATGGAGTTTTTTTGCACGTATACCAAAGCATACTATAGCTGTTTGCATCTATATTTGTGTACTGGTGTGTTTGCATTGCTTTGCTAACATAAGAGAAACTTTTGCTGGATTTATTGTCTTGCTTTGGCTTTGTGTGTGTCTTTGATTACAAAGAGAGAGGGATTATGGGAATTCTACCTACACAGAGGCACATCTAGAAAGGCCATTACACCTCCAATAAGATTATTGGACTATCTAACAAGAAGCCTTATGTATAACCAGAGGTCCAGATAGCAGGAGATCTTAAGCATTTAGATGTTATTTTGTGCAGTAGCCCAAAAAGGTCAACAGCAGTTGTGCATGGGCTGAGTGATGAATGTGTATAAAAAGATGCTTGAACAGGAAAAGAAGCGAAAAGTTCACACACAAAAGAACACATAGCGAGCACAAACATTGGCTCCAGTGTGCAGATGTCATTGTTTTTAACACTTTACTACAAAGACGTGTATTATGTAGTTTGTCTATTATGACTGGATTGAGGGTTTGCAGACACATTAACACTTACCATGTGGCATTTGTGTGTCCAACACTTTGAATCTGTGATAATTAATCCTGATAACAAAGTATCAAGAAAACAAGGCACCAGATACATATGCTTACAGGCCAATCCATAACCATCTGGCAATGACCAAGTGAGGTATTTCCCAGTTGGCAAGCGATTGCTGGAAGTTGACAGCGGTCACCAGAAAATCAGTTGCTAAAGCCCCAGTCATACTGGCCTAGAGACCAATATGTGACACACTGGCAACCATGAGTCACAAGTGGAAAATGTGTATTCCCTGACAGTCTGGCAAAAAACTCCTTGATTTGATTGCCAGCAGATTGTATGTGATCACCTGTAGTTTGCATGGAGCGTGAAGACTTGTCAACAAGCACTCACAAGCTACTTCAGAGAATTACTGAAACTGGGAAATGTGCAGCACAAACTCAGAAAGTCAGAGAAGACCCACCAAACCCCAAATTCATGATCCAAGATAGCAGAAGTGCACACAAACAGTAGTAAAACTGTAAAGTTTTTAATGTGTGTGCACTACTGCGTATTTATAAGTCGCTAAATAAGTGATATGCAGCACACTGACAAGCTCCTATCCATGAACATGCTGCAGAGGCAAAATGAGTAAAGAGCACATTTAACATAGGAAAAATCCTGGCTATTGCATTAACATTGTGAAGAAGCTAGATAAAATGAAAGCTTAATAAATTTAATTTCGGTTACTGTACATTCATCAAACTACTGTGTTTACACCTCAGCAAAGTTGTGGTCTGTCGCTGCAAGTGGTAAGATTTCTGTGAAGGTGTATGTCAGGCCACAGGCTGTAGCTGTAACACAACTATAAATCAGCCTGAACACTTTGGAGCCATTTATAAAAGAACCACTTCAGTTGCTAATGTTATTTTGCCAGCCTTAGCTAACAATACTCGCAGTTTAAACTTTTAATGTAAATGAAACCTCTGGATGATTTTCCTATTGTTTTTAATACAATAATGCCTACAAAAGTTGTGTTTAGTGTCATCTTGCGTGTTTGTGGGTGTCTTCATCTGCGCTGACACGGGTGATGGCGCGAATGGTTTGACCGGAGGTTGCCAGGCGAGAGCGCCAAAGATGAAGGGGATGACAGTGATGGAGGGGGAGAGGGGAGAGGAGTGACAGGTAATCCATCAGAGGCGTTACTGTCATTATTCAATTACCACCCATCCTTAGCACTCTTGATAACCCTAAAACACACACACAGGCTACAAGTGTGTGCATGCAGTTGGAAGCTACAATGGGTTAGCAGATCCTCTTACACACAGTGGGTTTGTGCTGTGTGGGTGGTGAGGTGAGTCGGGACACAGAACTTGGCACTAGTTCTTTATATGCTTTTAGTGCAGTAGACCCTTAAATCTCCACCTCTTCCTCTCTAATGTCCTCTATTCCCTTCTCACAGCTCTCATCGCTCACGTTTTTCTCCCCTCACCTCTCTTTATCGACCTCACCCTCAACCTAACCCTCTTGCTCCTCACTTCTCCGTCTCCATTCCATAGTTCCCACCATACCCCCCGCCTCCTCCTCCTCTTCCGCCTATCTCTCTCCTCTGTTCCGTCTCCTGAGCCCAGAGCTGATAAGGAACACAGAGTATGATTAGACGCCAGTGACACCAGGCTTATCGTTCTGCTTCCACAATGCTCCCAAGATCACTTGCCCAATAACAGCCAAGCATGGCAAGCATGAACACACACATGCACACACACATGTTGCATCCATAATACGGCCCAAACTGGGTGAAAAATGACCACAAGCAGCAGATTGTTTAAATGTGAAGTGGTGGGGAGGAGGACGTTTATGCAGCGTAGTGTGCATAGGTGTATAGAGCGTGACAGAAGATGCACGCTCAGGGTTTTAAATTTAAAACACTAGATGGCACTGTCCACTCAGCAGTGTTCGTGTATTCATTAATGCTTTTTCCAATAAAACCATTATAATGCCAGAGGGCATACACATTACTGACGCTCCTCAGGGTGTTTCAGCATCCTCTCTTTTCCAGTTTTCCTCTCACTTTCCTCTTCTCATTTCATTTTCATTTTCTCCTTTCTTTCGCATTTACACTTCTGTTTTTTTGCTCTCTTCTGTCCTTGTGTCTACCTTTCTGTTTGCCCTTTTTCTTCCCTGTGTCCAATCCCTTTCTCTTTTCTCCTCTCTGATGTTCTACTCATCAGTTTTTGTTTTCGTGTCTTGTGTCCTCTATTTCTTGCCATCTTTCCTCTCTCCCCTTCTTCTAAATCTTCCCTGCACCCCCAAATTTCCTTCCCACGCTTACCTCTGCTCCACCTTAGTCTCTTCTCTCTCATCTCTTTTCTCCTTCACCCTTCCTTTTCTGTCATGTTTTTTCACTTCCCCCCTCTGTTTCTAATTTACCCTTTTTCTTTAATTGTTTCACCTCCTTCCTTTCCCCCTTTTCTTCTTCTCCTCCTCTTCTTTCATATATTCTTCTTTTCTGGCACTTCCTCTTCTCTGCCCTTTTTTCTCTTCTTCTCCACTCACACACTTTTTCACTCTCCTCTCTCGTCCATGGGGCAGTAGCTCTGTAATGTTGTTAGGACATGCTCTCATTAATAACCTACACTTTGAGAGTCTTTGCTAGTGGAGCGTGAATCTCCCGTTCGTTTGGGGACGAATAGAGGGTGTTTCACCGTGTGTGCGTGTGTGTGTGTGAGCATAAAAGAGAGAGAGAAGACAGACAACGAGAGAAAAGCCAATGGGTGAGTGTAATGCACAAAAAGCATGTTGTTTCCTCACATTGTTTAATGGTGCTCGATCAGCTTGCAGTCTGCTGGTCCAGTATGTTTTATGTGTGTGCGTACTGTAGGTGGGCGTGTGGAACCGTGCCAGACGTCCTTGAGTCTGACCCTGTTAAGGAACCTTGCCTTTGGGCATCCCATGGCTCAGTGCTCATTACTGCCATAGTCGCACGCATGCACGTACACCTTTTCAAGCTCAACCACATGCCAATTGATCGACTCGGGAGCCAACACCCACCTCCAATTACAGGTAAATTTACAGGTCTGTTCTTCAAGGTGTGTGTGTGTGCATGCACACTACAGTATATTCACTACATTATAAATTCTAGGTGAAAGACTAATTTGTGACCAGCCCTTTCTCAAACCGCATTACGAAAAGTGTTTTTTAAGTGTCACCATTAAGCGTGAAAGTTAAGGTAATGGCGGAACTCAGGCAATTAGCGGTGACAGGAGAAGTTAAAGCAAGTTAGAGAGTGAGTTTGAGTCAAACACAAGTATAACAAGGATGTGTGAAGGTGTGTTTGCGTGCCGTACGTGCGAGTGTGTGTTAGATTTATGTTCCGCATGCCTGTTCCTGTTCCTGCTCTCCATAACGAGCCGACAGGTGTACGAGCCAGCAGGCTGGACACTGACTGATGCAGCACTAATGCTCACAAACTCCTCTCTCCCGCCCCTCACCACCTCTCCCACCACACACACACACACACGCACATGAATAACATACTGTACAATAGGTGTTGTCTTACCTCAGCAGTACACTGAGCTTTGGCAGAGAGGCAAAAAGAGAGAGGAGTGATTAAATAGTCTAGTTAGTCCACAGAGTGGTTGAGAACATTAAGAGCTTGGCCATTCATCAGAATAACACACACAAAACACTACATATACACGCACCCACTCATATTGATTGTACAAGTTAAAAATGTCTCTGCTTGGTGAGCCAGTGAATTCTCATAGGAAAACAGCACTCAGACACAGAGACGCACACGCAAAATCCCCCCCAAAACTCACATATGCACATCCGCACACACACACTTACTTCCTGTCTCTCTAAAACAGATTAATTTTCCATCACTTACCCCTCCTGTCATAAGTGTGAGCACCGACTCATTAAAACTCTTGAAACTCCCTCCCACACCTCCCCATCAGTCTCTCCCTCATAAATGGACAGGGCTCCTTTACTGCTATGGAGGTGGGGATATAGAGCGAGAAAGAGAAATACACAGACACACACACATACAATGAGAGTCTGGGAGGATGAGGAGGAAAAGCAGGTGGGCTGTCAGACAAGAGAAGATGAGGAAAGAGAAGAAGGGGGGAAAAACAGGTGGATTGTCAGAGAATAAGCAGGCAAAATGAGGAAGGAGGAGGGAGGATTTCTACAAATAGGATGAAGAATGAGCAGACGGGGGAAAGGACAAACAGTCCGGAAAAGGGAGGATAAGCTGTTGGGATGTTAAATAAGAAGGACACAGAAATAGAAGGACTGAAGAGGAGGAATTAGGAGGGTTAACGAGGAAAGAAAATAAATAAATAAATAAATTAAGGACAAAATAGGGAGAAAAACTGTGTGGCATCTCTGCTAAAAGGCTGGGATAAGAAGAATGTGGAGGAAAAAGGAGGAGCATTCACAAAGAAAGCTCAAGATGGTAAATATGGAGAAGAAGAGATAAAGAAATGATGTGAAGCAAACAAAATGAAGCATTTACTTGGTGATTAGTAAACGGGATGAAAGGTAAAGGAGAAGAGGCAAGGACATCATGAGAGAGAGGGAGCAGAGAGGGAGCAGCAGAGCAGCAATTTCTCCTCCTGCTCTCCCAAATATGAAGTCCCTTGTTATCACTGTTAAGTTTTAATCTTCAGCCTAACAGTCGTTTTCATTATCAGGATAATGCCAGTTATTACCTCTTCATTGCCAGGAATATTATGATGGATGTTTTCCAATCAGCCCCAGCATTAATACGATCAGCGCAGACATTAGCACAATCAGTCAGCACGCTGCTGATAATAACTCATGATTGTTGTGATTTAGTCCCAATGCCACGACAGCTGGAGCTACGTTTAAGCACCATTAATTACAGAGACATGGGGTGAGTGAAGGAAATAGAAAGGAAGGAAAAAGGGGTAGAAAAGGATGTGACAGAAGATGT
Source organism: Maylandia zebra (assembly GCF_041146795.1). Classification (NCBI taxonomy): domain Eukaryota; kingdom Metazoa; phylum Chordata; class Actinopteri; order Cichliformes; family Cichlidae; genus Maylandia; species Maylandia zebra. The sequence continues at coordinate 22,803,214 of NC_135185.1, forward strand.
AAGGAGCAAGGAAGGAAGGAAGGGAAAAAATGAGGGTGAATGTGAAACAAAGACAACAGCAGGCAGAAAACAGATTTTCCCTGCATTCACAAACATGTTTGGATTCAGCACGTAAAGTGTTTGTTGCTTTAAAGTGATTCATTCAGGTGCCAAAATTGAGCACCAAACTCAGGCGGTACCAAACAACTGCAATGAGATGAGATGCAGGTGTAGGCTGTCCACGAGGAAGAGCACCTCTTTGTTTCGGGTGAGAAAAATAATCAAATTTGACTGTTGAACCGTGCCCGTGTGCTTGTGTGCAGCTCCACTTCTGACTGATATGAGAACTCCAGTGTCTTCTGCTGGTCTACTACTTTGTCATTTTTCCTCTTCATCTCGGAACCTTTATAAAGTAGATTCCCAAAGCCCAGGACTGAGTGCGCACTTTAAAAGTTAAAACCTTTAGACTTTGAGCAGAACAAAATCATCACATTTGTTAATGCAACCCATTAGAAATCCTCGACCTTGTGCTACTTTTGTAGACAGTGGCGCCACACTGTGAGAAATTTCCCTTTTGTATAGCAGAAAACTACTGGCAGCTAAACTTCCCACCATTAAACTATTACTTTACATTGTGTAATTGATTGTACATTGTATATTTATAAATCTTAAAATGTATCTCCACTTGAATGTTGGAAACCACACACACAGCATAACTGAACTAACTAATCCCAGCACTCCTATATGAACATGTACGTTATACATTATATAGTAATATAGACATTTTTGCTCCCATTTTAGTCCACAGGTCATTATAGCAACTGACTAAAAACAATTGTTGTGAAAATGATTGTCTTCAGTGGTTCAGGGGTCTATCTGACCTCCATACGTCGTTGTTGCTCAGATTTGGCCCATTTAAGAACCGACCTCTCACTGGTAGCAAGCACTCTTCTGAAACACCCACTGGTCCTCACCTGTTATTAAAAGCAATTCCTCTCACCTGTACTCACCTGCCTGCCCACTCTCCATTGCTCTTGGACTCTCCATACTCTTTGACAGTTTTCCTTCCGAAGAAAACCTCAAACTCTCCTGTAGTGTAATCCTGTCATGTTCCTGTTAATTTCATTAATTCATTCAATTTCCAAGCAAAACAAACAGTATTTTTCAAAAACAAGGAAACAAGTGTGTAGGCAGAAGTAACAGCTTATACGCGCCTATCTCTCATAATACAACGTTTAGCTAAACACAAACCGAGGCTGCAACAGAAGACAGTATTTCATAATTACAATAATTTCAAAGAAATCAAACATCTATATATTTATTCATTTATGTTTCTTTGATAGAAGTGCCATGTAATGTCAATACATCACTGGCATTCATTTACTCCAGTCAAAGAAAAACTGTTTTTTTTTCTTTAACATTAGTTTGTATCTCAGGTTTCCTCTTAATTCATAATTGGTTGTTCTCAGCTGGAACAAATCCTGGACACCTGGAGATAACTGGTGGTTTTTTATTTTGTACATAATCTGCATAATGTTGAAACCTCTTAATTCATGAATTTTTAATGTATTCAACAGAATGATCGGTGGGGTAGTGGAACTGTAATAATTTGCACTGCACACTATTCATATTACTTCCGTTTGTGATAGAAATATATATGAGTTGGTGATATGTATTTGTATGTATTTTCCCTTCCTTCCACCTCCATCAGTCAAATATGAAGCTATGAGGGAGCAGTACAGCATGTAGAGAGAATCTGGATTTACAAGTTCTTTGGCTTTGTGTAGTAATGCAATTGTCTAAGAATTTTTTCTTGTGTTGTTTAACGTGAGGTTTCCAACTGAATTTACAATTAAGAATACGCCTAAGCAATACATCTCCTGTGCTCTTACAGCTACACTATACCTCTAGAGTTTTTCGAAATCACCCACAGGCATTCAGGTGGATTTGTGGCTGTGAAGGCTACTGCGTGTGATTGTAATTTGCAAAATCTAATTTGCAAAATCGTTAAACTAAACTCTTTTCTTTTCTTTTTCTTCCTTATTTGTTGGAGACCATGTACAACAAACATTAGGCTCTAAGAAAAAAAAGATGCATTGCTCCTGATTTGGCTCTAGCTAATTTCCATCTGCAGTGCAGATCTGGGCAAGACAAGCCACAAATAGAAATACATAAAACCCACACTGTCAATAAAAAATGTAATAGGCCAAACATCCCAGTTAAACTCACCTTTACACATAAATATCAAATACATCTAAATATTATGTCAAAACTTTGAAATATAAAAGAACAACAGATGGACAACAGATGGAAATTAGTCCTTGGCTATAATCTGGTATGTTTACATTCATGTAATTTTTACATGTATGTTCATTAACATGCACTGTCCTAAATAAATAAATTAAATTAAATTAACCTGAAGAATTCATACCTGTATGAATCTATCAACATGTATCATATCTTAAGTGATTTAAGTAAGTTAAGTTAAGTAAGTTATGATTTATTACAACTACATTAGATAGTCACCATTTAAATGCACTTGCGCAGTCTTTGATTTGTGTAGCATAACTACAAAAATCAGTGACATATTGTTTCTTCATGTGAACTTGACTGGTATGAACACCTGAAAATGTCAATTATAACAACTTTATTTCACTAAAACTTTATTTTGACCCTTCTGCATCGCCTAAATGTCCAAACCTGCAGGATGGCAGATTAGCAAAGCAGGTCAATAAAGCTCTGCTCTTTGTCACTCCTGTTTACAAGCCCAGTTACACTTGTAATTGGGCAGTGTGAGCTGTAACATTTTGAAATGTACCATTACACTCAGAGGATCAATATGGAATAAGTCCTGAACATAATATTTTAAACCAAATTTGAATCATTAGAAGAATGGTTCCCAACGTTCCCAAATAAAGGGACCAATTAAAAGAATGCAACAAAGCAAACTTTTTTAGACTATGCCTTAAAAAAGTGAACCTTTGCCCTCAGATAACCGCTGCTAAAGTGGGCTTTATTTTTGGTGCCAGGCCGATCTATCAGCAGAAAATTGTGTTTGTGAGAACAAGAAAGTAGCTCCGCTGGAGCAGAGCCCAAAAGAAGCACACCCCCAAAAAGCGTTTGCTCTCCCCTATAGCATTACAGCACCCCGTGGTGGGTTTCTACGCTAAACGAGCTCCTATCGAACTTATGTGTTGCAACGTGGGAACTGGTTGTATGCGAGAAATGGAGCAGAATGAACAACAGGGTAGATCCTATCTCACACAACTGCCATTAATATTATATTAGACCACATCACCAAAAGACCAGATCAGTGTTGCTCACGCTCAAGCTCGCCAACATCTATCGCAGAGTAAGTGGAGCACTCCTTATGAATATTACACACCTCTCTGTGTTAAAAGCTTTCTGTCTGCGTGACATCGCTGGCAAGCTGCTCCACAGCTGTCAAACCAGTGTTGGGGAGTGAGAGAGAAGGTGTGGAGGAACAGAGTGTAAGCGTGAATGAGTGCGTAAGGCCTGTGTGTATGTGTGTGTGTGTGTGTGTTTGTACAACATGATGGAGTGGCTGGTTTCTGGATGCATTTTGTCAACATCACACAGCTGTGAGGAACTGTTTATGTGTGTGTGTGTGTGTGTGTGTGTGTGTGTGTGTGTGTGTGTGTGTGTGTGTGTGTGTGTGTGTGTGTGTATAAAAGAAAAGCAGAAGGGATCTTAACATGTTTATGAATATCTTAAATACCTTCCATTAAAAAAAACATGTGTGATTATTAAGTCATTGCTTTGTCCCATATAGTTGACTGCAGTTGTATGTTGGGTGATAATGGGGGATGTGCATTTCTCTGCCCTGTCTCCCAGAAAAAAATATGTTTACACGCCAAAAATGTTTTCTCCTAATTGCATTTTGAAACTAATTTTCAACTCAGAGTTGATTGTGTTTCCAGGCAACATTTTGCGTGAAAGCAAGTCATGGGAGATGGTTGGGGTGAATGGTTGGCATGGAAAGCAAAGCACCTGCAGGAATAGTTCAGGGTTTTGGCAGCTATGCTTTTTTGCCTTCTTGCCGAGAGTCATAATGAAACTGAAGCTACCACCAGCAGCCAGCTCACTGGATTAGTACAACGACCGGAAGCAGGATAACAAGCTAGCCTGTCTCCAAAGCAAACTAAACCCACCATTACCTCTTAAGGTCACTAGTTAATGCATTAATATGCAGAGGTGGGACCAAGTCATTGTTTTGCAAGTCTCAAGTAAGTCTCAAGTCTTTATCCTCAAGTCTCAAGTCAAGTCTCAAGTAATGTCAGGCAAGTCAGAGTCGAGTCTCAAGTCACTGGTGTAAAAGTCCGAGTCAAGTCACAAGTCTGAAACTTTGAATTTCAAGTCCTTTCGAGTCTTTAAAAAAAACAAACGAAAAAATAATGTTGCAGTTATGCTAAATGTAAATATTAGACCATGTAATTTTTAAATCTGTGTTTTTCTCAACACATACAAAATAGTGAACTTAGAAAATATACACAAATTGTGAAATTGCACCTCTTTAAAATGCAGCTCAATTAAACCTAGCTCCAAGAATAATTTTCACCGACAGTTCTGAGATACGCTGCATGTTATTCTTGGATGCGGTTGTAGGACCGGCTTTAAAATCGCATGACAAAAATATCATACACATTAAAAAAAACTGTATCACCAACGTAGCCTGGAAAACATTTGCTAGTTAGATGAAGTCAGCTATCTCATCGTAGCATATTTATATGCATATTTATAATTATACGCTTCTTGGAGTGAGCGCATACACTCATGAAGTTTAGTAACTTCCGGTCACTGCAACAAGCCCAGGTACAGTTTACCGACGGATGGGTGCAGGACCTTGAAATGCACCGTGTAGAACGAAAGACCATCGTACGTATCATAAGTTTACCAGTCTCACAAATTGTCGTCATAAATACACATTCCTTAACCGTTTATTAATAGGACCTTTGAGCTCAACGGTAATTAATTAGTAGTGGAAATAATTTCTGGTAGCATCACAGAAATGTAGCAGTGACAACAATATTGTATGCTGTAATCGTACTGGACAATTAGTGATACAAAAAACCTGTTTTATCCTGTGAATAAAAGTATGTGTTTTTGTCAATGTACCATAATAACAGAAGCGAAACGCAATATTGTGTCAGGACAATTCACTATTTATGCACAATAAACAAAGGAGCATAGCGCCACAATTTCTGTTCAGCGCCAGACTTGCTTGTAACCTATATCACCAATTATGTTATGAAAATGACGTATTAACTACAACAGCAGACTGACCTTTGTGTAAATGCTTGGAGCAGACTAACCTGTGAGCTGGAGTGTTCTGGGACGTTATATTTGATCTTTGAATGGCTGCAATCCAGTCGCCTCTTTGTTACTTCGGAAACATGGCTCGAACAATTTCTCTTCAACGACGTAATCCGATAACAACCGATCTCTTTACCCGTCGGCTTCCCGTGGCTGTCATGCGACCGGCTATTGCAGTTAATAATACAACAGCTTCTTGACATTTTTGTGTTTCTTTTTATCGCTGTGTGACTGATTTTAATTGAAAGCCTGCGTGCGCTAGTACCGCTTGCCACGAGTTCCCAGAATCCTTTGCGGTTCTACCCGTGAATGACGTCACATTTTCAATCTCCATATAATATGCATGTTAAATTTTATATTTGGGGTAAAATATCAAGTCTTTTCAAGTAAACCGGTTCAAGTCCAATTCAAGTCCCAAGTCATTGGTGTAAAAGTCCAAGTCAAGTCACAAGTCTTAGAACATTTTTTCAAGTCAAGTCTAAAGTCATAAAATTAATGACTCGAGTCTGACTCGAGTCCAAGTCATGTGACTCGAGTCCACACCTCTGTTAATATGTTCAAGCCGTAAGGAAACCAGTGAAGAAAGAAAAGGCTCTTAGCCAACTCATAGCTAAGCCCATAATAAGCCATAAAACTGGGAGATGTCTTTTTTAACAATTTAGTTTTTGTATAATTAAGCAAAAGTGACACAGCATGCACAAGCTATACAGACATGTGGGAGTTTTTGTTACAGCTGCAATTCCAAAAACATCAGGACACTATGTCTTGTAATCCAAAATGCTGCAGCAAGAGTGCTGACAGGGACTAGAAAGAGAGAGCATATTTCTCCTGTTTTGGCTTCCCTTCATTGGCTTCCTGTTAAATCCAATATTGAATTCAAAACCCTGCTCCTCACATACAAGGTCTTAAATAATCAGGCCCCATCTTATCTTAATGACCTTGTAGTACCATATCACCCTATTAGAGCACTTCGCTCTCGCACTGCAGGCCTACTTGTTGTTCCTAGAGTGTTTAAAAGTAGAATGGGAGGGAGAGGATTCAGTTTTCAGGCCCCTCTTCTGTGGAACCAGCTTCCAGTTTGGATTTGGGAGACAGACACTATCTCTACTTTCAAGATTAGGCTTAAAACTTTCCTTTTTGCTAAAGCATATAGTTAGGGCTGGACCAGGTGACCCTGAATCCTCCCTTAGTTATGCTGCAATAGACGTAGGCTGCCGGGGGATTCCCATGATGCATTGAGTTTTTCCTTTCCAGTCACCTTTCTCACTCACTATGTGTTAATAGACATCTCTGCATCGAATCATATCTGTTATTAACCTCTGTCTCTCTTCCACACACACACATTTACCCTGCTTAGTTTATTTTTAAATCGACGGTAGCGGCCTGTCTCAAAAAAGTTGGGATCACAAGGCTGGAAAACTAAGTGGTATTAAAAAGAAACAGCTGGAGGAACATTTTGCAACTATTGAGGTTAACTGGGAACAGATCAGTAATATGGCTCGGTATAAAAAGAACATTTTCAGGAGACAACTCTGCAGGAGAAAAAGGTCCAGGAAGGCATCTGGTCCAGATGGTGTGTCACCCTCCTACCTCAAATTCTTCACTGATCACCTGGCACCCCATCTTCACGCTGATCTTCTACAGATATCTGGAGGTGTGTGAAGCCTCCTCCTGTTTTAAGCATGCCACAATGATACCAGTCTCCAAGAAACGCTCTGTCACCACGTTAAATGACTACAGATCTGTCTCACTAATATTTGTGGTGTTGACATACCTGCAGGACATCGCAGCCCCACTACTAGACCCCCTACACTTGCTTACTTGGCTATCGGTATAAATATATATACATTTCAACACCTTGGCTGCCCAGCGACATATGCAGGGTCCTGTTTGTGGACTTCAGTTTGACATTGAACGCCATAATTCCCGAAGTCCTTCACATCAAACTCATAAAACTCCCTATGCCATTATCCATCCTTTGAGTGAATCACAAACTTTCTGACAAACATCAAGGAAAAACATCAAGTCTCCCTATAAATCAGTTTAAATTTCCTTTTTCTGTTTTCTTTGTTCCAAGTCTTTATGAATTAATATTCATTTTGGATCAGCTGGTTTAGGATTCACTGCAGAAATTTTACCACAGACAATTTTTTAGCTATCAGTTTCCAAGGTTTTACTGTTTTTTTTTATATACATACAATTTATAAGCAGACATTACATTATTTTGCCACTTGCAGGAACAGGTTACTCCTCTATGGTCCCAAAACAACCACAGTTCTCAGCATTTCAAGCGAATATCCTTTTATTACCTTGGTAGCACTATGTTGCATACAACCACCTTTGGAATTTCAATGAATTTAATGCATTTACCCTAGCATGAACACAACACAAACAGCTTATCCATTTCAGGGGAGCCTATATATATTTGGCAAACGACAGATTAGATCCTGGACAGGATAACACACATATTGATACCCATGGCATTAGAATATAAGAGTAACCAGTTAAGCTAAATTAACCTGATAAGTATGTCTCGGGACAGGTTTTTGTCTTTTTGTTTTTTTTCCCCTAAGAAGCAACTATACTGACGTTAACACTGTAAAGTAAATTGACACTGAACCCCGAGCTGAACTGGTGTCCAGTCTCTTAATCTTCTGTAATAACAAATAAGTGGGTTGTTCCATCGCTCAGTTTAACATCTCTCTGTGTTCTACCTTCACTTTTCTCTGTCACCAAGCACTCCAAGCAAGCTCTTTAAACCACATTAACCCATTCACACAAACATTCATTATTTACTACCGTGCATCACAGATGCATCAGAGGTTTTATTAAAGTTCAGCATCTGCCCAAGCATACTTCAACATATGGACCAGAGGAAGCAGCAACCTTCTGATTAGCATATGACCCATTCTGAAAGCTGAGAAATTGGTGAGAGAGTGCCAGGAGTCCATGCAGGAGATGTGGCTAATACGACTAATAAAGCATCTATCTATATGGTCTATGGGAAGTCTATGGGTCTATGGGTTGGCGTACACACACATACAAACACACACAACAGCAGCCTTGGATATAGTCCTACCCAGTTATAACATTTTACCCTTAACATCAGCTTTTCATTAATGAGGTCTTGATCATAGTCCTCACAGGTGACTATTCATCCAAATATTCATCCACACACACACACACACACTGCTCCTCACCTCTCCTTGGCACCTCTCCTCTGAGGCTTCTCTAAAGGCAGCTGGCTGTGGGAGCAGGTCTCTGCTCTATTAAAATCAGACCTCATCTCATCTGCCATCTATTCCACTGTAAATACACTCTCCATGTTCACACTGTGCTCTGCTCTCCTTGAGTGCTTCGACCCTCCGTCCTCTTTGCACTGGCAGCAAAGCATGCATTAGGTTCTTTAAGGCTGAGTGTCCTTGGACCATTATAAAGTGCCTTTTTAGTGCCTCCTGTGCGTATATCCAACGACTTAGGCCACTGAATGAAAATGTGGATATAAAAGACTTTTGGCTCTTTATTAACCCAAGGGTACTCTTTAAAGGAACCAAAAGAGAAAAAAAAATCTAATTTAGTGTTGAATTGAGTCTCACAATAAAATAGGGGCTAAATCTAATTGCAAAATTAAAAGACACAAAAACACATGTCAGAATAATATTTTCCACCTTCAACAGACAGCTTATTTGTCTTTTCGTAGATCCTTAAACTCCATTAGCCTTTTTAGAGTTAATAAAATCATATTTCATTACAAGATTATACATGAGGAAGCCATCTCCACAATAATGCCTGCAACAGTGTTAAATCATACCATGTTACACCACATAAATCCATTTAGCACAATGTAAACCAACAAAAGGATGTGTCATTTTTATTGTGGAGGGCTATATAATTAAAGTTCAATTGTGCCCACTGCATAAAGGGAATTTTATGGTAGAGCATCGTGAGCAGTTCTCAAGAAAATTGCAACCCACATTCTGACCATTCTCCAAAACCACATTTTAAACAGGCAAACACACTTGTTGACTGCGTATGATGTGTTTCAGTGACTTCTGTGAATTAGCAGTTATACAAACAGAACCTTGGTGACATGCTCTTCCAGCTCCCTAAATGCACTGAGATCACTGATGTTCATCACATCTGATTTAGTAAAAACATGAAGTGCGCAACGCTTTCATCACAACATGTGCTCTCAAAGTGCTGTAAAGCAAACATTCTTGCAAAAATATGATAAAAATAATACATCAACATATAACACATAATAAGTTGATCATGTTATGTATTTTGTCCAGTGAGAACTCTAAAGTAGACACAGGCTGGATGGAAACTTACTTACTACAAGGGAGGAAAACTAAAGAATGTTAAAAACAAATGAAGTGTAAAGAAAAGAGCCAAGGGCACACAAGGATTCATTCACAAATATGAACAAAACATCTATAAACTCTTAACTTGAACCCAAGAAATCATGGAATTAAAAGCATCACATAAATGCTGAGAAGTGGCTCATTTCAGAAAATTATAATTAAAAAAATAAAATACTCAGAGACCCCTTACCGCCATTAAATTCTGCATCTGGGTCTGGGTCAGGCTCATTGGTCATGCATGAGAAGGAAAATAATTTGCATTTTGTACCTGTTCTTTTGCATAACTGCCAGAATTAAAATTTCCTCTGTGGAACAGAGGAAAGGATTTAAGAACTATTTATGGATGGATCTATATATTCGTATTTATTATAGGCTTAAAATTAGACCAATTGAGGAACATGTATCCTACAAATATTGAGTTATTTTAACAAAACAATATTTTTTCCTGTACATATTTCTGTCTTACTCGGAGTACTAACGACTGTCACCTTGAAATAAACAAGGAAATAGATGCACAGCTACTTTGACAACTAGATCTTTTTTGCAAAAAGCAAAAAATATTTCAAACTAAAAGCTCCAGTACTTCAGAATAAGATAAGAAAAACAAATGACAGACTGTCTTTGATAAGTAGTTTGCCCAAGATAAGAATTAGCGCCTACTGGAAGAGACATTACTAAGGATAATGTGATAAGTGTTTTTATATACGTTTCAGTTTTGAAAAAACAAAATCACACAGACACGCTGCACAGAATTTGTCAGCAAAAGCGAGACGCATAAGCAGCGTTTCCAAACATCTGCTAAGTGCTGCTACTTGCTAATAAGTGGTTCGCAGTTGCTTTAGGGACTCATTTAACAAACAGGTGTTCAGAGGAGGAAGAGTAGCTGGATGTATTTTTAAGAATGTTATATTAACTGACTGAAATGAAATAAAAGGAGATCCTTTGCTCAGTATCTACATATATCTGCCAGTGCGCTGGCTCAAGTCCACATTAAATGAAAAACGCATTTTGTCCACAGCAGGACGATTGGTATAAATTTCCATTTAAACTGTTGTACTAGACAGTTTCTCCTTATTCTTTTCTGCCACCTTTACAAATTACAGCATCATTTTGAACGGATGGGGAGAGTGCTTGAGTTAGGTTGAGACTAATCTTATTTTACTAGGGGATATAAATCCCTGAGGTCTGCGGATGTTCCTGGACTCATTCCCTGCAGTCTTAAAGGTTAAGAGCCGCCTATAAATAAGCAGGGCACCACATTAAGTTTCTGATCAAGATGAGGATACATAAGGCCCTTGAGCGCTGTTAGAATGTGTCATGTTGCATAAATTCCCTGCCTAAATTGACAGCGATTACTCCCTAATTAGTCTGCGGAGACAAAAGAGGTGTGATGAGGGTGAACCATTTCTGTCAGTTATAACGCAGCAGTGTCGTTGTGATGCTGTGAGGTGCAACCCAGTTTTGTCAAAGAGCGAACCATTTGTTTTGGTGCTAATGCATGCAATCCCAAAACAGGTAACATGTTAATGTTTAATTCATTAAAAGCACTTTGCAGAGGCTTTTTGTGTGATTTTGGCATCTTTTAAATGATCCTGTTTGTGCTTGTAGAAGAATTAATCTGGGGTAAATTAGAGCATTCATCTCATTGTCCTCTAGTCTGATTTGTGGGTGTGGGACTCTTCAGTGTGTAACACCCAGACTCTCCCTGAGTCTGGGTGTTATTTTTTATGTCTCTGTATAAGATTTTTCAATCTTATATAAAGATTGAATGATTAGTTTTATTCGTGGGAGAAATTCACCAACTTTAACAGAGTGGTTTCAGGGCCAGATTTTGTCACTGAGTGTGGTCTTATTGTGTTCATTATTTCCGTTGCAGCTGCAGAATGTCTTTGTGGTTTGACATAATTTGAATTGCCAGCGTTTTTCTATACAGCCAACTTTTTGGTGCACTCACTTTCTGTTTCACCTCCAATTACGAGGCTTTGAAAGTGTGACTCAGCTGCGATTTTATTTCCAGCCTCAGTGATCGTTTGAGTGCTTTTGTCGACCTGCTGGACTCCGCTGCATGCCCACATTTCAGCAAATTACTTTAGTGACTAAAATGTTTTCATAAGAAAAGGACAGGACTGAAAACTGCAAAATAAGACCCATGTTTTAAACTCAACACTCTATGTAATGGTAAATGTGTTCACCATTAGCTAGTTTCTTATTAGAATGCATATTGGCTGTTTATTAGTCATGATAAAGTACTTATTTGGGCATTACATTTTTACACTGAAGACACACAGGTTCTTTCTCCATTCAGGATAAGAAGGTTAAAGTTAGCACAACAAGTATTAGCTTCTTCTTCTTCTTCTTTTCTTTTTTTTTTTTTTAAAGAATATTCATCCATTCATACATTTTCTTCTGATTATCCAGTTCAGGAGAGAGACAGCCTTTCCCACTCGCAGTCATGCAGTTCAACCTAACCCCAGTAACTGCATGTCTTTGGACTGTGAGAGTAAGCTGGAGTACTCACACAGACACAGAAAAACTCTTACTTTGAAAGGTTTCCACTCAAGGACACGTGCTATAAAAGAAGATTTTCAAACATATTTTTTGCATGTTACTTCAAACCCCAAATACAAATTCACTGATCAGACTTGTTGTATAATTTTTAGTTGACAGAGTTGTTTTTTGTGTAAGGATCAGACTTTAAACTACATCTCTGTGTATTTATGATTCTGATGATTCTATATCTGTGTGAGCTATTAAGTGTCAGATTCATGTACAGCTTCAAGGCTTGTTATCAAAAAAACAGTAATTATGAGGTTACAGAGGGAAAAGTCAATAATGGCCAAGCAGTAGCAGTTGAGGTAAAATATAGTCATACAGAAAGAGGCATTAATAAGTGCTATATATTTAACTAATAAAGAACTGATATTCTATGAATATCAAAGACGTTATGGGAAGCTTAGCATTAGAAAGTTTAGCACTGCCGCCTCACAACAAGAAAGCCCTGGGTTTAAATCCAAGCTGGATTTTTTGTGCAGAGTTCGCTTATGCTAGCTGAGTAGTCCAGCTTCGTGTCACAGCACAAAGACACGCATGGGTTAGATGAAGGGGTGATTTACCTAAGGTGTGAATTTCAATGTGAGCTTTTGTCAGTCTCCAGCCATCCAGCAGAATGGTGACCTGTCCAGAGTGTATTTTTGCTCTCACTCAGCTAGGATAGGCTCAAGCCATCCCACGATCCTCATGAGTGATTGGATAGATGGGTTTACATCTTTCTAGACTTTTTTTTTTACAGCGTGAAAATTGGTAATGCACCAGTTCGGTGCTCTGGTGGTGTGTTGATCATGCCTCGACTCTAGATCGAGCTGTAAATGAATGAACGCATGGTATGAGACCACAGAAATTAAAGCTATAGCTCTCTTCACATTCATTTAGATAAATGCCCAGTCTTATTAAATGAAAATAACTACCCAGTCGCTGGCTAGACTTGCTAGAAGGACTTTGATGTTATGCATACTAATAAACAACTAGGTGGTGGTGAATGTGTGTAGCTTAGAGAAACCTCTACTGATGACTTTCTTTTAGTTTGGAAGAAATGTGCAACACTCTTCCAAGAAAATTAAATTAAAGCACAAAAGCAAGTTTTTACGGTCTTCTGACATTCATTAGATTATCTCTGATAATGTTCCCACTGAGACGGCATTGAAATGTCTGTGTACTTTCTTTCTTTTCCTTTTTTTATTACCTGTTGTTTTCCTATTTAGTAATCTGCCTGGCACTTTTCCAGATATTGCTTTGAGCAGCGTCTTAATTCAGATACCTGCTTTGAAACCAAATGTTATAGATTAATTGAGTTCTAATTTGAAACTCAATTCATTTATTAAGATGAATGTGCACGCACTCAGACACACACTGAAAGGGAAAACCCACACAAACTCCCTCTGTATTTCATTCACCACACTTACACACATACACACACACACTTTGAGCTTCCACTCTCCAATGTTTCCTTCATCTCCCCTGTGGCACTATCAGAGGGGTGAATCTGTATCGTTTCCCTGCAGCATTACATGAGCTCCATCCCCTCGCATTCACTGACTGACATAAAACTTACAACACACACTGAAGCTTTTACACTCACTCTGTTAGACAGTTAGTCTTGGTCAGACGGAAAATCTATATGAAGAAGTGAAAAAAATGGGAGATTTCTTTTTTTTTTTAAAAAAAGCCTTTAAATGCACTGTGGGCCATTTGTTTCGCACACACCAACCAGCAAGGAATCCAGACTGACACTCAGAGGGATAATGATTATTATTACTCCTCTCCTTGTGGAGGTTTGGGATAACCTTCTGTGTCCGTCCCCCAGTGTGGTGCTGCTGCTGGGGCTGCTGGGCTGGAGTAGCTAGAGGGCAACCAGGATCCACTGAGGCCCCATGATGGATGGACCATGCTTATTTATGGGGGGAAAACTCTGCGGTGTGGTGTGTTTGGGGTTTTTTTGTGCGTCTGATATGTATGAGTGTGTGTGTTGGACTAAGAAACAAGTTGAAAAAAAAAGTGTGCAAGATGAAGTGGGCCAGTGATTTTGAAGTGTGCTCTAACCTTGACCTTGCTTCTGGGCAGTATAAGGCCAAACTCTGTGTGTGTGTGTGTGTGTGTGTGTGTGTGTGTGTGTGTGTGTGTGTGTGTGTGTGTGTGTGTGTGTGTGTGTGTGTGTGTGAGTGAGACCAAGAGAGAGAGAGCAATAGAGGCTGCATAGCTGACAGGTTTTTAAAGGCCAGAGGATAGTCTAACCTTGGCAGAGAATAGGTTGGACACCAGCCAGCCTCATCTTCACCTTAATCCCCGAGCCTCATATATCCTTCACCAGACCCCGTAGAGACGATGGCATATTTCACTTTATGACCTGATCATATTTCTGATAAATCTTCACCATTTACACCCCAAAAGAGCTCACTGACTATCACCCCGTTGAATTTTCAGAGCTGTTTAGCGATCGGCAATGCCTCCCTCTATCTGTTGATGGCACTATTGAGCTTCTGTATCCTGGCCTGTAATCTCAAGTCATCAACAGTCAGATGCAAGCATTAACAACCACCAAACCACCGTGCAGCCCCCTCATACCAGGTTCCAGAATCCCCCCAGCTTGCTGCCTCCACCCACCCACCCCTGGAGCTGTGATAGATGAGCATGCCTGCAAAACTACTTATGAAACACTTAACAATAATAATGTTGTTATTTCTCATTCACTATTCCACAGAGCTTCCATTTAGTCTCTCCAGCTGAAGCAGAAGGTAAATGACAAAAACCCACACTTGTCACAAAATGTCATATAACTAATACAAATGGGGAAAACATGCAAAACAATGGTTGCATCCATATTCTAATGGCAGGAGTGGGTGCCATTGGTGCAATGTAAATACAAGCACTGTTGACTGATTGTGTATATGGAGAAAAACTGCACTGAAGACTGGATGAGAAGCAGAGGCATAAACAGAAAAGAGCTGAAGGGCAAAACAGAGCCCACAATATGCAATTTGTCTTTCTTCTTCTTCTTTCCTTTTCAGGCCATACATGTACATATGCCTATCAATACACTTCTGTGCATTAATCAGAGGGCACAATTTTAAATATCAGCAGTCCTCTGGGTTTCAGTAAAAAAACAGCCAACTTCAGCTCTTCAGTAACCTGTGCATGTTTCCATCATAGTCACATATTTTGATCTTTAACTTATTCAAAAATTATGCTGCATTAGTAAGTATCAGAAGAATGTTTTGTCTGGTGCAATTATATAGATCCGCCCTGGCAGTGGGAACATAGTGCATTATTAATATCTTCATATTACAGTACATTTTGCGGGGGTAACCAGCAGAGATCTGCTTTAGAGAAGAAATCAGAACTGACAAATATCTTGTTTGTCACTGAAGCAAGTTTTCAGCACTGACTAATAAAGGATGGAGGCAGAGCAGGCAGGCTTTCTTTCCAAACAGGCAATTTTCCTTTTGCCTTAACCCTTACCCTGACCCTACCTCTAACCTCCACCCTGTCCAATCCCATGGACAAAGAGCACATATTTCATGTGTTCAATCATTGTTGCTGACATTATGGCCATTGGCTGTCCTGTCAGGCGTGACTATATACCGGCTAACCCTCGGGTCCCTGCAAACACAGCGACAGCAGCCTCCCACAGTGATAGCTGCCTGGGAAATAGAAGTACAGCCACCCTGTGATCATTCCAGGAGCCATCCTGCCTAACAGCTCTGGGCTTTATGGCTCTGCTGCTTCTGGTGATTCACACTCTGTCATATAGTGCAAGCACAGCTACACGGACAGACAGATTCATGGGCACGCACACACATGTGCACCTATGCACACATACCGGCAAGGGTGCATCGACAAACGAGGCACATTCCTGCACACACACATTGGGAAACACATGTCCATAAACAATACATATACAGACAAACCTGAGGAATAAAACATATGTTCAAAGCACATATTGCACATGGGCACATTGGAGAAAAATTGGTGTTTATCAGTTTTTAAATTTTTTTTATTATTATTAAAAAAATAGATAAACACACATATTTTCTTTCTTTGAAACCGCTCTGCACTTCCTAATCTTAAACTGGAAGGATTAATGCTCTCTTATTGCAACTTGGGTCTTGTTTAGATGTTTTGGATACCAAACCAACCTCAGCTAATTGAATGAATATCACTGCTGAGGCTGAAAATTCCCTCCATACTATGCATGAATTAAGTTCCTGCATCTAAAGGAACACCTGCCTTTTGTTTAGTTTGAGATATTTTCATGACAATATGTCCCAATTTCTTTTTTGTTATGATATCTATCTGTCAAGGCATGATGTGGAATGTCCATTTTTGATCTATCAATGGTAAAAAAAAAAAAGAAAAAAAAAAGAAGAAGAAGAAGAAGAAGAAGAAGAAGAAGAAGAAGAAGAAGAAATAAAATCTCCAAAATGTAATAATTTCTAATGTAGGGAAAAAGAAAGAAATAAAATCATGCAAGGTGCAGACAGACTGAGCCTTGGCAGAAGTAATTATAGAGACTGTCAGTTGTAATTTACACACTCACTTCCTGCTTACTTACTAACTGTTCTCGCACACAAGTTGTCTGCAAAATCAGAAGCCATTAAGGACAACTTTTATGTCCTCACTTTACAGCCCACAGTCAAATACACTAGCTTGTGTAATCTGTCTAGCTTTGTGATTCTCTGCTCATATTTTAAGCACATTTTGAACTCCTTTCAGTGTTGGCTGCACAATACAGAGCCCACTTTCTGATGTCTTTCTCTTTCTTTTTTGCACATTTGTCAAGTTTTTACCGGCAGACAAAGATAACCCATGTAAATACAAAATTAATCTTTTTAAATTATGATTTTTTAAGGGAAAAGGATAAAGTTTTGAAAGTCATTTTAAGATGAGAGCTTCGTTTTTAGATTTTCTGGAGGTTTTAATCAATAAAATAAATATTAACATTTTTTTTTAGTCCTCGGTCATTTTTGCTGTACAGTTTGTTTAGGTCAATCACAAATTCATTCATCTTCTCGGTTTATATATGAATAATGCAAATAGTGGCTCAAACTAGAAGAAAAAAGCCCATATATAAGTAATAAAATTTGCAATACACTTTGAGAAATATGCCCTTTATGCTGAAAATTAAACCATTTTTTAAATAATACAACATCCTAACATGTCTGGTCACACCAGAATGTGGCACAGCAAAATGTATTTGCACATCCATGTTAGATAGGTGGTGCAGAAAGCTTGGTGATGTACTTGTGGGTGATGCAATGCATGTATAATTTTTTTTCAGCTCTGTTCCTCTCAGTTGCCTCAAAGTTCAGCACTGTGAAGCCTGGTCAACAGTGTAAATTCGTGTATCCGAGCTCAGAAAAGTGTAACTGCACAAATCTTGTTCCACTTCCATGACTGAATTCGCTGCGTAATGTCGTAAAGGGCAGCGAGACGGAGCTCTGAGCGATAAAATCTCTCAAAGAACAAAGAAGGAAAGAACGCACACAATACTAGTGATATCTTCACAACATAAGGGTTTACTAAGGTGTTGTACACACTTCCCACACCGATGAATACTCAAATTCAGGAGCAGACACACAAACAAACATCAGACCTGCGTGGATCTGCACAGCATGGTCTTCTGTCTCTTCCCCAGCACAAATAACAATGTCCTACAACCAGTCCCAGCATCATTTTTTTAGTTACCTAGGTAACCTCACGTAAAACTTTAGGATCCCCATTAAAATCAGTCAGGATGGAATAAAACGCACACACACACACACAAACACCTAACAAAATCCCTCTTAACCTTTACCAGCCTCCCTCTCTCACTCTCTCCCTTCGTTCCTCCCATTCCCTGTCCAGGCAGACTACTATTCAAATCCACCTGTACCTCTTCACCTTCAACAACCTGCACATTTTTCTCGACATCTCCTCTGTTCTGACAGAACATTATACTCCTCCCCTCATTTCTCCTGCCTCCCTAATCCCCCGGCTTTCCCCCTTTCTCTCCTCCATTCATGTTACTCCCTTCGCTCACATTCTCTCTAATACAGTCCCCCTTCTACCTCACGGCTATCTCGCTGCTCCTTTTTCATCCCCTCCCTTTCCCTTCATCTCTATCCCTCCATATACTCAGAGATGGAGTGGATGGACCTTCCCCGTCTATCAACCCCAGCTATGACATTTTATCCCTCTCATCCTCCCTGTATCATCCCTTTCTCCCTCTCTACCTCTCCCCGTCTCTCTCCCTCTCCCAGCAGCCTCCCTTTGGCCATTTCCCTTTGAATGCAGATGTGAGCTACTGCATAAATAGCACTCTGTATATTTTCACTGAAGCTTCACTGATTGAAGTCCAGCCATGACCAGTGCATCGCTTATCCCTTGCATCCCTTATCGCATCCTCACGGCTGTAGATGAACAGTATCCTTCACTTTTGTGTCTCACTGTGGATGTGAATGAATGATGCATTGTGATCTGCAACATCAAAGTTGTGTTGTTTAATTCATACATCTACATTATCTGGCTGCCCTTGGCAGGTGTCAGCAGAGAGTGCAGTTTAGAGTCTGGGAGCGGGATGACACCGTCCTGCCCCGGCCAGTGTCACACTGATGTATGGCTGCAAATTACTGCGATAAAAGCCTGATGCTGCTACTGTTACCAGCCACTTGAATGCACTTAATGCGGAGCGGGAGGGAGAGAGGAAGAGGAAGCCAGTGTGTATGTGATGCATCGCGCACTTGCTTGTGTTTGTTATTTTGAGTTACGAACTGTTCAGTTGTCGCCGTCCCTTCGGGAGGCCACTACAAGGTAAATTGGATGTATCTACAACTGTCATAGTGTGGGTAGCAATTGTGTGTGTGTCTGGTGGGATAATAGGATGGCTGCTTGAGTGAACTTTTCCTATCTCTCCATGTGTTACTACCGACAATGTCAGTGAACAGCGTTTTGTCAGATGTTACAGCTTTGAGCGATGCGTAATTCTCAGTGCGGTGACAGCAAAGACTGAGATGACTTTGAAGAGATGGAGGAGAGGCGGGAGAAGACGGAAGGGGAAGACAGAGTTATGAAGATATGAGCAGAGAGCAGGAGAGATGACAGGAAGGCAGGGAGATGGGGGGAAAATTGAGGACAGGTAAAGATAGGGTCGAGGGAGACAAGGGAAAGAAGAGGAAGAGATAATGTCAGGAAAAAAAGCAAAGCAAAGCAGAGAAACCCAAGGAGGAGGGAGGAAGGAAAGAATGGGAACTTGGAAAAAGGTTTTGTAGGAGTAAAGGGGCTTTCTCAAGGACACAAAGCTTAAGAAATTTCCACAGCAAACAACTCCCATCAAACTGTTGTTTTGTGAGATTATGAGATTTCGGTATGTATAGAGTTAAGCTAGTTGTTATTACTTCCAGTTTTTCTGCCAAGGAGCTTAGACAAAAGCACAGCAAGCTGGGTCATCCTGTCACGACCATTATCAATTCTCTAGACTTTCCCTGAATGAGGCTACCTTCCATTTATGCATTTTAGTTGTAGCAACCTCTGAGGATGAAAGATTTGTGGCTCCATACTGTAGAAGTTTACATATTGCCCAACAAGCAAAAATCCCTGGTTTGATTCTGGCAGGAGACATGAAACCCCAGGGAATTGCACCAGGATGGACATTTGATGTAAAAATCTGTGGCACTATCTGCTGTGGCAATTCCTTGTGCATAAGGGATCAGACAAAAGTAGTTCCTTAAATGGCCATTTGAGCCTGGCTTCATAAACAAGTCAATCTCCACATACTCCGATATTTGAATCCCCAACTTGAAAGCAGAAATAAACAGTAAAAATAACAGTTTTGGTCTAAAGTTATTGCAAAATGAGGAAGGTTGACTCTGAGATCTGACTAAGCCACCACACTAATCCTAACCCTAGAGGCAATCAGTATGTAATTTTCGTTTTTATTAAATCGTTCTCCCATGTCTTTGCAATTATAGAACAGAGAATATTTACTCTTACTATCTAACTATCATTTCTGCATTTTTCTCCAAAAAGTCTGTTTTTGCTTTTCTCCAAACAATAAATGGGGGTAGGGTTAGGATAATTGTTGTCACCTGTGCTTATTTAAACCTCAGAGGTTTCTGTGTTCTGGCGTGAGGTTAGCTCTGTTTTTCTGTTGTGATTTCATTCATGTTTGGTATTTATTGTGACCGTGCCAAAGTCCAGACCTTGACCCAATAGACTCGCTGTGGCAGGATCTTAAGAGTATGCCTGCAAACATCGATGAACTTGTGTCCTTTTGAATCTTCTTTTTGTCTCTGTGCTCTTGCGTTCACTTGTACCCCCCCATGTCATGATTAGTTTCCCTCCTATGTGCAGTCTCTTTAGCCCTTTACTTCCTATTAGTCTGTTTACCCTTCCTCATCTGTTACTGCCTGCTAAGAAATAGTTTGAGTTATTTTACCTTTTCACCTTACAAACCTTGTATTCAGGCGACCATGGCTCAAGAGTTGGGAGTTTGCCTTGTAATCGGAAGGTTGCCGGTTCAAGCCCGGCTTGGACAGTCTCGGTCGTTGTGTCCTTGGGCAAGACACTTCACCTACCGCCTACTGGTGTTGGCCAGAAGGGCCGTTGGCGCAATATGGCAGCCTCGCTTCTGTCAGTCTGCCCCAGGCCAGCTGTGGCTACAACTGTAGCTTGCCTCCACCAGTGTGTGAGAGTGAATGGGTGGATGACTGGGTGTGTAAAGCGCCCTAGGGACTTTTACTAGTCCCTAGGCGGGACTAGTAAAAGCGCTGTACAAATACAGGCCATTTACCATTTGGGCTACTTACCCAATACCATTTAAGGGGTGTTTTCACTTTACCTTGTCTGTTTTTTGTGGTGTTTTTCTTCTTGCTTTTGAGTCTTTGATCTGCCAAACTATGACAGAAAGTATCCCTCGATGATGTTCGTGCTGTTAACTTAGCCCTCTACCCTCTTGTCCAAATATACTTACCACTGGCTCAAAAACAAAACAAAAAAAGCAACATGAGGATAGCACAGTACTAAACATAAAGGTTTCAAAACAGGACTTCACAAACCAGAAGGCAACTTTGTGGTTGTCTCTCCATACACTATTATCTTCCCCACTGCAAAGTTTACCTCTAGAGAAGTGTGTGTTCTTGGATTTCTGTGATTGTGTTTCAGTGCGTGTGTGTGTAGTTTTTGCTTACCACAGCCTTGACCAGCTAATTGATTTTTCCTGGCAGTCTGTAGAGATCTCATTTGAGTTTCCAAAACGTTCAATTTCTCTGAAATTACAGGAAAATCCCCAAGACAACAAACCAAGAGAACATAATTCTCAGACCAAACCAGAGCCTTTCCATGAACACAGCTTCAAAACAAACACTGGAGTCAATTTTCCTGGTGAACAGCTGCAAGTTATGTGACACATTTAGTGCACTGACCTCTAGATGACTTTTCTGTTACTAACTTGATATTGAACTTAAAGGATGTAGTAGTTAATTGGCTTACTGTGCGTGGTAATGTTTCATCTGTAGATCTGCTAACGTGTGTGTGCGTTTGTGTGTCTAAGTCCTACAGCAGTGATCACCACTGCTTCTTAATGGTGCTTCTTTTACTTGCTGGATCTATGATGGGTCTGTGTGGCAGACAAGTGCAGAATACCAATGAGGAGAGCAGTTTCTGTAGGAATGGCTCCATCAGTCCAGCATGCTGCAAGCCCACAAATCTAAACCACTATCTCTATGCAATTTCATCCTAATGAGCTCAATTGGAACAGAGGTTCAGAGACAATATTGCCAGAGCAATTAGGTGCAAATGGTTAGAGTATCATTTGGATAATAATGAGACATAAGAGCAGAGTCGGTTCAGTTTTGTATTTTCTGTCAGTAAAAATATGAGGATTCTGGACATGCTGCTGCATATTTGAGATATTTGGGTCATGCTTGGATATGATGATGAATTACTCAACAAAATCTTAGTAATTTTCTTTGCTTCTTTCAAATGAAAACAGTGTAATTCATATCATTTTTAAATCACTTAAAAATGAATGAAAACATTTCTTAAAAAGTTCAAATACTAGAAAACCAATAGTTTGACACATTAAATTTGAAAACAGACAAACTTTGTTTTAAATAGTTTTAGATTTAAGCTATTTTTATTAGATGTTTAATCGCTTTGTTAATGAATTCAGTTTATGTGTGTGTGTTAATTGTAGAATAAAAGTACAATTTTATCACTTTCATAGGAGTTAAGAGGAAACTGCGCAACCAGATGCCATTAATCAAATGCACTTGAATAAGTGATAATCAGTGAGCGTGACCACCTGGATAATAGCAGATAATCTGGCAGTTTGTAGGTCCGGTGCATTTGGAAGTATGTGTTTACACATAACCAATGAGGAAAAATATCAGCAGTGTTTCTAATGAGGCAATGGTTTCTGCCCATCAATCTGGGAAGGGTTTAAGGACGTTTCCAAATAATATAAAGTCCATCATTGCACAGTGAGAAAGATTATTCACAAGTGGGAAATATTTGAGGCAGCTGCAAGTCTTCACAGGACTGAATGTCCCAGCAAATTCATGCCAAGGTCAGGCCGTGCAATGCTCTGAGAAACTGTAAAAAACCCAAGAGCTACATCTCAGACTCTACAGGTCTCGGCATGTTAAATGTTAAAGTTCATGACAGTTCAGTTAGAGAAGACTGAAAAAACATGGCTTTTTTAGGAATTTTTGCCAGGAAAAAGGCTCTTCTCTCTAAAAAGAACATGGCGGCCTGACTTATCTCCACACAAGACGACTGGAACAATGATAACAAAGTGAAAATATTTGGCCATAATGCACAGCGCTACGTTTGGTGAAAACCAAACCGCATATGAGCACAAAGACCTCATACCAGCTGTCAAGCACGGTGGTGGAGGGGTGATGATTTGGGTTTGTTTTGGGCACCTTGTCATCGAGTCAACCATCAATTTCTCTGCACACCAAAGTATTCTAGAACTCAATGAGGAGGCGTAGACCTCAATGAATTATGCAACCATTTAATTTTTGGTATTTAAAAAAATCTATTTATAGATATAGATATATAATTTTTAAAATATAATTATTTATGTGTTTTACATTTCACTGTATATTCCAGATTTCTTTTTTACATATTAAAGATGTGACGTGATGTAAACGAACAAATGAGCTCATGGTGGCAAGAAAAACAGTTTTCATCTCCATTTATCTAAAACTTTCACTGCATACGAACTAAAAGCCCAGTACTGACACACAGACGCAATCACACAGACTTTGAGCCACTCTCACAGAACATTATAGTTTTTGCTTTTCACGTATGAGACAGCTTATGTAGAAAGATGCTTTGCCATCTGACAGTCAATGAAACCCCCGACATGGAGGCTTTATTAAAGACCCAACAGGTGAAGGAGGTCCTGGAGAGAAGGGCTCCATCAGCCCGAGACGCATAGGAATAATACACACACATACAGGCATACCATTCTTCATCTCCCTGAATCTCTATTTCTCTTGCCTTTGCACTCATTGATTGCTTTCATCCTGCAATAACCTCTTGGTTCGACCACTTCCATACTCTGTTATTGTCTCTCACTTCATTCATTCTCTGCTGAATTTCCTTTTCCTTCTCTATCTTTTCACATCTCTCCCAGCCGTCTCTGTCTATTCTTCTATCCCACAGCACCTTTCACTCCTCTTTTATCTTGCCTTCCTCCTCTTTATCATTCTCATGGCCTCGGCTCTACCTTTCAACCCTCGAACTTCACACTCTCCCTCGCTCTTCGCTCTTTTCCCTTGCCTTTTCTACTATTCTCCTTTGGTTTTTTTCATCTCTTTCCCTGCCTCTCCTCCTGTTCACGGTGTGGCCATAAAGGTCAGGTTAGCTCCATGAATAAGCTGTAGATTTATGATGCTGCCATCTCCCAGGAATCACCGTGACCAGGGCCAAACAAAAACAACACCGCAATAGACCGCAATAGATCGCCAGAGCCCCGTTCAACAAACGCAAGGGTTATTAATGAAGCTACGGACCGCTGCGCTAGAGGTTGACGGAGTGGTTAAACTTGCGAGTAGTGCACACGCCTGCGCATGCAAACGCACAAAAAGGAACGCATAGAGAGGTTTATGAGCAAGCGCACAGTTGCGGAAAAAAAAGCAAAAATTCCCAAGAATTGGAATCAAGGTGAACATTTTAGGATTAACCAGAAACCAGCTGCACATTTTAAAAGCTCTGATATACTACTAGTCTAATAAAAAATAACTTTGGTAACATGCATGGATCTCATTGAGATGTATAGTACAAGTAATAAGTACATCATTGTTTTGCTAATTTTACGTGACTTAATTAAAACACGTAAATATTGAATAAAGAAGAAGACCTCTAACTGAGCCAAGCGAACACTCCGGTTAGATGCATTATTAAATTACGTTAATACTTTGCCTTAAGGTGGAACAAGGTGAATCGAGCTATCTACTCAACGTTTTCTGCAGAAGTCTGTTCAGATTTATTCTCATGCTTATTCCCAGGGTTTAAAATAACGCAGTTTTATCACAGCTGCTGGGCAAATCTCTTGCCACAGTAAAGCGATGTATTTCAGCCAAACCTAAACAAGTAGATTTTACCATCTAAACCTTTATAGTGGATAGCAACAGCAACGACTGCTGTTTGTTGTGACACAAACAACAATCATCTGGCATCAAACCTCTTTACGTGGACTCTGCAAGCATCTAAAACAGTGCTGCTCTTAGTGGCAAATACTGGAGATACGCAGGCGACATCTAACAAATATCTAAAAAAAAAATCATAGCATCATAGGACAATCCAGGATGAGATTGGGATTGCATAAGACTAAGATTAAAACTTAAATGTATCAGTTTGAATTAGTGAAAGGAAATGTAATGTAAATACCACATGGGATTAAAAATTCACCTTAGCTGCATTTGTGAAATTGCGAGATATATCCAGAATATTCATTCATCGTCCATTTAGTTAGAGAAACTACCATTTTAAAGTTTTTATCAAATTGAATGCAAAGTTTAATTAAATCAACAAAGATTAAACAGTTTGATTAATAAAGCTGGAAGTAATGAATAATAAACACAGCTAAAACAGCAGTAGTACTTCGTGATTAGGTGAAATACTGCAATAAACAAGCACTTTACATATTCAGCCTCCTTTATGTGTTGTGTAGTCTTGACAAAATTTTAACAGGTGGTGTCCATGAACAGTGCTTGACCTTATCTGCAAGAACTTTGTGGGTACAACAACAAATAAAGTATATACACCAGTGCTATATAAATATATATCTAAATGCTATTCAGTACGAGTACACCTGAAAATGCTCCTTTTTTTCCTGCAAACACTGAAATATGTTTCTAAAACACAAACAACCAGATAACGGCTGATAATGAATGCCAAGGGAGAAAAAGATTATGAGTTCAACATCAGCAACAACTTGCTGAATACAAACATTAAAGGCAAATACAAACTAAAAACAGAATTTACATAAGTCAGCCTTATCATCCCGTGCAGTTCAATCAGCCTCTGCAAATATTAACATCTTCCCCCCCCCAACACTAGACACTGTGACAGACTGATGTCCTGGGGATATGGTCAAATGTTCTGCTTACGATATATGCACAAAGGGATAAAGCTTTTTTTCTGTGTGTGTGTGCATAAAAGCTTTTTTTTGTAATAACATACAACAGATTAAAGTCTGGGAGAAAGCTGTTTGTGTTTCCTTTTAACTATTCTAAAAGAAAAATATGTGTGATTTTCTTCAACACGAGGACTGTGTAGTCATTTCTGTCAACACAATCCTAAACATTTAAGGTATACTTTCTTTTTAGGGAATTGTTTAAAGCTGCAGCACATCTCCTGTTCACATCCCTTAAAAATTGGACTTCATTGTCCCGATCCTTCCCTACCTTCTTGTGTCGTTAAGAGACGCTCAGACACTCAGACAGATCAAATTACCCGTCTACACCTCGGGTGAACCTCATTACTCCTTTCTTCCTCACAATTTCCTCGTCCTGCTCCTGCACCCAGTGTTACCCCTCCAGCCTCCCTCTGTGGATATTTTCACTCCCCCAAGTGTTGGGTCACAACTGGGTCAACCTCCAGTCAACAGTCTGGATTAAAATTTCACGAGATCCCTGATGCATATTTCATCGTTCTATACCCTCTATCCATCACGCTACATCCTCCTGATTGCCCGTCTCTGCTCACCTCTCCTCTCTGTGCTCAGCCTCTAGAGTCCGGGTCTCACAGAAGCTAAATGGACTCATAACGCAGCAGTGAGTGAGATGCAGATAGCTATTATGACACTTTTCCTGTCACAATGATAAATAAAAAGTAGCCCACGCCGCCGCCTATTCTTACTGTTCAAAAAATGAAATGACAGCTTTAATAGTAAAGGTGATTCAGCAGGCTGTGTCTCATATCTGGAGGTTAGAGGCGTTCGAGTAAAGAAAACTGAAAAGATATCCAAACACACACACACACACACACACACACACACACACACACACCAAAAACAGCAAATGCTGCAGCTTTACTGCAGGAGGACAAAAAAAAATAAAATCAATAGTGTCAATCAATGGTTTTTAAAAATCTTTATACATTCATAGCTGCACACTACTTAAATATACCAGGCACAGACACAGTCAGTGAGTACATAAACAGGACAGACATGGAGATGCTTAATACTGTTGTTCTTTTCCCCCTTTATTTATTTATTTATTTATTTATTTATTTATTTGTTTATAGAGGCATCTCTATGTGGAGCTTGAATGTCATCCCTTTGTGTGCCACTTTCCTCTTAAAGTGAAAGAAATTCATATTACAGTAGGTGATTCTAAATTGGATGTAGGTATGAATGCGAGCCTCAATGCCTGTCTCTGTGTTTGCACTATGAAGTAACTGTAGTATAGGCTGCCATTTATTCAAAGTCAGCTGGATATTAAACAGGGTATATACAGAAATGGCACAAAGAGAAAACTGCTTACACAACGGCTGCAAATCAAACTTGGGGTGGAGTTGTTTTTTTTTAGTTGTGTCATACGGCAGTTTCGCTGCTGTCCTGTAAAAAAGAACAAAGAGGTCAGGTTAGTTGTGCCCCAATTATATACAAAGAGCGTTCAGACACTGAAAATATAACAGAATAAACTGCAGATTTTTCTCTTGGTGCATTTTAGTTTTTGGTTTGAAAGACAAATCCACCACACAGACATACAGTAAGTGCCGCTAAGCCTGAGAAAAAGTTTTCATTTTGCCTTTTGACTGTGGGTTTATGCATCAGGACTTGATTAAAATGAGTTTGAGCCTTTTTTTGTTCTTTTGATGTGTAAAATAAATAGATTTCAAAACAAACTGCTGATGTTAAGACAACTTTTGGGGGGGGGGGGGGGGAACTTGGGCAAACAAAAAAAAAGTTTTAAATCTTTCTGAAGAATATTTTTTGCTTTCTTTTTGTCAAGTTTAATTGGCAGCAACTTTCAGCACTTGCTTGATTGATGTCTGCCAGCCCAGCACACACCATTTCTTGATATTTAGAAACAGTAAAGCACACTGATTTCTTGGTAAAAACAGTAGGATGCCCAGTATACACATGGTAGACTCTTGGATAATGTGAAATTACGACCCAGCACTGTCCTTAAATTGGCTAACTTTACTCACAGAGTGACTGTGTGACTGCAGGATACATCGGTTATACAGCTTAGAATGGGTGTAGCCCAATCTATTAAAGCTCCATCTGTGAGTTCGTCTGTTACGAGACCTGCAGGTTGTAGTATATTTATTATCAGTTCTTAATGTGGCTTATTGTTGTAGATAAGTCAACAGAACATTAAAATAATATTTCCTGTGTAGCGTAAGGCTCTGCAAAGGGTGGGTGAAGATCTGAAAGACAAGATGCAGTTACAATGGACTAAACTATCTGCCAATGGTAAATAAATCACTACACTCTAAAAACTATTGTTTAAGCTCAACAAAAAAAATTAACGCAACAGTTTCCATTAGTCTTTTTGAGTTATGATAACTTATGTCGAAATTAGATTGAACCAACAAACTATATTGAGTTACGGGAATTAAATTATCCTCCATAATCAAAGGTGATTTGAATTACCATTTACGTAATATTTGGTAGCTTAAAAACATATTTTTAAGTTGTTTACTCATAAAAATTATGTTCCTCCAATTACTTTTTCCACATTATTTGAAATGATTTTTAAGTGTTATGTAATTAATTACAGCAATTACAAAAACAATTTTTTAAAGTTCATTATTTAAAATATTAAGTTGCTGATTTTCATCATTATTATCATCATTTTAGCTTTCTCTTATTTTTTTTTTTTATTGTAATAGCTTTTAAGAAAGGAATTCATTCAACATTTTTTTTTATCAAATAACTTTTTTATTTTTTTAACAGTAGGCATTTCAACACTTTGTATTTAAAAAGTGAAAATAAACCAGAAATTTAGATTTATACCATCACAGCCAAGTTATAGAATATGCCTTTATGTATTTAACACCACAGAAACAAATGTGTTCAATTGGTAAAAAATCTACTTAGAAAACATTTTGTTGCAGTAATACTTCCATGCAAGTGTTCAGTAAATGTTAACTTTCAATGCCTACCAAACTTTACAAGATCTTGCATCTTTCTATTACACAATGTAGCAAACACCTTTAAGATCAATTTTACACATACAGGATTCAAAACAGTTAACAATTTTTGAAACAGAGTCAACATCTTTAACATAATGATGGTTCCATCAAGGTCAAGGAACAGCTTCTGAACAACTTCAAAAGTATATTTGCATTAGCTCAGATTGAGAGCATATATTATGCCCATGAGCAAAACACAGCACCTTGGGAAATTCTGGCCCTCCATTATTTTTGTTTCCTCCACCACAATGGTTGCAGTCTTATGGTCAGATCCAGGGGTGTACCGGTTACTGATGATGGCAGTTTTCATCACCTGCCTTAAGTTCTTTGGTGTCCTTGTAAAGCAAATTTTAAAAAATAGGTTAGTGAATTATAGATTAGACTTTTATACTTACTGAATCTTAATGAATTCAGATGATCAATGGAACACACACACACACACACACACACACACACACACACACAATGCTGAATTACTTACACCAAACTCCATGAAAAGGTCCTCGTCCTTCTCTCCAAGGAAAGTGATAAGGCAGCAGATGGCTACTTCTCTGCGTGTTTCAATTGTATTGTGCTATTTAAGAAAAAATAAAGTGTGAGTATAACATACATGGGTGACTGACAACAAAGTGCATTTCAAAGCTACCCAAAGTCTAAATAGTTGTCCTACCTCAAGAAGCATGTCCTTGATCTGCCTGATTCTCACTCCCTTAGCTCCTCCCCTTGATAAAATGACATCCATCAGTTTTGGGGTGCAATGGTCAAGTGTAGCCATTCAAGGCTTACAGTGGTTATTCTCTTGAACTCCTCCTTTATCTGTAGACCACACAAACAGAAGAATTAAACCTTGCAGACTATTAGCTATACTGCATTAATGAATGCTGTAATACATTATTTAAAGAGGATAGAAGTGATCTAAGGCTACCCCAAGTTTTGAGGGAACAAAAACAATCTTGGTGAAGACAAGGGAGACTTCCCCACCATAACCGTGGTGTAATCTCTAATGTTTTAGCAACCCTGTTTTTGCAGAGGTTTCGAATTTACACATTGTTCACTCCCAGCCCATTTTGTAAAAAATGTGTCCCAACTTAACAAAGCACTAATGACCCTAGATTATCACACTATACTAACTGCTTACATAAAGTCTTAATATTAAGTAGATTCACATTGTTAATGCCAGAATAATGCTATTTGAATGACATTAACAATATTTCACACAATCTGATTTAAAAAAAAAAAAAAAAACCCAAAAAAACAAAACAAAGATAGCTACAGCTCTTAAGATCAAGAACAATACTTACTTTAAGCTGTATCACAATACTAACCAAAATCATTTACAATGTAATATTACGTATAGGTCATGCAAGTTTTATAAAGACATAAAATAGGTGAGCCAGATGGAAAAAAGAAGCCTCTAGGTTATCCCTCTGACAAAACTATTCACAGTTTAAGGCTTCCAATTTTGGTAAAAAGAAAAACAAAATCAGCCTAAGATCGAAATTAGATTGCACTGTGTAGCAAAACTTTAACCACGCTTTTCCTAGCCACAGTTGCACTCTCTAGCTGAAGACTTTTGTCAAATGAAACTTTATAAGTCTTATCCTCTGCTGTGCTAAAGTTTAGAATGGCTAGCATTAGCTACATGTGGTAGTGCAAAGTATTTCCTTATCTGTATGAGCATCACATCATACACAAATCCACTACAGGTGACTAGCACAAATGCTTTGCTTTGGTAGAACTGTTATTTGTAAATGAAATGTTACTTACCTTGAAATGTCTTTTACAAAAGCTTGCACCATGCAACTCAACATGTGTGAATTTGCCCAGCTAGTTAAGTCGGTAGGGGAGGGAATTTGAAATCAGAAGTTACAGTGGAAAAAAATAAGTTATGTATTAAATTTCTTTAAGTAATTACAACTTGAATTTTATTTTGAACCCACTAACATTGGGATTTAATTTCAAATTACATATAAAATTAATTTAATGTAATTACCAACATTATTATTTCAACACAACCCAAAAAAATAAAGTTTGCAACTTAGAAGGTCTATCTTAATCAATAAATTAGAATTTTTATGTGGCAGCCATGGATTTAATCAAGTGGTGGTAAAAGGCCTGATGAATTACTTTTTAGAGTGTAGTTGAATATGTGATGTAGAGTAATGTGTAATGTTACAATGGTGAGGCATCATCATCACCCACTGGTTTAGGGACTCCTGTTCTGGAGCTTCAGCTAAAACAGACCCTACTTTATTATTTAACTTAGAAGCAGCAGTTGAGACAACCAAATTATCAGGTACATCAAGGTCTTAGGGTTTTAGATGAAAAACAGACGTAATTCAGAAACAAAGACTTTTTTCAAGTAGCCAAGCTGTTGAGCATCAATGTGAATTTTATTCATTGAACAGGTATTCTTGGTGTTCTAATAGCTGCAATTCCTGCAGTGTAAGAGACTTAACAGCAGATAAAGAATCAACTATAGCAACCTTTATATATTTCTCCATCATATTTCTGCAATGAATTCATGCACATTTCTGTGAGCGTGCAATGCTTCATTCAGTGGTTTTAGTAAGGCATGCCTTAACACCTTACACATATAAAACACATTACTCGATCAGAGAAACTATACTGCAGCTTAAGCATAAAAGAATTGGTGAAAATGTAATGTTGGTGATAATGTTTCCAGCTACACCATTAACCTTGCTCTATAGTAAACTCCTCAAGCGCCATAGCAATAACTTATTCGTGGCTGGGAAATCACTACTGACATTGAAAGTAAAAATCTTGGTAGTAGTCGTGCTGTGCTATACTCCAAAGTTTGGTATCAATCGATACAAAGTAACTACTGGGCGAGTACTGCCAATGCCAACACTAGTAGTATATTGTCACGAAGTGTGAAGAACTGCAGGCAATATAAAGATCTTATTGAATTCTTACATTTAGTGTGACCTTGACCTTGACCCAATTTTCACCCAAACAAAATCAGCTCAAGCTGTTATTGGTATCAACCATCAGACAAAATTTAAAAGCAATATCTTGAAAACTGTGGACACAAGACTGCAGACAAACAAACAAATGGAGCCGATTACATACTCCGTCCCATCAGGGGGAATAAAATAAAACAGACAAATAGACACAGAAAGTTTCAGACATTCCAGACATTTTTTCTAGAGCATGTTTGCGGTTTATTTTTATCATTTCCTAAAGAAATTATTTAACACAGTTCAGTGGGACATGTACTGAAATTTGAAGATATTTTTTAATAGAATAAAGCTAGCATACAGTAAATATACCACGTATTTGGTTTATAAATTAAAATATGAGAGATTGAGGGAATCTGAGAGACATAAAATAATGGGTTTGAACATATTTTCACACCCAGACTCAGGCACAGGAGCAGTATGAGTCTTCAGTTTTGAGTATTCCCATGGTGAACTCAGAGTAATGCTACACTGTTAAAGCAACATTTTACTATGTTTTCCCAATTCTGATGGGATCTCTTATCTTTAGCTTTCATTTCCAGAGGATTAGGCGTTCTCATGGATTTAATTGCGATCTCCTAAACCTCAGTATCCTCTTGTCTAACACTGTCTCTGTGGGGGAACTCCACCTCGGTGCTCTTGTCTGTCTAAACCACAGCAATTATTCAGTCTACCTGAGCTGTGCTTCTGTCTGCCGCTTTCTAGCCTCTGTGCTGCTGAACTCTGGCTGACCTGACAGTAGACTGGTTTAACCTCACAGTAACCCCCGCACCCACTTGTCTCTTCACACCCACAAGATCACCCAACCACGCACGCACACACACACACTCACACACATACATACTTCTTCACACCCAGCCAAAGTGCACAAACAGTCAGCTCTTTCATTTGAACATGACGCCTGACTGGCAGAGTGAACTGCCTCGCACTGAATAAAATTTTCATCCATTTTTAAACACTTACGGAAGAAGCTGAAAAAGGGGAAG
The DNA here is from genome assembly GCF_041146795.1 of Maylandia zebra. Taxonomy (NCBI): domain Eukaryota; kingdom Metazoa; phylum Chordata; class Actinopteri; order Cichliformes; family Cichlidae; genus Maylandia; species Maylandia zebra. The sequence continues at coordinate 22,836,046 of NC_135185.1, forward strand.
TGGAATGTATGCCAGCTTCAAAATACAGTACGCAAACAAACAAATATAAAAGAGTATGTATAGAAGTAATAGCCTCAAAGCAGCATGAGGAAGCTTCACTCAACAGCACAGTCAGCTGCAGGGAGGCCGTTGGCAAACGCAGCATATGGCTCTTTAGAAACTGTGTAGCTTGTGAATGGAAATCAGGCTGCAGATGTTTGTTGTCTCCGAATGTTCCCATGGAGTGCATTTAGTGGACAACTTATAATGGTTTTGTCAGGGCAAAAAAGAAACTTGTGATCACATGCTCAGTTCTCACCTCTTTGACAAACGGGTCCAAGCATGTGTCAAAACATCCAAACTGATCCAAATCATCCAATCCCAGCTTGGTGAGGTCATCCGTCGGCCACTTATCGCATGTTGGTGGTTTTTCGTCTGTAAACGCGATGAAAGGCTGAAATCTAAATATAATCATTCAGTCAGTCACTCAGTCATCACTCAGTCATATCTGTGAAGGGTGTTTCAAATCCCTTTGTAGAAGAACACATCGTTTGAGATGTGTTCCTTTCTCCACTCGCTGTCATCAAAAACAGAAATGTCTCAAAGAAGGATGTTGTCAGGGCACTACATCTGAACTTGTCACTGGTTTAAAAAAAAAAAAAAAGACAGCATGGGAACTGAAGCTTTTTGCACCTGATGACAAACAGCAGCCTACATTTTTAAAAGGAAAAAAAGGGCACAAGCACAATGCTCTAAAAAGAACATGGAAGGTGGCATAATGACTGCAGAAGCATTAAATAAACATTACGGCGAAATGACTTCTAAGTACAAACGTTAATGTTACACATGGCAGAAAATCTGAATGAATCAACCATTAGTCGAAGGCAAATTTGCCTCCTCGTTGTCAAATAGAGTATGAGGCCTGATAGCAGGGAGATAGGACAAATGACGAGTGTGGTGTAATAGGACATCTGTAGTGAGTGTGTCACCGCCACACAGCCCCTGCAGATTTGTTTGTGCGTGCATGAGGAGCATTTGTCAAGTGTGAAAATGCAAACTGTATTTGCAAGCCTGGGTGTATACAGTATGTGTGTGCATATAGTGGGTATGATTGTGTGCATATTTGTTGCCAAAGTGCACTAAGAGCATTACACGGCTGAGCGCTCCGCTGACTCCCAGCAGGGCTTTTAGGCAACTTGGTGTCCATCGCTTTGTCTTGTAACAAACCAAGACACGCGCTCTCACACCTTTCCTGGTTCATTGTGAGGTTGTATTTGTGTGTGCTGCTGTGTGTTAACGTAGACAGTCGCACGCATGAGTTAGAGGCTGCGTGAGTGACAGCTCGCCCTGTACTGCACCATAAACTTCTGGTCAATGGCGATCAAAGTAGATCCAGATCTGCAGCCCGCTGTTTCAGTCTTTTATTGAAGTCAACACAATAAATGAACTGATTTCTAAAATAGTCTGTGAAAAGGATTCCTGTTGTAATCAGTGCGTCGTTTCATCAACATAGTTTTTGCTTCAAGGGCAAAACTGAAGTGACATCTGCACTGCAGTCTGCATAAAATTAGAACAGTGATGGAAAGCACTGACTTTGCTTGACGATTTAATATTTCATGAATATTCCAAACAGGGTCAAAGATTTTACAATTCACATAATAATGTTAATAAGAATGGCAAAAAATAAAATAGACTCCAAAACTTCGTAGTATTGCTTGCTTTTCTCATTTCAGGCATTTCACATCAGTGACTTGAGAGGGTTAGGGTATGTGGAGTCTGCAGAGTTTGCTGACATGCAAATTCTGGACCTTTTACTATTTCATCAATAGCACATCTTTCATGTTAGCTTGAAAGTTAAAACTTTTTTAATCAATATCACATTTGATCACCAGCCTCTGCAGCCCCATCTTACTCCCCTTCAACATCCTATTCTAAGCCACCTGACCTCTATGTGTGTGTGTGTGTGTTTGTGTGCTTGCCTGCTTGATTGCAGGACTAGAGACAGGTGCCCTGAGCTGGAGCAGAGCCTCACCAGCTGCACCTTGTCAGTGATCAAAACACCCAGCTCTTCTACCGCCGTCTTTCAAAAATCATAGTCACCACTAAAGTCAGTGAAATTGCAGTCGAGCCATTTGATTGATTACATCTTGATAGTCATCATTTGTTTCATAGTTTCCCCTCCGTATTTAACTCTGAGCCTCATTCTTGCAGCACCTCTTTTGGATTTCCTCGCTTCTCTGGAGCCTTGCACTTCTCACCAGCCCAAATAGCACTCCAGCTCTCCAGCCTAAGCTTTTCCCCAGCCTCTCACCAGCGTACCTGCTCCAAATAAATCACCCTTTACCTGCAACCTGCTTCCCTTTGCTTTAATATCCGCTTTTGGGATCACCAGTTCTGTGGAACACATCAAGTTACAAACTGTAATGGGGAAAAAATGTTGTTTGCAGTGACTGATCCGCAGGAAAAAATATGAACCTCCTCTCTAGTTCATCTAAACTCTGCAGAACAGTTTAGTGCCTTTCAGTAAATGATTTTGGTTTTACTGCCAACAACTTTGAAAAGGGAGTAAATATTGAGCTCACTATATAATCACCAGATCGTAAACATTACTCAGAATGAATGCTAATGTTCCCTGTTCTAGCTGTATCCATTAAAAGTTTTGCTAATGTGCCCCCGGTGAGCACTTGCTGTCTTTGCTGCTATTGCAAACTTCGACTGTATGAAAAAGTTGTGAAGTGAAGCCACTGCAGAAGTGCCTTAAACCTGCACTTTATATATCGGCCACCAGGGTGAGATTTGGATGGTTGCAAAAAGAATGATTGTGAGGAAGTCATTGAGAAAAATAGGCTGGTTTGACCTTATTGGCTCAGGCTGAGATTCTATAGTGTCAATAAACGGTGACTTCAACTTATTCTTTTTGTAAATTATTGTCTGGTTTTAAATCAAAAGGAGAATAAATCAGGATATTTTTAGTTCAAGACTGACTTTAACCAGCTAACACCCTTTTGGTGTTTCAGTCAGATTCATCCTTTGCTGGTGACATCTGACTTCAAAACAACAACATGGTAACTATGAAAACAGTCAGCTCAAGGTCTCAAACAGAACCTTAGTACCCACTGGGTGATGCTGGTGGCTAAATCCCTTTGAGTGGTGATTAAAACAAAGCAACTCTGTCTTTCTTTTCATGGTTTTGCAGCTTCCAAAAATTATACGACTTGCAAGCACCATACACCAACGAAGGCTGTGCGATTTCACAGTTTATATCCTCAAATGCTCTTAAGCCACTCTATGCTAACATTTATACCAGCATTTGGAAAGCTGTCAATAATTAATACCTCCAACTTCAATTGGGAATCATTGCATCCCTACAACTAAAAATTTTCCCTGACCTTGCAAACAACTTGGAAGCAACAAAGGGCTGAATTTTATGAATGTGAAAAGCAGAATTTTAATATCTTTTCCATCTCATGTGGCTGCTCTTACCTACTGGAGGCCTGAAATCAAACTGGCTGGTCAGAAAAACCAGTTTCATAAAAGAACCAGCAACATTTTCTCATGAAACCTGTGAACAATGTTTTATTAATCCTGAATTTTTCTCCAGTGCTTCCTGTATACAGCACACTGGAAAAACAGCCAGCCCTTCCAGAGTATTCACATGAACATCTGTTATTTATTTATTTTTTTTGTGGGGGGGTTATGTCCTTCGTGATATACATATGCTCTTGGGGCTGGTTTCAGAAGTGTCTCAGTCATAAACTTTCCCATCTTTGTGTGCATCCCATTGTTAATTGATCTGAGATGAAACAGCAGCTCTTCTGTGTCAAATTCATGATTAAATACATTCCCCGCCCTAAAAAAAACCATCAACCGGTGCCTGATAAAATGGAATATGCAAGCGTTGCCACTGTCACGCGATGCAGACGGTCCCCAACGGAAAAACACCAATTACAGATGGCAACAAACACAGACCTAAACCCAGGGAGATTGCTCCCTGCTGTGAAAGATGGCACAGAATTCAGTGCAGGTCCAAAGAATGGTTCTTATTAAAATGCTCAAGACAGATTAGAATGAATAGAGAATTTTTGCCCTTTGAAAGATGATTAAAATGAATACAGAATTGCTTCTCTGAACGCTATGCTGCATACGGTCGCACTGCTCAGACTAGCCTTTTAATATTTAAAGGGAGATGTGTGGAATCCAGAGCCGAGGGTGGCGGAGGAAAAAGGGCGAGGGTGAAGTGGGGAAGGAAGACTGGTTTGGGTGGGGGGCAGCAGAAGGGGAAGCAAATGGAGGAAAATGCTTGATCACGACTGCAACAAGAAAGAGAGAGGGCCAGAAAGAAGAAGAAGAAGAGCAATACGTCCAGCCACTGTTATTCGTTTTCATTTGAACCTCTGAACCCTGAATGACTTCCCATGGGTAGAAACGGCTTGTCAGCGCTGCGTGTGCGTTAGTGTGTGTGCGTGTGCAAGAGAAAGACAAAGAGAGTGTGTCCACGCTTACATCAGCAGTTCAAACCCCTCATTTCACCGCCTCAGCACCCCTCAGTATTGCACCCTGTTCTCTTTACGCCCCATCTCTTTTCTTCTATTTCGCCTCCACCCGGCCACCACCCCGCTGTGTCGCCAGGACGGCTATTTACTCTTCCAGGGCGACGATCAAAACACTCATTTTTCTCTGTCTGCCTGAAGCTCTTTTACTGGTCTTTTGTCAGTTAGCCTGCTTTGACTTATCTGACTGGTTTCTTGACAGTCAGGCAGTCATTCAATCAGCGTGTAACTGTCTGGCCTTCCTGTCTGTCCGGATGGACAGGAATATGTTAAAGTTGGATTTCTCCCTCGCATGTTAACAAGAAAAGGCAAAGCCTTTTCTTGTTAACATGCGAAAGACTGTAGCTAAAAGCTCTGTCAATGAGACTTGAATGTAGCCTAACTCAGAAAAACGTGCTATTCTTCTGTCTCCAGTACTGAACAGCTTTGGTGCTATGCAGTGATTTGCAGGTGCACGTCCACATGTGTAGCTGTTTACTGTCCCTTGAGGGCAGCGTCAAACATAGGCAAATTAAATGGGCCACCTACACATTACACATACAGGAGCTGCTCGGCCATGACCTTCTGGCGGCCCGTTTTTGTTCTGATGTTGTTGCCAGAGGAGGTTTGGAACACTGCAGCTACTGAGTCAGCAGAGAATTGGTGACTTTTACACACTATGTGCCTCTGTCACTCTGTAGCTTTACGTGGTCTGCCACTTGGTGGCCGAGTTGCTGTGGATCTTAAATCCTTTCACTTTGCAATACTTACAGATGATAATGAAATATGTGGGAGAGAAGAAATTTAGAATGGCCCATTCTTTCACAAAGGTTTATAAAGGCAAACTGCATGTTACTGAGACTGAAAACACATAGAAAAGCAAGATGTAACGTCTGGTTTAGATTTTTAACCAATCGCAACATTCCAGTAGTTGCCAGTCCTTCCTCCTTCCCACGAGTTCCTCCAGTGGCCATTTGGCGGAGTTCTCAAAAGGCTCCCGTGCTGAAAGTCAGGGAAAAATTGAACATGTTTACAAAATTCCCTGTTCATAACAACTCCACAGGGACCGGATTTTTTTTCCCCCTTGATGCATCTGTTAAGGTTTTATTATGCTACTTTTATTGAGCAGTGCATCAATACAAGCTGGTGTAGCAGCTGTCTGCTAGTCCACACTTCCTCTAATTTCAGTCATTAAACTGGACCTCTTGAGCGTGTTTGTATGACTGGTAATAAAATCAGACAAAAAACATGATTTTTTTGTATAATAACGACGGTCCAAGAAGGTAGTTGTCCAGTTCTTGTGCAAAGTGCTTGTATTGCTAATGCTAGCAGTCTGTTACTTTGCACCAAACAGCTCATGCATGCAGCCTGCAGACAAAGTTTGATAGAAGCCTACTTCGGTCTAATTTTTTTCTCCAGAAAACTGACGTGCAGAAAAGACTGAAGCCTTAATGGATCAAGACTTCTTTTCATTTTCTCATCATCAGTTTTCTGTATTCTGTCTTGGTTTTTCTTCTTTTTTTTATGGTGACTGCTGTGGTTATTTCTTCCTGATTATAAAATGCAATGACAACAGAGAAAAGTCGTATCCAAGCATTTTAGCATGTTTTCCGGTGCTTTGAGGTGCAGGACCGTTGTTAATGGATGTAGGTTTAAAGGTTGAAGCAATCAATGCTGGATGCTGTTCCACACACTAATTTGGGGATAGACGCAGTTGGCAGATGGCATCAGTATGCCTCAAAGTGTTTCTCTGAATCCGTCTAACTTCAAAATTAGATGAGATTCAACAAACAAATTAAACAAGGTTTGAACTTCTCTTGTCTTGAAACAGTGCAGCTAATATAATATTTATGTAGTTTTTTTGCTTGGTGTAATCAGTCCTCCTGTTCATACTGACAAATAAAAGGTCCCTTCAGTGTTTCAAATAAAAGCGAAGACACACAAAATCCTTCCTCCTTTCAAAAATACATCCTTACGTTTGTGGGAAGACGATATGAAGCTTCAAAAGAAAGTTTAAAAGTCAAACAAGGTAACTGTTTCCACGGTTACAGTATTTTTAGTACAGAGTTTCCACTTTGTCTTAATAATATTTAAAAAAAAAAGAAGATTGCAGCTCAACTTTGGAAGTCTGGGTCCAATGTATTCCACTTATTAAACTCATTTTAACAAAAATCCAGGTGATTCATGTAAATTTTCATAAGGATGCATAATTGGAAGACTCTGCTAAAGCAGAAACGTTGTTTCTCTTAATCACCATGATAACAGCATTTCAGGGTTGAATCTTAGTATAACCTAGGTCTGACGTAGCAGACACACTTGAATGACCTCCCCTCAACAAAAAATCCAGCTTACAGTGTTTTTCCTGAAAATAAGGACTTAATTTCAATAAGATTTCCAGTATTCAACTTCAGCCTGAGCCACCGCACCACCTCTAAACAGCACAGAGTCCTCTTTGTGTTAATCAGTTAACTAATCCCACTTAGACTGAGGAGTCTGAGATCCATTTATTATGCAATATAATATGAGTTATGAAACTGAAAGCTCCCATGCATCTTTATCCAGCTCCTAATGGCATGCTGCGCTTGTGTTTGTGTGGTCCACGTACAATATTACCCATGTTGTGAGGACACAGAGCGAGTCCCCATAAAGTAAATCAGAATATGTTAGGGCCTGGACAGCCTTTAAGGTTACTGTGAGGTTACATACATGTGTTGTAGTATTGTTTGCAAGGTATAGACTGGTGCTTCAGTGTGAGTGTGTGTGTGTAAGTGTGTTTGTGTCTCTTCATAACTCATATGTCTTTATTCTGCTCTCATAATTAACAATCCAGTTTCATAGATGTTCATCCTCTGTGACAAATGAGGTCTGTGTTGGCCATGACCTAACCAAGGTCCGTTGTCTGTTTTAATGCTCCGGGGAGCGAAGCTGAGAAATGGGTCGGGAGAAGGAGAGGGATAGAGGAATCTATGTGTGCTTGTGCTGACCTTCGCGGGTTATTAAGGCCAGGATTCATGTTATTGTAAACCCCACAGAGACGAGACTTGGCTTTGATTCAGAGGACATTCGGTAGAAATAAGGAGGCTCAGATGCTGCTGGCAACACGGCCTCCCTGTTTAATCTTTCCTTGATGTTATAGGTGCACTGTTGACGCCGTGATAAAAAACAAAAATCCAGGCTTCAAAATGGGCTCTCTGAGCTCCTGCGAGATTTCATTTAATCATATCTTTTCATCTTTCTCAATCTTCTAAAGCGAACACCAATTTACACAAGCTGCAGTTTGCAAACAGATCTAGAGGTTTTCTTTTTTTTTCTTTTGAGGTTTTGCCAAGTTTTCAGTTTTCCTTATAGCTCTACAGTAACTCCCACTGTTACCTAATGAAGAGTCTAATTGTGCTGCTTTTTCCACCCTTTTGAGTGCTACTTAATGCATTGCGGCAATAGCAAATAGATGAGTTTGTTTGTGTTTGAAATCACAATGCACCACCTCACAGCTAAGACAGCTCTCTATTTTATACTTAGCAATGCTTGGATGACTTCTGAGAGTTGGTGCCCTGGCACTAATGAAAATCAAGATGGAACTGATGATGAAAGGGAAATGTAAGACTGACAACTGTTGAGATGCAGGAGATGGCAGGAAGCGTTGCTCTCCCCTGTCGAGAAACATGTCAGGGCCTGTAATGAGTCTTCCTGTCTCATATGAAATAAAAACGTGCTATTATCACAACTCGATCACTCTCACATTACGAGTGAAATTACAGGGTGCACCAAAAAAAAAAAAAGAGAGAGAGAGAGAGAGACTGTAAGCTGAGGACATGAAATCATCGCAAGGATCCCATTCAATTTCCAGAAATGTTTTCTCCTTTATGTACGTGTGCTCACTGAAATCTCCGAGTGGAGGAGGGATGTAATAAATTATATTTCCATTCATATTATGCCAGAATCATTCAGAGAGATTTCTGATCGCACTGCCGACGAAAAACTCGCAGCAAAACTTTTTTTTATTGACCCCTGCAAGTGTGAAGATGAAACACTGCCACGTGTAATTACCAGGAAATTCAAACTCTGCTTGACTAAATATAGACATGATAAGACTAATTGATATGGATAATTTTTTTGACAGGACCGACTATAAGGGGAGGAAATGCGAGGAACTATTTGTTGAGTTGGACCTTGTTTAGCTCCGATCCTTAACTGTCTCTCCACGGTCACTACATCACAGACGTCAATATGAATTACATTAAAGTAGCGTCAGGCTCACCGGCTTTGATCTCATCCCCACTTTATTTAGCTTATGATGATGAACCTACAAGAAACTCATCAGCGTGGCCAGAATGAACAGCTATAATTGTCTTTACAAGGTCGCGGAGTGATCTTTTTTAATTTGACGGCATTGTTAATTTCTTTCAGCTAATATCGCCGGACTGCCCTCGGGGTTGGGGGGTTGGTGGGGGAGGGGGCTGTTTCTTTCATGGTCTTAAGTCCAAAAAAAGGACAGCATTGGAAAGGAGAGAAGCGGGGCTGGTGACACACACTGCAAAAAAAGTAGGATTAAATAAGTCTAAAGCACTTTGCCAGCAGTATGTAGATATAAATAAATCTACTTTTGTGAAAATGAATAAATAAACAACTAAAAAAGCCTCCTGTGAAATGCCCAATGGTAAAATTTGATCAGACTAGGACAAGGCTAAGATTTTTGCTTTTTTTTCTCAGGATCTGAGATGACACTCAGCTGCCCACTCCCTGACCCCTCCATATATTTCTGCCGCCTCAGTGAAAAGGACAAAAGGTGCAAACCTACCTGATGACCCTTAAAAACTATGAAAAAGCAAACAGAAGTAGAAAGCAGCTATAAGCCCAAACCAGCGATGAGCTCAGTACATTAAGGTACATGGAAAACTATCACTCACGTCATTTTATCAGAGTAGCGTGCTGCATGTAGGTACAGCACTCGACATTAACACTTCTGACCGAATGAATCAATCAAAGATTTCCTTGATGCAACCAGCAGACAAGTTTAAACTGTGAATCACCCATCAGACTGACAACATCTACCTTGATGCTTCAGCTCACCGTACAGAACTGTATTTTTGGCATGCTGTTGCGTCTGCTTTGTGTCATTGAGCTTGCAAGCGTTCTTTCATATATATATATATATATATATATATATATATATATATATATATATATATATAATAAATCTGCATAAACTGCGTTTCTGCTTGTAATGAGGTTTGTGCCTACGCAAATCTCCAGGCGACTGAGCGGCATTCACTTTGTAGCGTCTCACAGCAGATAGAAATGGAAGATAAAAAGGGCGGAGGCTGGAAGCTCCAGGAGGGGAGATGGTGGTGTTTAATCAGGTCCTTCGTTCTTCTTCCCCTGCTGTGGTGAGCGTTGGGCTTTGACTCTGCCGCTCCCGTCTCCTCTGGCATTCCTCTGTTGCCATGGCAAAGCCACACTTATTCTCATTCCAGTGGCATTCTGCTGAATCTATGCCCAGCAAACAGCCAAAAGATGCTCGCGCAGGCACACATGCACCACCAAAGACAGACATGAATTTTTGATAGCAAGCATGCAAAAATGCTGAGTTACACATATTGAATACCAAGTTTGAAGCATATATATATATATATATATATATATATATATATATACACACACACACACACACACACACACACACACACACACACACACACACACACACACACACACACATATACACAGGTGCATATATTCACACACAGCCTGTGCACACATTATTGTTTGTCATGTGTGAGCTTGAAGAGCTGTAAGCCTGAAGCCCCTACTGACTTGAATGCAGATTTGTGCTACAACCATCTGTCAGCTAACAGCTCTCTATGTTCACCCTGTGTGTAATTTGGACACTTGCAAGGCAATATGGCATAAAACCGCATCATATCTCACACATGGTATGCCAAACTGTATATCTCAGTCTAAGCAGCACTATCCAGGGATTGAGCCCTGGGCATCTGCCTTTGGCTTCATGACCGCTCTCTGATAACAGCATTAATAGGACATGGTTAAGATGGGGAAGGTGGGGAAGGTGGCTGCAAATGAAACAGGGAAGTAGAGGATGAGGGAATCTGTGAGAAGTTGGCTTCTTAGGTAAAAATAAATAAAACCCAGAATCTCAGTTTCTTCCTTTTTCTTCATTAGAAATATGAGGACCAGCTCGTCATCATTGCTTAAGGTGGAATTTATTTTCACTGCTTTTTTTTCATGTTGTTTTTTTGCTACACACTCGGTGTTTAATGGCCTTAATGCTGCTGTGGTCCTCGAGGCTATCCTGGACACTGTGCTTGTGTCCCCCAAGTACTTGACAGAATATCCTTCAAGAAGGCTGGAGAACAATTCCTAAAGACAAAGATTGGCTAGGAGAGTTCAGGCTGTACCGAAGAATAAAGGTGGTCATACCAAATACTGATTTCCAAGCTTGTTCAAATCTGTGCTGTTTTTGCCTTTTGATGTACAGTATTTATGTAGGTTTGCATATGTTTCAATAAATCGATGGACCATTTCTTAAAAAGAAAATATAAAGAAACTAGACTTCAATTACTGGAGAAACTGAACTGCTGCTACTGGCAGCTTCTTTAATAGGCTACAAATTTACTGTACCTGAGATAGCAGCTACCCTACTGCATTATAGAATTGCTCCGAGGGGTCATAATGATTTCTGTCAAGTTTTTGTATTCAAAGTGTACTCACCCTCACTGTTCAGGGACATTTACCTTGTTGTGGTAAAATTGTCCCTCTGCAGTATGTAATAATTTTGTACTGCTTAGTTTTCTGACTAAGATTATAAGGAAAAAAAGGATTCCTGAAAAAATTCTGATGTGTGAAATATCCCATGCTGTACTTGAGCTCACAATCTTCAATATAAAGGGGGAAATAACACGTGCCACTAATGGCAAGGTGAGAAATTGGTGGCTCTCCATTCAAAGTCAATGAGACTTTATCACCAGAAAAAGTTGAATATTTCAGAAACGGTACCAAATTTTGAAAATCTAAATAGACGCACGCAGCACACAATCGAGCCAGTCTTTTTAAGCTATGAACAGTCTGTCATGCCTTACCTGTGTTAGAATAATTAGCCTGCAAAGAAGAAAAATGGCAGACATCAATAATGTATACTGTTTTGTAACACCAACATAGGTTGCTTCCATACAAAGGCTGAGATATGGAAGCTAGTTACCACAACAAAAAAGAGAAAATTTTGCCAACCAGCAGTCAAAATATCAGGATTACTTGAAAATTTCAAGTTATTAACTCAAATTTTTTAGAACATAATATGAAAGTTAGTTATTAAGTCAATCCAACTTTAAAATAGCCTCCATGCCATGTCTAAAAAGTATCCACAGATTCAAAATTGTGCATTTATGTTTGCATTGTTATTGCAGGGTGATCAAAAAATATCTTATGATCATTAAACAGATTAAAATGTACCTTGTCAAAGATGTGTAGTAATAGTTATTAAAGGACAGGATTTGGTAATAACTTCTGGAAACAGGGAAAGAATCATTGTTTGGTAAAAGGACTGTACGTGAAGCGACCCCCTCATGGCAGGAAAATAAAGTATAAGACTTCGGCATTGTCAGTTAGTTATTTTTCAAGTCTTTTTTTTCTTCTTTTGCAGACCCATGATTTCTTAATAACTGCACAAAACCACATGTAGACTTTTTGTAGTTTTTTTGTACAAAACACTAGCAATAGCGTGACTTCACGACAGCCTTGACAAACCTATTCTTCTGACAAAACACGGTAACACACTCATACTCCATGAAAGTCTTTTCATCCATTGTCAAGAAATATGTGCCCCTATTTTATAAACCTTTCTCAGCAGCATTTACCCAAAACAAAGAATTTTAATTAAAAGATTGCTGCGTCGATGTTCCTGAACCGAGCTAACCTTCCCGACGAGCAGATTGAAAGACAACTGCTAGTGTTTGCAGAGAAATTATTGATTTACCCGTCATTAAGGCTCGAACCATGGTGGGTGCCGCCCCAGTGCAAAGTTGGTTTTGGCCGCTCGGTTTTTATCCAAAATGTTCCATCAACAAATATGCACAGTTGGTCATGAGACATAAACACTGACGTCATAAACAGCGGTATTTAACCGAGTGGATAACCATAAAGGAGGATTTATGTTCCACATTGTTTTTTAGTCAGACTTTTGTGTTTGTGTGTGGTTTATTTTTAATCGAATCAAGATGTCCCTCTTTAAGTGTGCTAAAGTAAAGTTTATCGAATACTTTTTTTCCCTACAAAATCATCCTGCTGCAGTTTTAAATGTTTGATTTTAGAGAGTTTTCAAAGTGATCCCAACATTTGCAGTATAATCGTTTTGGTAGCTGATGTTTAAACACTGTAAAGTGTGTTTCAATGACATGCAAACGTGCCCTTAACCTTTATTTCACTTCATCTATTTTTCACACGGCTGACTGGTGACACATCAGTGCTAATTCAATTCTGTTCATCTGCCTGCTGAGTTCACGGAGAAAATTTGCTCACCAAATTAGCATTGATGAATGACTTACGAGCACCGCGGTGGCAGTCAGGTGACTACCATTTATCTACACTCTAAAGACTGGTTGTCAATACAAAAAAGAGGGTCTCAAAACATATTTGATGCATGCCCAGGTGCGCAGAAACAGATCTAATGAGTCAGTGGATGAGTCAGAAGTGATCTCAAGAGAAGTAAAACATGGAGTTGCTTAAAATATAAAGGACACGAATGCTGGGGTACTGGAGGACAAGGATGGAAGATGAGTCATGGGCGAGAGCAGAAGTAGCCTGAGATAGAATGGTGGTCTTCAGAACTGCATGAAAAATATCTGTAGAAAGAAGTCATGAAAAGCTGAAAACAGGCGTGAATAAATTCACACATTTTCAAAGGGAACCTGTCATTCTCATTTTCAGGTCTGTATTTTTACTCTAAGGCCCTGCTGGCATATCTTTGTATGATTTGCAGTTAGTAAAAAACAAAACAAAGCAGCCCTTTAGTTCAAACAGGCTGCTTCAGCTGCTATTTCTTAAGGCCCCCAATCTGATGAGCTCAGTGTTCTTTGCTACAAAAAATACGGACGTATTAAGGTAAACTAGATTCCTGACTAAAAGATACCACTCACTCGCCTGAATGAAAAATTGCTTGTCTGGCACATAAGCCAAAAAGAGTTTCTTCATCATTTTTCAGTCCAATGTAAATGTGCTGTAGTGTCTCCTTGACTAGGCCACAGACTTCACTTTTTGAAGAAGTCAAGGTAGTAAAACTCACTTTTGTACCTGCTGGGGAGGTTCTACGATTAGAAAAACACCAATTATTAAAAATTCATGGTAGAAATAAAAAAGATGTTTGTTTGCAGTTGGACATATCTTGTCAATGTTTTTTTTAAAGCCTGTAAGGCTGAAGAACTTCAAATTTCAGTCAAAATAACACATCAAAACTGAGGAATTCAGTTCAGGCATGTTAAAAGTCAGCTTTAAGCTCAGACTAATGGACAAAGTGCAGTCTTTAAAAGGATAATAAGAGTGATTTAATTAAGAGTGATTAATTAAGATGGCGCCGGTGAGGTCGGCTGCCGTCACGACTGCTCCGACCACTTTTTCTTTGTCTTTGTTTTTTAAGTTAGTTTTCAGCGTTTCTAAATCGGCAAAATCATCACCATTGGGTACATTAGGTATGACAGTGACACTCTTGTTTCTATTGGTTTACAATGTACTCACAATTCGAAGTTTTTAACTCCGGATCCGAGCTGGCCGAGTGAGATCTCGAGGGAGAACAAAGGGAAGCGGCGGCGGCCTAGAGGGAAGCGAGCCGGCGTCAGGAACAGGCTGAGAGCTCGTGCACACCGCACACCTCTGCCTAGCATCCTGCTCGCCAACGTCCAGTCACTGGAGAACAAGCTTGACGACCTCAGGGCCAGGATAAAGTTCCAGAGAGACATTCGGGACTGCAATCTCCTCTGCTTCACCGAGACATGGCTGAACCCAGCGGTGCCGGACCACGCCATCCAGCCGGCCGAGTTCTTCTCGGTTCACCGCATGGACAGGACACGGGACTCGGGGAAGTCAAGGGGAGGCGGCGTGTGTTTAATGGTGAACAACAACTGGTGCAACAGTGCGAACGTTGTTCCTCTCACACGCTCCTGCACACCAAATCTGGAACTACTGTCCATCATGTGTCGTCCTTTTTATCTACCTCGGGAATTTACATCGGTCATTGTAAGTGCCGTTTATATTCCACCACAAGCGGACACGGTCACTGCCTTATGCGAGCTGCATGAGGCACTCACACAGCACCAGACACAACACCGGGACGCTGCGCTTATTGTGACGGGGGACTTTAATAGCGCCAACCTCAAACGCGCAGCGCCGAACTTTTATCAACACATCACCTGCCCCACCAGGGGTGAAAGGACACTGGACCACTGCTACACTACGGTCAAGGATGGCTACAAGGCACAATCCCGCCCCCCGTTTGGCAAATCTGATCACGCCGCCATCTTCCTCATGCCAAAATACAAACAAAGGCTGAAACAGGAAGTTCCGGTTCAGAGGAAGGTCGCGCGCTGGACGGATCAATCGGTGGCCGCGTTACAGGACGCACTCGATGACGCAGACTGGGGCATGTTCAGAAACAGCTCCGACGATGACGTCAACGTGTTTACGGAAGCGGTTGTGGGATTCATCGGGAAACTAGCGGATGATACCGTGGAGACAAAGACTATCACAACGTTTCCCAACCAGAAGCCGTGGGTGGATAAAACCATCCGCGACGCTCTGAGATCCCGCACCGCTGCCTACAACACGGGACTCATGACGGGGGACATGGACCCGTACAAAGCCGCGTCATATAACGTGCGGAGGGCGGTGAAAGAGGCGAAGCAGCGCTACGGGAGGAAACTAGAGTCACAACTCCAACAGAGTGACTCTAGGAGCCTGTGGCGGGGACTAAGGACAATAACGGACTATAAAGCACCAACAACCGGTATGACGAACGCGGCCGTGACTCTGGCAGACGAGCTGAACACTTTCTATGCTCGCTTCGAGGCTGCAGCTAAGGTCTCCAACAATGCTAGTGTTAGCGGCGCTAACGGCTGCAGACAGGAAGATACTGCCAGCACCGGAAACGTGCTCGTCATCTCCGAGCATGAAGTAAGGAGAGCCTTCAAGAGAGTGAACACCAGGAAAGCAGCAGGACCAGACGGCATCCCAGGTCGTATCCTAAGAGACTGCGCATACCAGCTAGCTCCTGTGTTCACTGAGATATTCAACATCTCTTTATCTCAGTCGGTGATCCCCACATGCTTCAAAGAGTCCATCATTGTTCCTGTCCCGAAGAAACCCCACCCTGCTTCTCTCAATGACTATCGCCCTGTAGCCCTCACCTCAGTAGTGATGAAGTGCTTTGAACGCCTGGTCAGAGACTTCATCATTTCTTCACTACCAGACACACTGGACCCACTACAGTTCGCTTACCGTCCAAATCGTTCCACAGACGATGCCATCTCTCATCTCCTCCACACATCACTCACTCACTTGGACACTAGAAGGGGGAATTATGTTAAAATGCTCTTCATAGACTACAGCTCTGCATTTAACACCATAATTCCCTCCACACTCACCACCAAGCTGGAGCATCTGGGACTCAGCTCATCTATGTGTCAGTGGATCTCCAACTTCCTAACTGGCAGACCACAGGCAGTAAGGATGGGCGGACATGTCTCAGCCTCCACCACTCTCAGCACTGGAGCCCCCCAGGGGTGTGTTCTGAGCCCCCTGCTGTACTCTTTGTACACATATGACTGTGTGGCCACTACCAGCTCCACCACCATCATCAAGTTTGCTGACGACACCGTCGTGGTGGGCCTGATCTCTGATAACAACGAGACGGCCTACCTGAAGGAGATTAGGAATCTGGAGAACTGGTGCCAGAGGAACAACCTCCTTCTAAACGTCAGTAAGACAAAGGAGCTGATAGTGGACTTCAGCACTAAGCAGGAGAGGAACTACCAGACCCCCGTCATCAACGAGTGCCCAGTGGAGAGAGTGGAAAGCTTCAAATACCTCGGAGTTCACATCACGCAGGACCTGTCATGGTCCTGTCACATCAACACCGTGGTGAAAAAGGCCCGACAGCGTCTCTACCACCTCAGACGCTTGAGAGACTTCCAACTGCCCTCCAAGGTGCTCAGGAACTTTTACTCGTGCACCATAGAGAGCATCCTGGCGGGAAACATCTTAACCTGGTTCGGGAACAGCACCATGCAGGACAGACGAGCTCTACAGAGGGTTGTGCGGTCAGCTGAGCGCACCATCCGCTCCGAGCTCCCTGACCTGCACTCAATCTACAGCAGGCGGTGCCGGACCAAGGCCAGGAAGATCGTGAAGGACCTCAGCCATCCCAACAACAGACTGTTCTCTCTGCTGAGGTCAGGAAAGCGATTCCGCTCCCTGAAGACCAACACAGAGAGACTGAGGAGGAGCTTCTTCCCGCAGGCGATACGGTCTCTCAATCACACCACCACACAGTACTGACCCACACATGCAGTTCTTACACACACACTGGACTTTCTGGACTTTGGTTTTGCACAACACTGGTCACTATATTCTTCATTTCCGGTTAATACTTGTACAGCTGCTGTTATTGTGTATATATTTATTTATATTTAGATTTCTTCATACATTCTTATATAGTTCTATATTGTGTATTGTGTATTTTGTTGTACAGTTATTTTATTTTCAACTTTAATTTATATATTTATCTTTATCTTATTCTTCCCAGTTAAATTTACCCTTCATTCTAATTTGTGTTGTACAGTTATTTCATTTTTAACCTTAATTTATATTCTATTCCTTCCTAGTTAAATTTACCCTTTTTAATTTTTCATATTTATTTCCTATCTTATTCATAGCCTTTTCCTTTTTTGTTTTCTTTAGGTCACGAGCAGTTGTCCAAGCATTTCACTACATATCGTACTGTGTATGACTGTGTACGTGACAAATAAAATTTGAATTTGAATTTGATTTCTGGAAACATTTCTGTTTGAGGTGATTTTTGGGAGATCCACCACTGCTTAAAATAATAATCTGACTCCTGACTTAAAGAGATGGAAAACTCAAACTTAACAATGGATGTTTTAAAATGAGAATCAGTCGATATGCTCACTCCTGGAGCCAGCCTCAAGTGGCATTTCAAGGAGCTTTAGTTTTTTGGCATCCTAATCAGCTTACTTTGTCAACCCCAGAGGGTTTTTTTTTTTAGAGGTTGTGAATTCACTGGGCACTCGACTTGCTTTTTGTCCGTGATGAAAACAAATAAGAGGGGTTGGTTTGTTTTCTTACTCAAAAATGTAAATTTTTGAGCCCAAATCAGATCCAAAATACGAACCCACAGACCAACACTGGCAAATACTTTAACCACAAGGTCTATGGAAGGGAGAGCTGTTTGTAAATAAACTGGCATCAGTTTAATGAAGTAGAAGTAGAGGTGCATTTTTTCTACATGAGGTCATCTCACTTTTCAGAGCTTCTCATGTAACGTATAGATTTCTGATATGCTGATGTGTGATCAATAAAACACGGAATATCTCAGAAGTAAACAGTGACTGTTTATGGTGTGATACTTTAAATTTTCAATAATGCATGGCCGCACCCATATGGAAAAGATATATATAAATCTTATAAAGTTTTTATCTGTCTAGCATGAAACTTGTATGAAGAGTGAAAACACATATAAGATCCCTTGAAAAATTATATAATGAAACTTGTATGTTTTGTATACTTACTAAAAAAAAAAAAATGAAAGTAATGAGAAAGTGGCCACTTTTATGAGTAAATCATATATGTTTTTACTATTTCTTTTCCATATGGGCATAGTCGCTCTGGGCATTAAAGAAAGCTGAAAACACGCTGAACTTTGGCTACCGTTTAGACACGCACACTCGATGTGAGCACATGTTTTGATTCTGTGTCTCATTTAATTCTATGCTTTCCATAAGCACAGGCTGTTATGTCCAGCGGGCACACCAATACTCATGTGGAGTTATAAATAGCTAATGTCCACGCTCTGTTTGCCTCCTGAAATGGCTATTCCTTAAACAAACAAATACTCCTGACCCGATGGACAGATGAATGCCATAGGGTGTAGTTAGTGGGGAACACACTTTCCTGTAAATGACGGCTTCTGCAGCTTAACAAATATAAGCTTATTCAATAGCTACATTACATAAATAATTCGTGTTGACCTCCGGACGCTGACAGTTTCTGGAGAGTAGTGTGTTTGACGCAGACGCATGCTCGCTTTCCTGTTATAGACTGGTCAATACATCGATTAGCTAAAAAAAACCACACAATTTGTACTTGTAAGTACCAGCAGCACGCCCAGAGAGCCGATATTTGGCTGTAACAGGTCCGCCAGCTCATGATTACAACGATAATTTGTATCACTAGAGGCCGGGACTATTGAGCGAGACTCATTTACCTCGCTGTGTTGACAGGGAGGGCACTCAATGGGCTTGTGCAGATGTTTGTGTGTGCATGTGTGTGTGTAATCATGCATGTGTGGGCAATAGGGACACACTCATCTCTGCCAAGGTCAGAGAAGGAAGCTGTATTCATTAACCACAGCAACTGATTGTACATTCAGGGGAAATTTACACTGTGTGACAACAATGAAGACATTACAATGGGCAAAATGCTAGAGATGCAAAGATATTTCCAAAGCTCATCAGCAAGGAACCCTGGAGAGCAGCGAGAATTGTGTTTTTACTGTATAGGATAATTGTTCTCGCTGGATTAAAACACAAAAGATGAAAAGGGGTGATTGTCATGTGTTTTCTTCTTGATTTCACAGGAAACCAAGCCAAAGCTGTGATCTGACTTTCAAGTTGTGTGCCAATATGGCACCAGAGTCTGCACAGGGTACACGTTCAGCTCTCTCATCAGGGAGAAAATTGACCAATCTAGAAAATAGTGATGTGAAAACTACTTTTGTAGAACAGACTGTGACACAACGCTGTAGAACATGATAGAAAGAGAAAGACAGCATCATTCAGCCTGCGAGGCTTATTGTGTGTAGAGGAAGAGAATGAAAGAGAGTGACAAAAGTGGTTTATCTATCTGAAGATGGACACACGTACACTTGTATGCACTTAAAGCAATGATATACACAAAAAAGAGATGTCGAGAACTGAGCTGAATGGGGGGAATGCTGGGATCAGCTGATTAGGAATGAGATGAAAATTGGGGCAGGGCGATAAAGAACGGGTTCTTGTTTTCATCACTCTTGTTCTGAGCTTAATGGGGTCAGGACAGATGGAAGGAGGGAAGAATAGATGGCAGGAAAAAAACGCAAGGTAACAAGAGAAGAAGAGAAACGGGGTGCCTGCGACAGATGGAGAGGTGGAGGAAGAGAGTGAAAGGGAGAAAGACAGATAGATGAAGAGCGACGGAGGGATGGTGCCGACTGCTTCATCTCTACTATCAGATGAGGAGGAGGTCGGGTGCAGTAAAGGCAACTCAAGGTCAGGCTAAAGGGGGGAAATGAGTCAGTGAATTAAGCAACTCAAAATAATCCCATCAAGAGTCAGTATTTAATTAAAGTTCTTTTTACATAGTCACTTGTTTCTCAGCACCAAAGACATTTTTCCCATCGCATATCTGTTTCCCATGGCATAACTCTTTCCCACACTTACATAGGAATGAAAAACTTCTCTTTAAACCAGACTCAATGGCTTGTTTCACTCTTATCAGCCTGTCGAGTCTCTGTGGTTTCTCGGCTGTGAAAGCTCGCTGCTGTTCTGCTCCGACGAGGGCGCGGAGTAAGGGAAGGGGGGGGAGTTCCCAAGTCCTCGGTGCCTGCCTCCCTTCACTGCCCTGGGGCTCAACACCAGCCGCTCGACCAGCAGACCTCTGAGACTTTTTTGCCACCCAAGCGTCCAAATAATGCCTGCAAACATGCAAGCCGAGAATGGGCCCTGTTTACAGGGCCGCAAAGGCACTCCTTCAAAGAAAAATTCTATCAATTAATCTATTTTTCAAGTGGGAGAAAGAGCAGCGTTTTTGTGGCGTTAGCCTGTGTGATGGACTGATCTTCAGAGAGCTCAAAGGAGTGTCAAATGCACTGTACTGATAAGGCTGGGGGCAGGAGAGGAGGGAGTGAGGTGGTGGGGACGCTGAAGCTGATTAGCTGATTAGGTGACGAGGGCTGCTTCTGAGCTCTTTAATTTGCTCGACCAGAAAAGAAAAGTAATTAATCTCAAACTTCCAAGACCTCTTGGGGCCTTCAAAAGCACACCGAGAGCGAAAATCAACAAAAACAGTAAGCCTTATTGTGAAAGTCTGTTTATTAGCCAAATTGGCTGATTGTTTTGTTTGCAAAATCCCAGATTTAAGCCTCGCAGACAATCTTGAGGGTGTTGGGGTTTTTTTTGTCTCTCTCTCTCTTCTGAAGCTTGTGCTCACATCTGCTTCTGCTTCTGCTGCACCGCCAAAGATGAAGCTATGTGGTAATTTTACAAAAATGCGCTTGGCATTTTCACAGAGGTTGATAACTTGTCCACAAAATAAGTCTTTTGAGCTGCTGAAAGGAGAAAAGAGGCAGCAGTGAACTGCTCGAGATGAACTCAGAGCGATTTTTAAAAGAAAAACAGGTATTTCTTCTTGGTGTTTATCTTCTGTCTGCATCCCATAATAAGACAGCATCTTTTAAAACGACTGCCAGAAAAAGGGAAAAAAAGGAGTGAAGGACAAAGGAGGGGATTTATTCAAATTATACCAGCGATGAAGGGAATAAGTTGAGGAAAGAAGAAAATAAAAAACAAAAGATTGTGATGGAAAAAGGTTAGGAGAAGGGGGGTGATAGACGAGATACATGAAAAAGAGATGGAAAAAAAGAGGAAACGTGGATGAAGAATGATTACAAGACGGAGGGACGCTGTGATAGAACAAGACGAGGGCAAAAGAGATGAGAAAAAAGAACAGAGAGATGGAGAGAGGATGTCCCCCGTTGTTTCTGGCCAGTAAAGGTTTCATTACACCATGCGATAACGGCAGCTGGAGATCATCTGTGAAATCTAGACCACTCCGTTATCCCACCACTTCCCGTATAACAATGCTGTTTACTGCTGTATCGCTTTACCCTAACAGTAACCTACCTCTTCAAATTACACCCTCAGTGCACAGGCCCACAATGAAAGTTGCAGCTGATAAGGAAACGGTACACACCGACAAGCATACACGTGGAAACGGATCCATACAGAAACTTTGGTGCAGAGTTTAGGAATCCTTCAAGCTACATAAATCTCAGGTGACAGCAGTTGTTTGCATGCAGAGTTCTCGGAGTTCAAAATTGCTTTTATATGTAGACAATAGCTTACAGAGTGAAAAACTAGATTGAATTTGAAGTATCCCATTTTTGTCTCTTTCGCATATAAACGTCAAATCCCCCTTACACAAGCCTGAATATGCAAGTTGGAGTAACTCGAAGGGAACTGGGATACTTTTACACAGGTTTCCAGATTCTGGTGACCAGTGTTGGGACTAACGCGTTATTAAGTAACGCGTTACAGTAACTACGTTATTATTGTGGTAACGAGCACGGTAACTAGTTATTATGCCAAAACCGGGAACGCGTTACTCGTTACTGGGATTTAGATAGGCTCGTTACTCGTTACTTCGTGTGATGGCTATCGCGGAGCTTCCACAGATTCAATAACATTAGCAAGTGGAGGAAGCCAGCAGGTGGATGAAGGAAAAGGGAGGCAAGAGGAGAGACCCGAGGCGGCCGCCGGTCCGAGTGTCAGGTGAACTGAACTTCAGGTAAGAAGTTACGACCTGCAGTCCATCTGGGTCAGATATGAACCAAGTTTAGGTGGAGTTTATTTTCGTTATGCTGACTTTTTCGTACTGCGTGCTAGCTAGCATGACGGAGTTTCTATACAGCTGGGTGGTGCTATGATGTCACTGATGTTGAACTTTATTTTGTTCATAAGTTATTAGATTTGCCAACCGTCCCGTCTGGTATTCAGAGAAAATATTACGCGTTTCATATTGAGGTGAAAAGGAACAGTTTGTCCCGTAATTCAGCTACAATGAAAAAGGCACAAAGCTGGAGTTATTCTGTGTTTACGCTGCACAGCTGCCTCTTCTTCTCTCATTCTCTCCCCTCTCTCTCCTGTTGCTACTTCAATCATGAAACTGATCAGTGATCAGCTGATCGGCTTTTCTCTCTCGTTTGTTTATCGCCCACTTTGCGCCAGAAAGAAGAAACCAGCGGATGTCGCGGTAAACAACAGCAGCACGTTTAAGCTTGATCAGCTGTTGTTAGAATTTATTTAATATTAATTTCTAGTATCAGCTGATGTTTGCTGGAGCCACAGCTGTAAAGCTGCTGGTCATGATATGATTTGGTTATGTGGTGAGAGGGAAACATGAAGATGAAACCAGGAGATGTCCTTACTGGATCATCAGAGCTGTGATGGAGAAACAGGTTTACCTTTTAGGTGACATGAATGAGTTGAAGGGAAGTTATGAACTGTTTCTGAGAGACAAATAACCCCAGGATCCTTTTTTAGGTAGCTGACAGCTGGTAACTGTGCAGGTGCGGATCTAGCAAAGTGTTGCCAGGGGGGCAGGTAGGGCATTAACAGGGAGAGGGGGGCAGAAGGAAATACTTTCTTATTCTCATTTAAAATGTCTCACTTTTAAAAAAAATAATTATCTGAGTCTTTATTATCTGAGGCAACAAACAATTGATAGATTGATACATATATACCATCAGAACAGTGTACATCACTGTCACAACAGTGTTTATTTTCATTCAAAGGCTTTATGATTTTTCCTATAATGGCGGCCGGTCTCTAGTCAAAATGCCCGGGACGATTTTCTGTCCCAGTCCAGCCCTGTATGCAGCTCATCTGCAGTCTGCTGTTACCTACATCTTCCTATTCAGAAGGCAGAATTTCCGAGTTCTGAGTACAATCAAAGCACCACGACTGCAGTTTTTGTGTTGGATGTAAAAAGCAGGCTAGGATAGAATCAGGCGTGGGATTTCTCTCGTGGAAATGTGCACATTATTTTTTCCTTTCTATTGGTAGGTGGCACAGTGCACTTGTGGCAAGTAAGCAAGCTAGAAGACTGGCAGTCTGGCTGGGTATCCAGTTACGGAAGCAACACATTAACAAGAGAATTCTGAGAAAAACCAAAGTTACTTTCCCTAGTAACTAGTTACTCTGAAAGTAATGAGTAACTTGAAGTAACTGAGTTACTTTTGATAGAACTAGTAATGTAACTAAGTTACTATTTTAAAGATAAGATAAGATAACCTTTATTAGTCCCACACGTGGGAAATTAAAGTAACTTACCCAACACTGCTGGTGACACACCTGCGCATAATGCAAGTTGAGTTTAGCAATAGAAACACAATGGAAACTTGTCACTGTCACGACAACTAAGGCATCAGTCACACAGGCCCAGATACCCGTCTGCCTTGGCAACCTCCAGTGGCTAGGGAAAAATGTGTGTTCTTCCTGATCGTCGCATTCCCTGCTCCTACACTGCAAATGTTGGGACTCTGTGAATTAACAGCATTAAAGCTGCATTTTGAGTCCTTGCTTCCTGAAGAGTGCACAGTCTTCCTTCCACACTGTCATTCTGTGACACTTACTGCAATCCATCAGGTTGAGATTCCCTAATGCTGCCTCTTATTGGAGGATGATTTGTTTTCCTTTTTAGGATGTTAAAGGCTGGATTGATATGATTTTGTGAAGTACAGTATTTAGCCCATATGTCACACTGACAGAGAGATACTGTATATCTAACAATAAAGTCTGTGTTTTGGGTGAAATCATATTTGTATTAAAACATTTGGCCAGCTACATATAAATTTCCCATACTGCATTACTGTGTACACACAGCACACAAAAGCATGGAAATTACACATTCTGTGTCCTTCAGCACTAACATAGTGACAGACAGCTGCAGACTCTCTCATCCACATCTATGACCGATTTAAAATCTTCTTTCATGTTCACTCTGTGGTCCTGCAGGAGCACAGGAGGAACATGTAAACCTTAATGGTCAGGGACCAGTTGCTTTGGACTTTTGAGTTATTACTGAAGAGTTTTCCATTTGTTTTCACTGTTAAATGGTAAATGGCCTGTATTTATATAGCGCTTTACTAGTCCCTAAGGACCCCAAAGCGCTTTACATATCCAGTCATCCACCCATTCACGCACACATTCACACACTGGTGATGGCAAGCTACATTGTAGCCACAGCCACCCTGGGGCACTGACAGAGGCGAGGCTGCCGGACACTGGCGCCACCGGGCCCTCTGACCACCACCAGTAGGCAACGGGTGAAGCGTCTTGCCCAAGGACACAACGACCGAGACTGTCCAAGCCGGGGCTCGAACCGGCAACCTTCCAATTACAAGGAAAACTCCCAACTCTTGAGCCACAATCGCTCGTTGATCTAGTGTTCTGTTAATTTTATGTTATGTTGTGATTTAGTTTATTCCAGTTTCGAGCTCTTCTTGTTTCAGGTAGCTGTTCATTTTCTTGTTTTATTCTAGATTCTTTTTGTGTCTTTTTGTTTTACTTCCAGCTATAGTTCTGATTATGTTCAACTGTACCCCGTTCCTCACATCTCTGCACCTTTCCAGTCACTGTTCTGTGAATAAATAGTCTAGTTTTCCCCTTGTCCTTTATTGTAGTGCCTGTTTATCTTACCCTGTTTGTCCTCTGTGGCCCGGGCTTCCTGCATGCTTTTGGATTTATATTTAAACTTGTTTTGCTTGGTTATTCCGGACTTCACCTTTCAATCTAATAAAATTTTGCCTTTTGTTCATCTACCTGCTTTGATTTCTGCATTTTGGTCCATTTCTAAACTGAAACGTAACACAAACTCATCACAGGAGATTTGAACCCAGAAGCATTGAGCTCTGAGGAACAATGAGAATTCCTAAAACCAAGATCACTGTGAGAATGTGCATACCATAAGCACCACTTTTTAATTTCACTGTGAATTTTAAGGGTACTATATACTGTGTTTCATATAAAGTATATTTACACCCACCATATTCATGCGAGCATTACTGTGTGTTTGAGCTTCACATCCTGAGCTCGGAAGCTTTAGCTTTCACAGATTAACAGCCATCACCTCAGGTCCTATTCACAGCAATGATGATCTCTGCTTAAGACTTCAGTAGACATTTATCTCTTCCTCATTCAGCACACACACATACACCTGATTCCAGGAAGATTTATATGTGTGGGTGAGAATATCTTCATATAAAATGAATAGTAACCATGTCTGGCAGGCTATTCATGCTGCATGCACATACTGTATGCATGGTGTGTGTGTTTGTGTGTGTGTGTGTGTGTGTGTATGTGCCAAGATGAAATGACTTTGACTGCATTTTCCACACAGCAGATAAGGATCAGAGGCTGCCTGATAGTAGGAATTAGGAGCAGGGATCCCATTGATCTCTAATGGACCGCTACAAGCAGTCTGAGAGCCCATCACTGTATCCAAGGAAACACGACCCCACGCTTACACACGCTGACACACGAACGCACACGCTCACACAAAGCAAATAAGACAGACACACCCGCTTGTGTTATGAATGCAAGAAATGTTTCTGCTGGTATTAGGTTACACGGCCA